>NC_043962.1:41475503-41810503 GCF_902148855.1 Sphaeramia orbicularis | reverse complement strand
TATATATATATATATATATATATATATATATATATAAAATACTTAATGTATTCAAGGTATTTGTTAAAAACTACAACATGAACAACTCAGACTTTCTGTTCTGATTATTTAATCTATTCAATCTACTTTCACATATTTCTCTAAACACATCAGAAAAACATGCAGCAAACAGCAGTGCCAATGTATGCACGTTAATAAATGTTGAAGAAAAAAAAATCGCCTAACCAACTCATTAAACAAAACATATGTATAAATGGCTTCCACTACATGCACATGTATAGAATCACTGAGAACATCTATAGGCTTAGGTACACTTTCATACCAACTGGTATAATCTTCTGGCAGAAATTTAAATTGAGTGATAAAACAGACCTGAACAGTTAACAAAACTATTTGTAATTAATAGGTGGGTTCAAAACATAAAAAACTTGTCCTTATGCTACTCGTGCTAATTCTTTGCTTTACATTTCTTATGTAGAAGAAAGATGAATGCCATACGAGCAGAAGTACTGATCCATTCCAGAACTGAAGGCACACACATCATTATGAACCTAGAACTATATTACTCATAAGAAACAACCTCTGCATGTTAGACCTATTCTTCAGTCTGTTCTTGAAGAGAATGCAGTTATAATATGCGATGCATTTAAAAGGAAATAGGTTTCCAATATCACAAAAGATACAAGTATAATTTATCATCCGGAAACTGTCTGCCTGGTTGGATTATAAGTGGATCAAACTGTGTTATGTACGCTTTCACTGACAGATTTTTCATATTTCTTCGTTGCCCAAATTTTCCCAAAGATTTGCCCATATCTGGGTGGAGGGGCAAAGGTTGTGACTGGGGGGGCATTTGTCCCCCCCATGCCCCCCCTTGGTGCCGCCACTGGTCTCAAACTCATTTTAGTTCAGGGGCCACATTCAGCCCAATTTGATCTCAAGCGGGCCAAACCATTAAAATAATAGCATAAAAAACTATAAATAATGACAGCTCCAAGTTTTCCTCTTCATTTTAGTACAATAAAAAACATTAAATTATGAAAATATTTACATTTACAAACTATGTTGTCACAAAAAAAGATGTGAATAACCAGAAAAAAATGTTGAATTTCTTCAGAAAAATAAGCAAAATTTTAACAATATTATGCCTTACCTTTTCACTTTTACATGTGCATGACACACAATGTTACACAAACATAATTTTGTTGAAATTTTGAAGTTTGGAATGTGTAACGAAAATAATAAATAAACAATATTATGTGTCAACTTATTAACACAACCTACAAATCGGATCTACAAATCCACAAAACATTCAGTAACAGACAGAATATTGTTAAAATTGTACTGAATTTTCAGGTTGTTCACATTTTATTGTAAGGGTTATTATGTTATTATTTGACTTTAAATCACATTGGGCTAAAACCAGTTCAACACCTTTGACTATTCGTATCTTCAGTGTCATTTTTGCACTCCATAAAATCATGCCGCGGGTCGGATTAGAAGCTTTGGAGGGCCGCTTTTGGCCCACAGGCCGCATGTTTGACACCTGTGATGTAGATGTTGATGAAAGCTCCATTTAAGGTTGATGGATATTATATAAAAAAAACAGAGAAAACTGAAGAAAAAGTGACATTTTCAGCATTTTCATTGATCAGATCAGACCCTTGTCCGCACCCCATCCAAACTCCCACCCCCACCGCCAAATCTCACTCTGAACTGTTCAAAACTTGAGAGCCCTGTACTGTGGATGACACAGGTGACACGACCCACTCCAGAAAAGCATCCTTGAAGGAAAGTTTAAATGAAAAAGAGGTTGTAGGAGGAAAAGAATGAACTGGAATGGAAACGTGGAGGAGCTGTCACAGATGAAGATCAACTGATGTTCGGAGACGGGAGCGGATAGAGGAAGTGAAGGAGTATGAAATCCAAACTCTGAAAAGAGATGGAAAACTGAAAATGATGGAAACAAAAAGAGCTCTTTATGTCTCCTAGTCATGCTAATGCTAATTTCTTTTTTTTTTTTTAACTTTATTGAAAATATATAGGTATACAAAACAGAAATTTTGAGCAAACATCAAAAAAAAAAAAAAAGCCCAAACAAATAAACATAATGCAAAGATTTACAGACACAAAGAAGAAAAGACAAATAATAATAATAATAATAATAATAATAATAATAATAATAATAATAATAATAATAATAACAACAATAATAATAACATAACATATAAAGATCCAAGAAAAATAAATAAATCAGTACAGCAGAGAGTAAATTCAGTCCATTATAAAGAATTCTATATAAATTGTCGGAGTGTTTGTGCTTTTTTTTTTGTTAAAGATAAATTCCAGTGATTTAATATATTTTTCAAATTCAATCAGAAAGACTTTAACATTTGCCCGTGTTTTGGTATATTTACTTTGGGTGCGCAGTCAAGTTTGAGCACATTTTTACCTTTAGCAAATCAGGCCCTACACTGCAAAAATCAAAATCTTACCTCATTTCTAATCAAAATATCTTATCACACTTAAACTAAGACATAATCACCTAAAGAGTAACTTATTTTTAGACAATAGATCTTAAAAAATCATATTTCAAGAAATTTTTACTAAGATAATTTTCATTTGTTCCATTGGCAGATTTTTTTTTTTTTTACTTAATTCAAGATATATATATATATATATATATATATATATATATATATATATATATATATATATATATATGTTTTGTTTTGTTTTTTTGCTTAATTCAAGATTTTTTTTTTTTGCTTATTTCAAGATTTTTCTTGCTTAATTCAAAAATTTTTTTTTTTAAATTCAATTTATTTTTTTTGTTAATTCAAGATTTGTTTTTGCTTAATTCAAGATTTTTTGTCTTAATTCAAGATTTGTTTTTTACTTAATTCAAGATTTATTTATTTTTTTTTTGCTTAATTCAAGATTTTTTTTGCTTAATTCAAGATTATTATTTTTTTTGCGTAATTCAAAATTTCTTTTGCTTAATTCAAGATTTTTTTTTACTTAATTCAAGAATTTTTTTTTTTTTTGCTATATTCAAGATTTTTTTGCTTTATTCAAGATTTTTTTTTGGTTTAATTCAAGATTTTTTGCTTAATTCAAGATGCTTTTTTGCTTAATTCAAGATTTTTTTTGCTTAATTCAAGATATTTTTTGCTTAATACAAGATTTTTTTTTTTTTTTTTGCTTAATTCAAGATTTTTTTTGTTGTTGCTGAATTCGATTTTTTTTTTTAAATTAATGTATTTATTTTTTCTTAATTCAAGATTTGATTTTGCTTAATTCAAGATATTTTTGTAACTTTAGGCATGAGGACTGATGAGCCAATCAGAGGCAGAGTAGGTTGGGTCATGCTGAGGAAAACTAACTAACTAGTGCTGGCCTCCTCTGGAACCTGACTGGACACCTCAGGTGCCAGTGCCACCCCAGTTGATTGACAGGTCACTGCACGTCTCTTTGAAAGACGTGCGATTATTGGAAATGCGAATGAGAAAGGCAGAATAAGTGTCTTCCAAATGAGTGACACATATCGAGAGAACCTACTTTCATGGAATAAATAATTCTGAGGTAAGTTTTAAGGTGGTTTCAGAATGAGTCTCTGTTTTAAACTACTGGTCATATGACTGCACATATAGAGAAGAGATGTTGTCGCCAATAGTTAAACTGTATGAGTAGGCTAACGTTATGAAAGGCTAACGTTATGAAAGGCTCACGTTATCCTATGTTTGCCTCATGTTGAATACATTTCCATTCATGCAGCTGCTTGTGTGACCAGTAAAACCGACAAACTGCTCCTGATCAAATCATGATAATTTTATAATAGTGAGCAAATACTACTGATGGATTTTCGTTCAAAACTAAATAGAGTAGTCCAGTGATTTTCAACCTTGGGGTCAGGACCCCACGTGGGGTCGCCTGAAATTTCTAGTAATTGATAAAAAATTCAAACTTTCTAATAAAAAATTACATGATATAGCCTAAATGTTTCCTAAAATTAACGTTTTTTTCCAACATTTTATAGCAAACTATTACATGATCAAAAAGAATTAATTTTAGCACATAAAATGTCTCCGTTTTGAATATCTGGGGTCGCCTGAAATTTCTAATAATTTATTTTAAAACATTTAAAAATTAAAACTTACTAATCAAAATTTACATTATATAGTCTAAAGGTTGTTTTTCTGGACTAATTAAAAATAAAGGCAAAAATTGAGAGTATACCCACTTCTCCAGGGACCACTACACCACTGCTTTTATATGAGACTCGAAAGTAAGTGATTTACTTTGGTTACTTCACTTTTCACATTTTCTGCAGTGGCTTTTCTCTCCAGCCCCGCACGTTGCTGCTTCGTTAAGATGCAACATTTCAAATCAACAGGAAGCAGAAGCATCAGTGAATACCTGGGTTCACACAGAGAAGTTGTCAAAGCAATCGTTCTTCATTTTTCTGACTTAAAGAATATAATATTGATGTTTTAGCTTGCGGTGGAAGCCATTTGCAGGATTTTGCACATGGTATTCAATCAAGTTTAAGGACTTGAAAATTGACCAAATTCAACACTCAAACTAAACACAGAGCCTTCAGTAGCTTTGCTTGAATCTTCCCTGATTATGTAATTGAGCCTGTGTTGAGTGTTTCTGTAAGTACCACATTATTCCACACACTGCTTACTGTCGATCCCCCGGTGCAGGAGGGAAATCTGAAGCAAGAAGGCAAAATAAACAACTGGATATTCACGGCTTTTACATGACAACGAAGGAAATAGGGTCTATATCAGGGGTCTCAACCTCACTTTGATCTGCAGCGGGCCGCACCAATAAAATAACAGCATAATAACCTCTAAATCACAGGTGTCAAACATGTGGTCCGGGGGCCAAATCTGGCCCGCTAAAGGTTCCATTCCGGCCCCGTAAGATGAAAGTGCAAAAATTAACCTGAACAGTCAAGGTTGTCAAAACTCATTTTGGTTCAGGTTCCACATACACACCAATGTGATCTACAGTAAAAATAACAGCACAATAACCCATAATTAATGTCAACTACGAATTTTGTTTGTGAAAAATGTGTGGAAACAATTTAAATGAAAAAAAATAAAATTACACTGTGAAAATATTTTCCTTTACAAAACTATTCTTTCACAATAAAACGCAAAGAAATACATAAATAAAAACAAAGATGAACAACCTGAAATGTGCAATTTGAACAATATTCTGTCTGTTACTAAATGTTTGGTGCATTTATGGATCCACTGTGATCTGTAGTTGTGTTAATAATAACAGACGTAATATGGTACAAACTGGTCAAATTTTTGTTCCAAACTCCAAAATTTTAACAATATTCTGCCTGTTACCAAATGTTTATGAAACATTGTGTGTAAATGTACATGTATAAATAATAAGTCGAGGCATAATATTGTTAAAATTGCACAAATTTTTCAAATAAAATTTGTTTTTTCAGGTCATTCACATCTTTTTTTTGTAAAATGTAAATATTTAAATGATTTACTTGGGGGTTTTTTGTACTAAAACAAAAAGAAAACTTGGATTTGTTATTATTTATAGGTTATTAAGTCATTATTTTACTGGTCTGGCCCGTTTGAGATCAAATTGGACTAAATATGGCCCCTGAACTAAAATGAGTTTGACACCCCTGCTATAAATAATCACAACTCCAAATTTCTGTCTTTGTTTTAGTGTTAAAAAAACCCATTAAATTAGGAAAATACTTACTTTTATTAACTATCCAAATAAAAAAGATGTGAAGAACCTGGAAAAACTTAAATTTCCTACAAAACTAAGCGCAATTTTACGATATTTTGCCCCAGCTACAACTACAAAAACACTAAACACTCAGTAACAGGCAGAAAACTGTTAAAATTGTGCTTAATTTTCTTTAGACATTTCAGGTTGTTCATATTTGTTCAGATTATTTACATTTTATTGTTACAGGATAGTTTGTAAATGTAAATATTTTCATAGTTAAATGTTATTTTTTGAACTAAAAACAAGACAAAAATTTCGAGTTGTCATTATTTACAGACATAATGAAATACAATTTTTTTCCCATCAAACCGAGAAAAAAATATGGAGCTATTTTTTGTAGGTTATTATGCTATAATTATTTTAATGTAGATCATGTTGTTTTGTATGTGGAACCTGAACTAAAATTAGTTTAACATGAATTTTTGCACTTTGCAAATTCATCCCACGAACTGGACTGGAACCTTTGGGGGGGTCGCATTTGGCCCCCGGGCCGCATGTTTGAGACCCCTGGTCTTTATTGTATTAATTGCAGAATTTGTTAAATAACGCATTTCAAACAAGTGGTTCCAGGCACAACAAACCCCGCCCCTCGTACGTATTGTAGCTAATTTTGGCATCGATCCAGCTGATGTCATCATGTCTATTCGCATGCTTAGCATATCAATTGCCTCTGTATATGTGCCAAGTCTGAAGTAAATTGAAACAAAATGGATGTTTTATAGACGTTTGAAACTTCGCCCATTATAAGTAAATGGGAGAAAAAAAAAGGTTTTAAAAATTCATAAAAAATTTGAACTTTGACCTACCCAAAATGTAACCACATCTATTCTGGGTCACAGGCAATTTATAAACCCAATATGGTATGAATTCAACCAATAGTTTTGCTGCTAAAGACATTTGAAATGGAAAAAAAAAAAATAAAAAAATCATAAAAATAGAAATTTTGACCGACTTTTCCTGAAAATGTAATTACATTTTTCTGGGTCACTGGCAATCTTTAACCCTATCATGCATGAATTATGAGAACCTTAATCAAGATTTTTTTTTTTCCCCTGTGTTTTTATTCCTCTGTAGGCATGGGAAAAATGTGACTAATGTGATTGAGTTTTTTTCTACGAACCTATTTTTCATAGAGTTACAAAATCATGCATTTAATTTTAGAAGCAAAGAAACATGTATTTACTCATATACTGTGTGAAAACTATGAGATAAAAATATTTTTAATCCTGCTAATCTGATGTTTTCTCACATTTTAACAATACCTGCATGGAGATAATATGCAAAAACTTTTTTTTTTTTAAGTCAAGATTTTTTTTGCTTAATTCAAGATTTTATTTATGTATGTATGTATTTATTTATTTATTTTTGCTTAATTCATGTTTGTTTGTTTTTTTGTGTTTTGTTTTATTTATTTATTTTTAGCTTAATTCAACATTTCTTTATCTTAATTCAAGATTATTATTTTTTGCTTGATTAATTTTTTTTTTTCCTAATTCAAGATTTTTTTTGGCTTAATTCAAGGTTTTGTTTTGTTTTGCTTAATTCAAGGTTTGTTTTTGCTTAATTCAAGATTTGTTTGCTTATTTCAAGATTTGTTGTTGCTTAATTCAAGATTTTGCTTTGCAGAATTCAAGATTTCTTTTTTTTTTTTTTTTTTGGCTTATTTCAAGATTTTTTTTTTTTTTTGCTTAATTCATCATTTTATTTTTGTTTAATTCAAGATTTTTTTTTTTCTTAATTCATGGTTTTTTGGGTTTTTCTTTTGTTTTTTAGCTTAATTCAACATTTCTTTATCTTAATTCAAGATTATTATTTTTTGCTTAATTCAATTTTTTTTTCTTAATTCAATATTTTTTTCCTTAATACAAGATTTTTTTGTTTAATTCAAGATATTTTTTTCCTTAATTCAAGATTTTTTTTGGCTTAATTCAAGGTTTGTTTGTTTTTTGTTTTTTTTTTGCTTAATTCAAGTTTTTTTTTGCTTATTTCAAGATTTTTTTTTGCTTAATTCAAGATTTCTTTTGCTTAATTCAAGATTTTTCTTTGCAGAATCCAATTTTTTTTTTTTTTTTTTTTTTTTGCTTAATTCAAGATTTTTTTTGCTTAAATCAAGATTTTTTTTTTGCTTAATTCAAGCAAGAAATTTTGATAAAAGATTTTGAAGATCTATTGGCTAAAAATAAGGTCTTATATCTCACTGACAAGTTCCTCTTTAGGTGATTATGTCTTGTTTTAAATGTGATGAGATATTTTCAGTAGAAATCAGAAAAGTTCACTTGGTAAGATTTAGATTTTTGCAGCATACCTGTGAGTAGTCGTAGTCAGCAGTCGTCTAAAACCCCTTCCACGGCGGTCTGTTAATCAGGTTTTCAGTCGGCGATGCAGCGCTCAGTTATATATTCGAGCCTCTCAGTGTGTCGTTTGACCCACTTGAACAGCCTTTACTTTAATACTGTGGATTTGATTAATGTTGACGTGGCGTGACAAAAAGAAGACCTTTTCATATTCCTTTACGCCCTTTAGGGTGACAGTTTTACGTTTAATTAAATGTCTTTAATGTAATTTTCCAAATATCAAAGACGGCAATAAAAGCTCGGATTTGTCATTTTTTGGAAAGATATGAGAGAATAATTAAAACAAGTCGGAAGAACACATATCCAGAACCACAAAGTGTAGTGTGGAGTCTGAGAGTGTAAACATGGCCTCATATTCTGCCGTCTACAACCAGGGACTTGGCCTTGAGTTTGTTTTCATCTTTCTGTATTCAAAACAAGCTCTGTGCCAGGAGGCGTACCAACTGCCTGTCACTTACACATGCACATTTCAGTCACCCTCTAAACTGCACTGAGAAAACAAATACAGTGGTTGGCGATTTCTGGTGACTGCGTTGTGAGCTCTGCGTCGTGTTGAATTAATATCACACAGGGAGGAAAGAGAACATAGACACTGGAGGCTGAGTGGAACATGTACGCAGGCCAAAGTCGTCATGTGGACGGGATGAGAGCGTGGCATAAAACAGCTGTTTCCACTCCACAAGTCAAATTTGCAAAAAGTGAGGTGAAAATTCATCCCAGTTTGTTGTTTTAGTTGTCTTGTAATCGAAATGTTTTTGTACAAAGACTAAAGGTTTGGTCTTAACCTTCTGGTATCCGGGTGCGCTTTTTAGGCACACTTTGCACTTCTCATTAAAAAACTTCATTTTATTTTTCACAATTTAAATAAGGTTAGAATTCAAAAGTTGTTCATTTGTGCATGATCTTTAAAATTCTGGCCACCAACTAAAATTTATACAGGGTAGGGAAGCAAAATTTACAATATTTTGAGGCAGGGATTGAAAAACAGTGTATGACCAATTAGTTTATTGAAAGTCATGAGAATTTATTTGCCACAAGAAAATTGACATAATAGAAAATATTTTTATTCTATGTGTCCTCCTTCTTTCTCAATAACTGCCTTCACACGCTTCCTGAAACTTGCGCAAATGTTCCTCAAATATTCGGGTGACAACTTCTCCCATTCTTCTTTAATAGTATCTTTAAGAAAGTCCACATTGCTGTGTGATGTTCTATTGGTAGCATGTTGTAAAACGCCCCGAATAGCAGAATCCAGAGGGTTTAGATCTGGGCTAGAAGTCGGCCATAAACATGATTCCCAAAAATTGCTAAAGTTGGATTTGTTGCTGTTGTCAACAAGTGTTTTGGTGTTCTTGTGTAAGATTTTAACTTCAAATCATATTTTACTGCATTTCTAACGGTCTTGTTGTCTACCTCAAGTTCAATTGCCATTTTTCTCATGGATTTGGTTGGATCCTTTAGGATTTTGGATTTGAGAGCTTTAATAAAAGCTTTGGTACGTTTTTTGTTGCTTCCTCCACTTCCAGACTTTCTGGTAATAGTTTTGCTCATAGTCATTCTCTTCTTTCCATTATAAACAGTCTTTATGGACACGCCAACTATTTTTGAAATCTCCTTTGGTGTGACGAATGCATTCAGCAAATCACACACTCTTTGACGTTTGCTTTCCTGATTACTCATATGTGCAAAAGTTTCTGAAAAAGTATGGATAATAGTGTTAGGTATGATTATGACATCAATATATGTTTGGTTTCAAAACAATTGACGTAGTGCCTGCTGAGAAAAAACAACTAAATGGTCATTGTAAATTTTGCTTCCCCACCCTGTACATTGTAAACAAAAGAAAATTACAAGACTAGCATCTGTCTCCCAAGTGTGCCTAAAACGCACTATTTCTTACATTATAACCACTGTTTTTGATCTGAAAGCCATTAAGGCATAAATCCTGCTTTTACTGATATCTGGGCTTCATTTGTGAGGTGAGGGTCTAAATGTTGCTGTTAATCATTGACATATGCCAGGCTGCAAAAATCTAGTAATATGTAATCCAATTTTTATGTAGTATATTGAAAAAATAACATATTTTATGTTTTTTGCGTCAAAAAAATGTCGTGACAACATGATGAAATGAGATTGTTTAAAAGGTAAAAAAAAAAAAAAAAAAGTAAAATGAATGATTATTTGATATGTATGATTAGGGCTGAGCTTGATTTACAAAAATAAAATCAAATTAGAGCAGAAAAATAAATCAATATATAATATTCAATAGTTTGATTTATAGGTGTGCATTTTACGCACATTTGGTGACAGATGCTATTTTTGAACATTTGACCTAGCGCCAAAAATAATAATAATGCAAATTATCCAAATTTGGAGTTATTCATTGACATATGCCAGGATGAAAAAAATCAAATAATATGTGATCCACTTTTTATGTAGTATATTGAAAAAAAATAGTTTTTTGTGTTTTTTGCATCCAAAAAAATAGTTTGTTTACATTACAAACACGACATTTAAAGGGTTAAAAAATGTAACAATTATTGAATATTTGGTATTTTTATTTACGGATCAAGTTGATGAAATAGAAAAAAGTGTAAAAACAATTAAAAACAAACTGTATGAAAAAATTTTTGACATTATTCCACAAGTGTGCCAAAAAGGCACACTTGGTGCTTAGTAAGGGCCTTACTGGACGGGATACCGGAGGGTTAACTAGGGATGTAACAATTACCGGCATAACAATAAACCGCGGTAAAATTCCCAAAAAAATATATACATTTTGAAAAATTACCTCCAGTTCCACATTTGATAATTTTTGGAATTTTCTTTTATGGATGTCTGTAGGTAGGGGATTGGTGGATATTCGTCCAAATTTACAGATTTTCATGCATGAGTGAGCAGGGGAAAATTGCGCAATCCAAGTTAAAACTGGTTTGCGGGAAGTAGCGGTGGGATTTAAATCCAATCAAAGGTCATGGGAGGGGACAATAGGCATCCATCTTGTTTTCCACAAAATTGCCAGGATACAGCATTAACGTTTTAGCTGCCATGTCAGTTTCATTTCTTTACCCATGGCAGCTGTTCCTGCCTTTCAAAGTTAATTCAACTTGTTTAGGCCTGAAAATGTCACTGAGGACAGGCCCAGTTAGGGTTAGGGTTAGGGATAGGGTTAACCCTTGTGTGTGCTGTCAAGTTTGAGCACGTTTTTACCTTTAGTAAATCAGGCCCTACACTGCGAAAATCCAAATCTTACCAAGTGTATTTTTTTCATTTCTAGTCAAAATATCTCATCACACTTAAAATAAGACATAATCACCTAAAAAGTAACTTTTCAGTGAGATATAAGAACTTTTTTTTAGACAATAGATCTTAAAAATCGTATTTCAAGAAATTTTACAAAGATCACTTTCACTTGTTCCATTGCCAGATTTTTTTTTGCTTAATTCTAGATTTTTATTTATTTATTTATTTATTTATTTATTTATTTGCGTAATTCAAGATTTTTTTTATTTTTTTTTTGCTTAATTCAAGATTTTTTTTTTTTGCTTAATACAAGATTGTTTTTTGCTTAATTCAAGAATTTTTGTCTAGATTCAAGTTTTGTTTTGTTTTGTTTTGTTTTTTTGCTTAATTCAAGATTTTTTTTTGCTTCATTCAAGATTTTTTTTTTTTTTGCTTATTTCAAGATTTTTTTTTTTTTTTTGCTGAATTCAAGATTTCTTTTGCTTAATTCAAAATTTTGTTTTGCTGAATTCAAGATTTTATTTTATTTTGTTTTGCTTAATTCACAATTATTATTTTTTTGCTTAATACAAGGTTGTTGTTTTTTTTTTTTTTTTTTTTGCTTCATTCAAGAGGTTTTTTTTTTTTTGCTTCATTCAAGATTGTTTTTGCTCAATTCAAGATTGTTTTGCTTATTTCAAGATTTTTTTTTTTTTTGGCTTAATTCAAGATTTCTTTTGCTCAATTCGAAATTTGGTTTGCTGAATTCAAGATTTTATTTTATTATTATTATTTCTTTGCTTAATTCAAGATTTCTGTCGCTTAATTCAAAATTTTGTTTTGCTGAATTCAAGATTTTATTTATTTATTTATTTTTGCTTAATTCAAGAGTTGTTTCCTTAATTCAAGATTTTTTTTTTTTTTTTTTTTTTCTTAATTCAAGCAAAAAATCTGCAATTGGAACAAGTGAAAATTATCTTGGTAAGATTTTTCGATGTAAGATTTTCAAGATCTATAGTCTAAAAATCAGTTCTTACATCTCACTTACAAGTTACTCTTTAGGTGATTATGTCTTCTTTTAAGTGTGATGAGATATTTTGACTAGAAATGAGAAAAATTCAGTTTAGGGTTAACCCTAACATTGACATGGTGACCAAAGTCTTAATGCTGTAATCTGGCAATTTTGTGGAAAACAAGATGGATGCCTATTGTCCCCTCCCATGACCTTTAATTGGATTTAAATCCCACCGCTACTTCACCCAAACCAGTTTTAACTTGGACTGCGCAATTTGCCCCTGCTCACTCATGCATGAAAACCTGGGTCTGTAAATTTGGACAAACATCCTCCAGTCCCCTACCTACAGACATCCATAAAAGAAAATTCCAAAAATTATCAAATGCAGAACTGGGGCTAATTTTTCAAAATATATAGTTTGTTTTTGATAAACCCTGTACATGGATTTTTTTTTCATGCACAAATGGTGAGTTTTTGCATCTGACATCAATAAACATTAACCCTTTCATGCATGAATTTTGAGACCCTTAATCAAGATTGTTTTTCTGTTTTATTCCTCTTTAAGCATGACAAAAAAAAAACACAGTGATTGATTTTTTTTAATGAACCTATTTTTCATGGAATTGCAAAAAAAATTTTTTTAAAAATCCACTCAGCTGGACACTATGAGTTTAATTTCTGAAGCAAAGAAACATGTATTTACTGATATACTGTGTGAAAACTATGAAATACATTTTTTTATCGCTGCTAATCTGATGTTTTGTCACTTTTTAACATACTGTAATATTAGTTATTACTCACTTTACAGAGAGAATATGCAAAAAAAAAAACAAAAAACAAACAAACAAAAAAAAAACTTTTTGTTCGGAAAAAAATAAATCAATTACAGTCTCATAACAATAACAAGAAATTGATTTACACTCGATGTTACTGCAGATCAAATTTATCAAGAACAGCTAAGTTACATCAATGGTATGAATTGCAGTGTATGGGATGGTGCGTAAGCGTCCACTGTGTTGGCTGATATGGAACTAAAAAAATAAAATCCATAAATATACAAGAGAACAGCTGTAGAATAGCTGTCCACTATGCTTGAAAGGGTGAATTCACTATCGTTAAGGTCGTACAAAGTCTTATGTAAAGATTTGAACAAAGATATTAGTATGGAGAAAGACAGTGACTCAGAGGTGAGTTTGCGAACAGTTAACACCAGCAGAAGAACATGTAACAGTCTGCACTGATGTCTTTTGTTACAGGGAGTATTTGCATATACATCTGCATGCAAAGACACAGGTTTTATGCTAATCTTATGAATATTCCCTTATTTACTTCTATGCAAATGTAAATTGTGGTACCTGTTTGGCTGCACAGTTTACAGTGAATTCAACCCTTTACGGGTGCTTTGTACATTATACATAGATTTTTTTTTTTTTTTTTTTTTTTTTTTCATGTTTGCAATGGTTTCACCCCTCCCAACGCCACACAAAGCTTTCTGAATCAAGGCTTTCGATGGTTCTATTAGCAGAACATTCCAACTATAATAACAACGTCTCCCTAATTCTGTACTTTCTAATTAGGTCTGGATATAAAGATGCACCCGTTTCCTCATCAGCTGCTCTACTTCTTCTAAACTGCTGCTGTTTTTTTTTTTTTTTTTTTTTTTTTTTTGCATAAACAATAATTAAAGGATAGAGACAATTTCATTTAATAAATAGACTGAAAATCATTTTTATTTCATGCATCTGCCTGTTTTATTTTTACTTGTGCTTGCACTCACTGTTAGCCTACATGTGAGAAAAAACAGGATTATTTCAGGAGTTAACGCTAACCCACGTGTTTTAACCCTTTCATGCATAGTGGTCACTCTAGTGGACAGTTATTCTACAGCTGTTCTCTTGTATATTCATGGTTTTGTTGTTTTAGTTCCATATCAGCCAACACAGTGGACACTCATGCATCATCCCATACACTGACATTCCTGTAACTTTCCTGTTCTTTTAACTAAATCAATTACTAATTGTTATTAGACTGTAATTAACAGTTTTTTGTTGTTTTTTTTCCTTTTGCATATTATCTGAGTGAGTAATAACTAGTATTATAGTATGTTCAAATGTGAGAAAACATCAGATTAGCAACATTAACCTCCTGAGACCCAGGAAAATGAAATTTTTTGCTTTTTTCCATTAAACAATTGTCGTGATGGAAACTACAGGGGTTGGACAAAATAATGGAAACACCTTCACCTCCAGGTGATAATGCCCCAATCCATACAGCTAGAATTGTTAAAGAATGGCATGAGGAACATTCTAATGAAGTTGAGCATCTCGTATGGCCGGCACAGTCCCCAGACCTCAACATTATTGAGCATTTATGGTCAGTTTTAGAGATTCAAGTAAGACGTCCATTTCCACCGCCATCGTCTCTAAAAGAGTTGGAGGGTATTCTAACTGAAGAATGGCTTAAAATTCCTTTGGAAACAATTCACAAGTTGTATGAATCAATACCTCGGAGAATTGAGGCTGTAATTGCCGCAAAAGGCGGACCTACACCATATTAAATTATATTTTGTTGATTTTTTAAGGTGTTTCCATTATTTTGTCCAACCCCTGTACATAATACTGCAGTTTTTTTTTTCTTTTGTTTGTTTTTTTTTTCCCGAGAAGTTTTTTAAAATTATTTTTTTTAACGGGATGTCCTTTACAATGGACAGCATTTTTTTAAGTAAAACTGTCAAACTTTTGTCCCCTACAGAAGACAAAAATGTATTTCTGGGTCTCAGGAGGTTAAAAATGCTTTTATTTCATAGTTTTCACACAGTATGTCAGTAAATGCATGTTTCTTTGCTTCAAAAATTAAACACATGGTGTCCAGCTGAGTGGACATTTTTGCAACTCTATGAAAAATAGGTTCATATAAAAAAAAAAAAAAAGAAAGAAAAATCAATTACATTGTTTTTTTCATGCTTTAAGAGGAGTAAAAACACTCAGGAAAAAATTTGGATTAAGGTTCTCATAATTCGTGCATGAAAGGGTTAAAGAGTTAATTTTAACACTACCTCAGTGAACATATGGTCCCTATCTACAAAGTATAAAATTTACACTGAACATAGAGTTACACTTCCAGAGTCAACTTTACTCTAGTAAGAGTTAATATTTTACACTACACTACACTAATTAGTGTCAAACAAGTTTTACACTATGTGAGAAGTAACACCCATAGTGTTATTCATATTCAACACTCAAGATTTAAGTGTTAAAAAGTAACTTTTCCAGTGTTAAACTTACTTAACACAACATGTTGATAAATAAATTACTCCAAAGAGTGTTGATTTTTAACTGCCTCCAACCAGTGTTACATACGATGTACCATAGTCCCAGTGTCTGCAGGGGGGAAAAAAAGATACAATTATTTCTGTACCCAATTTATTCCAAGTAAAAATGAAATATTGCAATTAAAAGTAAATATAAATCGACATGTAAAATAAAACCCGCCAACCCGATATCATGTTATCCATTTGAAATTCGGTATTTGAAAACACCAACATTGACAACGACGACGTAACTTTATTCTTGCACACAGATTCTGCTTAGATGGAATAACAAAAGCAAGAGTTTATTTACACAAAATTACCTTAGTTTTTCAATGTGAGGAAGATGGTGATGCCAGAGTCCAACTTCTCACTCACTTTGAGAGGGGAGGTTAGTGGGCGGGGCTTTTCAGAGTCATTATTTTTTATCGTGCTCTTATCGGTGCGGAATTAACTTTGAGAGAGTCAATCGAATTTTTTTTTTTTTTTTTTTTTTTCGTGCCTATGGAGGAATAAAAACCACTCGGAGAAAAAAAAAAAATTTTTTTTGATTAACCCATAAAGACCCAAACATCTACTGACGACCAAAAAGCATCTACTGATCTAAACTGTTTAATACCTGTTGATCCATTTATCCTATCAATCCATATAAATAATTAGTGTAAAATACAGTTCTTCATCTTTTCATGGTCATCAGATATGACCAGTTTGGACGTTCAGAGGCTCTGTAGTTACCATGGAAACACATCATCTTCTACAACATTGATTCACCAGTAAAACCCATGGAGTTGGATCAATGACAGTGGATGAAGACAGTTGTTAATATGTTCACTTATTGATATTTTCCTGAACGAGTCCATTTTTCTTCAGTTTTCTCTGTTTCTGATACAGTAACCCTTAACTTTAATCTGAGCTCTTGTGAACATCTGCATGATCAGTTAGTTAATCAATAGGAAACTTGTGTATTCTCAGTGAATAAATGGAAAACACAGACAATAATATTAAAATAAATGGTGACAAATCTCTTCAGAAAGGTTAAATATAGAGTCAAAATCATTTGGAAACTGTCACAAAAGTAGCACTGGGTCTTTATGGGTTAATATTTTCATAATTCATGCATGAAAGGGTTAATAACATTCAGTCATTCATTAATTTTTAATCCTTGTTAGGGTGGTATGGATGTTGGAGTCTAACCCAGTAACCAACAGGCTAGGTCTTTGCAGGACAGGTTCGCTAACATTATTTTCCGCTGTGTAAAGGTTGACGGTGTTAGCCGGTGGGTTTCATTTAAAAACACTGTGGCTTTTCTTAGATTTTGACCTGTTACTGATGCTCTGTGGGATGGAAAAAAAAAAAAAAAAAAAAAAGCCCTCCTGTGGTCCTTTCTTTTTATTGATGATGATAAAGTACACACTTACACGCGCTGCTGTTTGGATCACACGCAGCAGAAAATATCTGTTATTACTACTGTTATCTAAGAGTAAGTGTGTAGTTCTCTAACAGACTTCCCCATCCACAAGAAAAACACAAATTCCTCAAATACTGGTCGAGACAATCCTATCTGTCCAAAATACATACAAACCCGTGCCCTCATTTTCTACAGACAGTACAGGTTTATATATATATATATATATATATATATATATATATATATATATATATATATATATATATATATATATATATATATATATATAGAGGTTCCAGTAGCAGCACAAACACCAAATATACACACAAGAAATATTACAAGAAAAAAGCAAAACAATAACTCTTAAGAAGAAAACAGTATTGGGAAAAAAAACCAACAAAAACAAAAAAAAAAAACAGCTGTATATTGTAAAGTACAAAGGTCTACTCAGTCTCTGCCTGTCTCTAAGTCATGTCCTAAACGTACTTTTTCTCGTTGGCTTTTATCAATGAGTGAAGTGTTGTTTTTTTTTTTTTATATTTCTTATGCTGTTTTTACCAGATTTTAATTTGTCTTTGTTTTTATGCTGGTTGTATTTTGTTGTTCTTAGCTTGCTTTGCACCCTGTGTTATCACTGTTTTTACTTATTTATTTCCTTGTTTTATGATTCATGTACGGCACTTTGGCCAGCTGTAAAGTTTTTAAAGTGCTTTAGAAATAAAGTGGGTATGGTATGGTATGGTACTAGTAAAAACAACAAGTAACAACAACAACAACAACAACAACAATAATAATAATAATAATAATAATGAATAGTTAATTATGTTGTATGTATGTATATTATATATGTATGTATGTATGTATGTATGTATGTATGTATGTATGTATGTATGTATGTATGGTTTAATAATCGCAGTATAATGGAGCATTATGGCGGCTGTGGCTCAGTTCGTAGAGCAGGTCATCCAATGAGCAAAGGGTCAGCGGTTCGAATCCTGGCTCAAACTGTCGACATGTCATGCCAGTAGGGCCTGGCAGTGCCTTGCATGGCAGCAGCTCCCACTGGTGTGTGAGTGTGTATGTGTGAATGGGTGAGTGTGACGCTTTGTAAAGCGCTTTAGGCACCATGAAGGTGTAGAAAATGTGCTATAAGTTCATTTACCATAAAAGTTAGAATAAGGTGGTAACTGTAGTAGTATAACAACAACAACAACAACAATAATAATAATAATAACAAGAAAAGACACCCCCCCCCATCACCACCAAAATTTAATCATTTCTTCCTTGTGCCAGTATCAACATTTCCTGAAAATTTCATGAAAATCCGTCCATAACTTTTTGAGTTATCTTGCTAACAAACAAACAAACATGCAAACACGCAAACATGTATGCAAGCACGCAAACACACAAAGCAAAGTGATCACAATACCTCCTGGCAGAGGTAATAATAATAATAATAATAATATTAATAATAATAATAATAATAATAATACATAAATAGATTTACTTTATTAATCCCCAGGGGAAATTCAGAATACAAAAATGCGGTAACTGCTCCACAAACACATTCATACCGCATCAACAATCAATAAATAAATAAATGCAGAGTATAAGTAGCTGTGAAAAAAAAATGTTTAAAAAATTCAGAAATGTATTAAAGACATTTTGAGGGGTTTTCTTTCTTCCTGTACCAAACCGAAAAAAAAACGAATCGTGGCTTTCAAAACCGAAAACGTACTGAACCGAAAATTTTGTGCACTGTTACAGGCCTAGTATATACATATATATATATATATATATATATATATTTATACACACACACATAAATAAATATATAGAAACACATAATTACTTCCTTCACTTCTCACTTAGGAAGAAAAATCTCCCACTAAACTTTAAGTAAATGTTGATGTTTATAAACTATAAGTGTAACCCGTTCAATATATCACTATATAATTGCACAAGTTTGGGTTAAATTGTCGTTTTCATTCATAGTTTATACATACCTGGTGTCTTGCTTATTGTACAGTCTGTTTGGGGTGTTAGTCCTCCAGCCACACCCACCTCTTCTTCATGTGTTCTCCCGTAGTGTTCGTGTATAAATTCCCTGTGTGCCCATAGCTCTCCCCTTTTGCATATGGTCTCAGGCGAGAGGTCAGTGTCCATATCGTCACATCCCCTGTATTTGTACATTTATTTGCTAATATTTCCTATTATTTATATCATCCATGTTTATGAAGTTGTATTTACTTTGATATCGAACTTGTCGGTTTTGTCGTCTGTCCCACACGGTGTTAACATGGTATTTTCGTCATTATAGATCTGGGTACAGGGCACGATTTAGCCTCCCAGCTAACTGTTTTATATCCTGTTACCCAGGGTAAATAAATAGAGACTTCCTCCGCATGAATCGCTGTGTCTTGGGTTTATGCACGACCAACGACAAAACAGCGCAGAGGGAATAGTCTGGTTACATATGGATTAAAGTATTGGAATGTACAAATACCTACTATCTTTTATACTTGTAGAGGAAGTGGCATGAGGTCTGATAAATGAATGTTAAATTATTACCTAACAACCGGCTGACTGATGTATTCATCTTTTTACATCACTTGTTCATTACATCTGTCATTCACCTCCTTTTATAACATTAAATAACTGATTAAAACAGAAAGACGATGACTTGAACTCAAAGCAGCCTGATGAAATCTACCTAAAAAGACAGAAATCCTCCAAAAAAAATACAAATCTTGGAAGTGCGCTGAATCATTTGCATGGCATATGGATATATATATATTTTTTTATATATATATATATATTCAAATAAAGTGTGAATCTTGATTGTGTGTTGTACGCATCATAATGTGTTTGTTGGTGCGACGGGTAATTTATGCAGCAAAAACAAAGTGAGATTAAGTCCACTGGTGAATGTTTAGTTACAGTTAGATTGAGCGAGCAGAGCCGCGGTTTGTGTAAAAGATTCAGAATTAATTACATTTATATGGAATTGAAATCAACAAAGGGAGGCAGTGGGTTGTATTTTTTTTTTTTTTTTTTTTTTTTCACTACTTTGAAATTCTCGCTCTAAAGTTATCTGGTGGAGCTTTACGGTAGCAGAGGGAAACAATGTGGTAAGGTCTGTTGTCTTTTCCCACTTTGTACACTAGAAAGCAAACAGTCAAGTAATTGGTTCCATTTGAAGTTGAACACAAGGGAATGTGGGTTGCTAGTCTCTCTCTGGCTGTTAGCACAACAGATGTCAGGTTGCATGTGGCTAAATATACTCTTTGGGGGTTTGTTATTTCCTCAGATATTGATTCCTCCCTATGTGCCCTGTGAGTGAGGAGTTTCTCTTTATTTTCACTTTGAGGTCCCCGTCACAATACGTCTGTTATTGGTAAACTATTTATTTTTAATGTGTTTTCCAAATATAGTCATCGCATCACACTTTCTCACTCAAAACCCAAGCATTTATCTTGATATTTTCTAAGAACTAGAGTGTGCGAAGTCCAAAACCCGCTCACAAAATTCATTTACACCAGGGGTCTCAAACTCATTTTCTTTCAGGGGCCACATTTGATCTCAAGTGGGCCGGATCAGTAAAATAATAGCATAATAACAACCGATAAATAATGACAACTCCAAGTTTTTGTCTTTGTTTTAGTGTAAAAACAAACAAAAAAAAATCAATTAAATTAGGAAAATACTTACTTTTCTAAAGTATCCCAAAAAAAAAAAAAAACTCAGAAAAAAATGAAATTTAAGTTAAAAAACATAAGAAAATTTAGTGCAATTTTTACAATATTATTCCTCAACTTCTCATTTCTACATGTGCATTATGGATCAGATCTACAAAGACACTAAACACTGAGGAACAGGCAGAAAAAATGTTAAAATTGTGCTGAATTTTCTTTAGACATTTCAGGTTGTTCATATTTGTTCAGGTTATTCACATTTTATTGTTACAGGATAGCTTGGAAATGTGAATATTTTCATAATTTAATGTTATTTTTGCACTAAAACAAAAAAAATAATAAATAATTTTTTGATTCTAGATTTTTTATTGTCTTAATTCAAGATTTTTTTTTAAACTTAGTTGAAGAATTTTTTTTGGCTTAATTCAAGATTTTTTTTTACTTAATTGAAGATTTTTTTTTTTTTTACTTAATTAGAGATTTTTTTTACATAATTTAGAGATTTTTTTTTTTACTTAATAGAAGATTTTTTTTTTTTTTTGGCTTAACTGAAGATATTTTTTAACTTAATTGAAGATTTTTTTGGCTTAATTCAAGATTTTTTGCAAAATTTAAGATTTTTTTTTTGCTTAATTGAAGATTTTTTTTACTTAATTGGATTTTTTTTTTTACTTAATTGAAGAAATTTTTTTTGGCTTAATTGAAGATTTTTTTAAACTTAATTGAAGATTTTTTTGGCTTAATTCAAGATTTTTTGCTAAATTTGAGATTTTTTTTGGCTTAACTGAAGATTTTTTTTTTTTACTTAATTGGATTTTTTTTTTTTTTTTACTTAATTGAAGATTTTTTTTGGCTTAACTGAAGATATTTTTTAACTTAACTGAAGATTTTTTTGGCGTAATTCAAGATTTTTTGCTAAATTTGAGATTTTTTTTTTTTTGGCTTAATTGAAGATTTTTTTTTTACTTAATTGGATATGTTTTTTACTTAATTGAAGATTTTTTTGGCTTAACTGAAGATATTTTTTAACTTAACTGAAGATTTTTTTTTTTTTTTTTTGCTTAATTGAAAATTTTTTGCTAAATTTGAGATTTTTTTGGCTTAATTGAAGATTTTTTTTTTTTTTACCTAATTGGATAATTTTTTTTTTTTTTACTTAATTGAAGATTTTTTTTGGCTTAACTGAAGATATTTTGTAACTTAATTGAAGATTTTTTTTGGCTTAATTGAAGATTTTTTGCTAAATTTGAGATCTTTTTTTTGGCTTAATTGAAGATTTTTTTACTTAATTGAAGATGTTTTTTTACTTAATTGAAGTTTTTTTTGGCTTAATTGAAGTTTTTTTTTTTTTTACTTAATTGAAGATCTTTTTTGGCTTAATTCAAGATTTTTTCCTTAATTCAAGCTAAAGTTTTTTTTTTTTACTTAATTCAATTAAAGACTGCAGAATTTTTGCACTTTGCACATTCATCCCACAGGCTGGATTGGAACCTTTAGCGGGTCGCATTTTGCCCCCGGGTTGCATATTTGAGACCCCTGATTTCCACCGTTCTAATCTTACTGTAAACCCTGTTTATGGGCGGCAACAGGCAAAAGCCAACACCAGCTGCTTCCTCAGACACCTGTCAGATCTGTTTCGACCGCTGATCTGTATTCATTTCTGGGCCCTGATAGCAGTGAGACAGATTTCAAGAATCCTGTTTGGGACGCACCCACTGCATCTCATTGCAACCGCGAATGAACATTTATCATTGTTATAAGACCATTTTCACAGGCCTGGAAACAAAGGAGGCTGCAGGGATGGGAGTTTGGTTTATGCTGTGCTCATATGAAAAAAAAAAAAAAAAAACAGAAAAAGGGACTTGTAGTTTTCCAGTGAAAGCTGAGGCAACACTGCATCACATTTGCAGATTAATTTGAGATCGCTGTTCTTTAAAGAAAAAAAACAAAACAAAACCTCAGAATAATAATATGATCTTATCACCTCTTCCAGGTAACTGTTTTCATATCGAGTAATGATCCTGGTTTATTCTGCTGTTTGTGTGGCAAAGGATAACACCCTCTAAGATGTCTACTTGACATGGATGCACTGGAGGGCGTTCTTTGCCTCCAAGGAGAGCATTATTTATTTGACAGCAGAAGACCTCAGAGGTTATTACCTTGTTTATACCACAGACACTTTCCAAAGATAGAAAAATCATCCCTTTATTCGCAGAAAATATATGCCCATTGTTCAACACTTGTGTCTTTGTTCTCAAGAAATCTTTTTCCCGTGACAGCTTTATCTATACTGTGATAAACTGACCACCGTGCAGTACCTGCTACGGGTTCTACTCGTATTCCAAGCTGAGAATTAATGGAATGGATTGTATAATATAAAAGAAACTCATAATGAGAAGGACCAGCTTAACCCTTTATCTGGCAAGTGACTATTTTTGGTCATTTCTGAAAATATTACAAGATAGTAACATTTACAGTGAGGACAGTGAGTCACCAGCCTCAGGTCCAATGTGGTCTCCAGGGTCTGTAAGGTCCACCTCTGCATGAACAGTGAGTGGACCTGCTCTGTTAGGTACCATGAAGGAATGTTCCTTCCTTCCTTCCTTCCTTCCTCTCCACCTTCCTTCCTTCCTCCCTCCCTCCCTCCCTCCCTCCCTCCCTCCCTCCCTCCCTCCCTCCCTCCCTCTCTCCCTCCTTCCCTCCCTTCCTTCCTCCCTCCCTTCCTTCCTTCCTCTCTACCTTCCTTCCTCTCTTCCTTCCCCCCTCCCTCCCTCCCTCCCTCCCTTCCCTCCTTCCTTCCTTCCTTCTTTCCTTCCTTCCTTTCCTGCCTCCTTTCCTTCCTTCCTTCCTTCCTTCCTACCTCCTTTCCTTCCTCCCTTCCTTCCTTCCCTCCTTCCTTCCTCCCTTCCTTCCTTTCCTACCTTCCTTCCTACCTCCCTTCCTTCCTTCCTTCCTTCCTTTCCTACCTCCTTTCTTTCTTCCTTCCTCCCTCCCTTCCTTCCTTCCTTTCCTACCTCCTTTTCTTCCTTCCTTCCTTCCTTCCTCTCTTTCTTCTCTCCTTCCTCCCTTCCCTCCTTCCTTCCTTCCTCTCTTCCTTCCTTCCTCCCTTCCTTCCTTCCTTCCTTTGATCCACCTGTAGCTTATAACAATATATTGTATCTGGCACAAATTTGTCCACATCTACTGTGGAATGTGGACTCTGTGGACATTTCAATTTAATAATAATAATAATAATAATAATAATAATAATAATAATAATAATAATAATAATAATAATGGATTGGATTTATGTAGCACTTTTCTAGACACCCAAAGCGCTTAAACATTGAAAATCCCATTGACAACACATTTTTCATTATAACTCAACAAATATTGATTGGAATTTAATATACTTTAACACACACATGACTGGTACCAAGCTTCAACTTTGTACAAAATATCATTCCGCTCCATTTCTCTTCCGTTACACTCTGTTGTCTTTTGTTATTTTTTATGCACCATTTTCAAAAAATCATAAAAAATACAATTCGTCAAATATCATTATGATATTTGTTTTGCACATCCATAGTTTAAAAAGAAATAGTCCATACACACATGCACACCATTCAGGGTGCTTGGTAGAGGTTTCCGTTCTCTGAACACTTGTTTCTTTTTTGTTTTTGTTTTTTCCACTTATGGGCAAGGAACCAAATATGGTAACTTCACTGATCTTGATTTTCTACATGACACTAATATTTTTTGAAAAAAGTCATAAATGTAATAAAGTCTTGTTATGTACTCCTATATCACACTAAGGTTGAGTTTTTAGAATTCCAGAGTATTTCTGTGTGTGCCCTATAAAGGGTTAAGAAAAGCAGAAACTTGAAATCAAATGAGAAAGAAAAGCAAAGGTCAAGAACACGTTGCTATAGCAAGACCGATATGAGTCTCATTTTAAGTCTTTGAATATGCTAAAATTGGACGATTCAATCAGCATGCCTAATATAACGTATTATTAAAGTCATTTCAGAACAACAAAGTGGAGGCAAAGGCACCAAGATCCTGTGAAAATATTGCATTTTCTCAGCATCGACACCCTTTGACATTTGAGATGGGCTAAGTGCAGTGAGAAGAAACACATCGTAAAGTGACATGTAATCATAGTTTGTGCAGGCACAAAAGCACGATGTATATAATCAACCCCGAGTGTTCCAAAGTGAATGAATAAGAGAGATATATTTAAAAATATCTAAGAAAAAAATAGAAATAGAAAGAACGGATGAAGTGATTTTTAACCCATAAGACTTAGAACTATTTTTTGTGGTGACGTCCACATGATTTTTTTTTTTCTACATTTAACCATTACTGAGTAACATATCACTATTTATTATTATATTATCTTTTGTATTTTTCCAGTGAAAAATACATA
This sequence comes from Sphaeramia orbicularis, assembly GCF_902148855.1. Taxonomy (NCBI): domain Eukaryota; kingdom Metazoa; phylum Chordata; class Actinopteri; order Kurtiformes; family Apogonidae; genus Sphaeramia; species Sphaeramia orbicularis. The sequence continues at coordinate 41,785,313 of NC_043962.1, read as the reverse complement.
TTTTCCTATATTTAATTTATTGAATATGTAGGTGTAAGTAAAAGCTCAGGATTTTATATCGAAACAGAAAAAAAATTGGGAATCATGACTTTTTCAGCAAAATATATCATTAATTCTACATAAAAACAAACGTCTACAACTATTGTCCTTTGTCAAAATACATAAACCAAATGTTGCGGAAGACAATGGTGTTTCCATATTCACTACAAAGACTATGGATGCATCTGAAAAACACATCTGATGTTGCGAAACGGCATTTTACTGAATTATTTCACTGTATTGAAAAGATTAGTGGTTCTAAAGTTCTTAAACATTTTAGATCAGTGATGTTTTTGGTTCTTTAAGGGTTAAGGTGCTTCTTTAACCCATAAAGACCCAAACATCCACTGGCATCCAAAGTCTTCTACTGATCTGAACTGTTTAATATCTGTTGATCCACTAACCCTATCAACAACAACACCTATGAACAACCTGTAAATTATTCAAGAAAAATAGGTGCAATTTTAACAATATTGCACCTCAGTTACATATGCATCACACAAATACACAAGACATTTAATAACAGGCAGAATATTAGTAAAATTCCACATACTTTTCTTAGGAGATTCCAGGTTGTTCATATTTGTTCAGGTTATTCACATTTTTTGTAAAAAGCTAATCTGTAAATGTAAATATTTTTGGGTAATTTTACTTTTTTTTTTTTTACATTGAATTAAAGAGGAAAATTTGCAGTTTTCATTATCTCTAGGTTATTATTATAGTATTTTACTGCTCTGACCCACTTTAGATTGGACTGACCTAAAATTATTTCAACATTCTTGATTTGTTAATTTCTTCAGTGTAATTTTTGCAGTTCACAAATTCATTCCAGGGGCCGGATTGGACCCTTTGGTGGGCTGGTTTTGGCCCCTGGGCCGCATGTTTGACACCCCTGCATTACTTGGTAATGGTCAAATGTAGAAAAAAAAAAAAAAAAAAAAAATCACTACGGAGCCTCTGAACGTCCAAATGGGTCATATCTGATGACCATGAAAAGATGACAAACTGTATTTTACACCAATTATTTACATGTATTGATAGAATTAATAGATCAACAGGTACTAAACAGTTTAGATCGGTAGATGCTGTTGGTCACCAGTGGATGTTTGGGACTTTAAGGGTTAAAACTGAGCTACAGTTCCATGCATTTAAGAGAACCATGAGCCAAATGCTAAACTATTCACTGCAGGCTGCAATAATGGCTAGCTCTATTACAGACTGCAGTCAAAAGTCATGTTTTCTCCAGAGACGCTCATAGCACATTGGCACACATTTCATAGAGCTGAACTCTGACCTGCACAGAAGCCGACCGGAGTGAAAAAAGGTAGAGAGGACAAAGACAGAGAGAAAATCAGGCTTCTTCAGTTAATTGTGCTACCTCCACCAGTGCTCGCTGGCACAGTGGGTTCCCTCCTGTGCCCCTCTTGACTGATGTGTTGAGAATTAGTTTCTGTCACTTAAAGACTCACCAGGGCGAAACCCCGCAGACTTTTTACCATGCCAAGACAGGGGGGCGCCTGGTGGTATTTGCACAACAGGAACCAGGTCACTTTCAGTGTGACTGCTACTTCAGTGAACACTGACAAATACTGCAGACGGCAGAGTCCAGAAATATTACAGAGTACAATACATGAATGATGCATTCAAAACTAGAAGCACTCGGAGAGCGCAGACCTCCGCCAAGGCTGATTAGTGGCCCCCCCCGTGGGCCCCCCCCCACCCCCGATCACCACCAAAATTTAATCATTTCTTCCTTATCCCATTTCCAACAAACCCTGAAAATTTCATCCAAATCTGTCCATAACTTTTTGAGTTATGTTGCATACTAACGGACAGACAAACAAACAAACAAACAAACAAACAAACAAACCCTGGCAAAAACATAACCTCCTTGGCGGAGGTAACAACTGGAGCTAGCAAAACAGGTAGGATTTATTTAAACCGCCTGAGCACAATCATGGTGTACAAGTATATTTGCATCAGTTATTAATCAGTATTGCAAAAACATACCTCCAAAACCATTCCCAAAATGTTTCTTTGGCCATCTTATTACTAGATCTTGCAATTCTCCAAATTTGAAGAAAATCGGATAAAAACTGATAAAATGGCGACCCAATGTGCGTGAAAACATGTGCACAATTTTATTGTTATAAGAGAGCAAAATTATTGTACAAGTTTTGGAACACAATAAATAATTACTACTCAACTCCTGTGTCTTTTTTATTACAAAATACACACATCACATTGCTTTTCATTTATTGATCATTTTTGTTGGACAGCTGCTTGATTGTCAATTCTTATTTTCAGTATTAAGACAATCAACCCTTCTTTTACAGCCCTTTAATTGTAATAGTAGAATGGGAACCTATTATTTCAGTATTATTATGACTAAATATGCACAACTAGACAAATTTTGGTATGCTCCCTGGCTGCAGAAAATTTGTTAACAATGTGGCAAACGGATGTTTACGTCTTTACTTTAGATCATATTAGGCTAAATGTGGCCCCTGAACTAAAATGAGTTTGACACCCCTGGTTTATTATATACCGTGGCAATCCCAATTAATGAATTGTATCAATAATAAAATAATAAAAGGGGGCAGCTTTAGCCAACATGGCTAGTATCCTGCTGTAGTCCCCGGCATGATGACACACTGTAAGCCCGGATTTTGTATTTACTAAAATGCTTTAATTACAATGTACTTAAATGATTTAAGTTTTATTACATTACCATAAAATGTTCAGTATATTCTACTAATTTGTAGACATAGTCGAAAGTATGAAAAAGCTTAAGTTGAATGGATTTAAATCACTAAGTTTTAGTCATGACCACACCTTTTTATCTCCACATTGCATTGTGGGTATTGGGCATGTTGTTGAAAATGTGTTATTTTTATGTGCAGGGGTTCAGCGGGGTTGTGATGTTAGTGTTAATTTGGACTTAACGTGTGTATGGCAGTGTTTATTGGCCTTTTTGTGTTTGTGTTTGTATTTTTGTAGAGCTGCACCATGAATCAGAGCCATAGGAAGAACAATAGCTTTACTGTTCATCTAGGCTAGATCTTATTTATTAAAACTCTTTAAGCCATGCCAAAATAATAGCTCTTCCTGTACTGGTAAATTACACTTTGTTATCTTCCTGCATAACTTCCATCCACGCTGCAATATATTAAGTTGAATAATTTCATAAAGCAATTTATATTGCAAAATATTTTAATTTGAATCAACTCGGAATGAGTCCAATGCACTGATGATATTAAGTTAGTGATTGTCCGAAGCAACTGACATTGCAACAAATTTTGAGTTAAATTAACTTGGCATTTAGTGTGTTGTACTTAAAATAGCAATTCCATTCAAATCAAGCATTTAAGTTTAATACACTCAAGTGTTCATTACTCATTACTTAATTTTTTTAAGGTAACCGGTTTACTCAAATTTTTTAAGTAAACTCAACTTATCCGGTCTTACAGTGCAGTAGACACCCTAAAAAAAAAACAACAATATATTACAGCACATTAATTAAAAAGAGAGAGTTAAGACAGATAAGAGACAAGATAAATCAATAAAGATAAAAAGATAAAAGAAAATAGTGAAGCATCAGTACAATCATACAGAGATAGCACATACACTATACTGCCAAAAGTATTCACTCACCCATCCAAATAATCAGAATCAGGTGTTCCAATCCCTTCCATGGCCACAGGTGTATAAAATCCAGCTCCTAGGCATGCAGACTGCTTTTACAAACATTTGTGACAGAATGGGTCGCTCTCAGGAGCTCAGTGAATTCCAGTGTGGAACTGTGATAGGATGCCACCTGTGCAACAAATCCAGTCGTGAAATTTCCTGGCTCCTAAATATTCCACAGTCAACTGTCAGCTGTATTATAAGAAAGTGGAAGTGTTTGGGAACGACAGCAACTCAGCCATGAAGTGGTAGGCCACGTAAACTGACGGAGCGGGGTCAGCGGATGCTGAGGCGCATAGTGCGAAGAGGTCGCCAACTTTCTGCAGAGTCAGTCGCTACAGACCTCCAAACTTCATGTGGCCTTCAGATTAGCTCCAGAACAGTGCACAGAGAGCTTCATGGAATGGGTTTCCGTGGCCGAGCAGCTGCATCCAAGCCATGCATCACCAAGTGCAATGCAAAGCGTCGGATGCAGTGGTGTAAAGCACGCCGCCACTGGACTCTAGAGCAGTGGAGGCGCCTTCTCTGGAGTGACCAATCATGCTTCTCCATCTGGCAATCTGATGGACGGGTCTGGGTTTGTCAGTCGCCAGGAGAACGATACTTGTGGGACCGCATTGTGCCAAGTGTAAAGTTTGGTGGAGGGGGGATTATGGTGTGGGGTTGTTTTTCAGGAGCTGGGCTTGGCCCCTTAGTTCCAGTGAAAGGAACTGGGAATGCTTCAGCAGACCAAGACATTTTGGACAATACCATGCTCCCAACTTTGTGGGAACAGTTTGGAGCTGGCCCCTTCCTCTTCCAACATGACTGTGCACCAGTGCACAAAGCAAGGTCCATAAAGACATGGAGGACAGAGTCTGGTGTGGATGAACTGGACTGGCCTGCACAGAGTCCTGACCTCAACCCCATAGAACACCTTTGGGATGAATTAGAGCGGAGACTGAGAGCCAGGCCTTCTGTCCAACATCAGTGTGTGACCTCACAAATGCGCTTCTGGAAGAATGGTCCAAAATTCCCATGAACACACTCCTAAACCTTGTGGACAGCCTTCCCAGAAGAGTTGAAGCTGTTATAGCTGCAAAGGGTGGAGCCACGTCATATTGAACCCCATAGACTAGGAATGGGATGGCACTGAAATTCATATGCGAGTCAAGGCAGGTGAGCAAATACTTTTGGCAATATAGTATATAATCCAAACATACAAAAGCAGCACATACAATGTCACACACAAGTGACAGTGGATTGTTGGAGAGTTTTGTCTTAAAACAGTATAATCAGACAATTAAAATTTATGATAAAACTGTACCACAGTGGTATAGAAATAGTGCACATCTCAAGCATTAAGCTGCTTTAAAACTTAGACACAGAACATTTGTGAAAAATGGAACTGGAAAAGGTTTGGACTTTGGAAAGAACATGAATTTAAACTAGTTCAAACTATTTCACCATAGTCACCATTTTCTTCTTGCAGTTTCTCACTGCAGTGTCACTCTCCTGGAAAAATTATATTCAGTATGATTTTTTTTTTTTTTCTTTTTTCTTTTCCCAAACATGACAAAGTAGTGACAATGGGTAAGACTGTTTATCATCAAAGTACATGTTAAAAACGAAGCTAAGATGGATTTGGAAGTGAATGTTATCTAAATAGTTTTACTGCACATCACTAGGAGTAGGAAATGCTAATACAGGCTTTACATGCATTAACACACGTCAGTTTTTCCTACCGCTGAGGACGAGACAAGGATCCTTGATGTCGAATTACACAATAAAATCGTCTTCAGTGCAGAGGAGAAAAAAAAGTGGGTTATATCTGCTCTGTGCTGCACAGGAATGAGGAGATCACAGGATTTATTCAGTATTAATAGTCCTATTTCTGCAACAGTGCTCAGATCTACAGCTGTGTTATATGATGACGAACCCAGCCCATGACCTGGCTTTAAACTGTTTTTAACTAGTAAAATCACACAAATGGAATGGATTCTATTTCATATCATGCTTTTCTGTTTATGTAAAACTAGTTGAACAGAAAAATGTTAATACAATGAACAATACCTGTATAGATTGATGACAAATTAAAGGAAAAACACTGATAACATGTCTTACTAAGATCAAGGACCACCATGTATCTACCAGAACTGCTTTTGACAGATTGTACTAAAAACATTGTCCCTCTTTGTCTAACATCTACAGCAGGGGTGTCAAACATACGGGCCGTGGGCCAAAACAGGCCCACCAAAGATTCCAATCCGGCCCATGGGATGAAAATGCACAAATTACACTGGAATGAACAGTCGGTGGTGTCAAACTCATTTTAACCCAATTTGATTTCTAGTGGTTGGGACCAGTAAAATCATAGCAGAATAATCTATAAATAATGCCAACTACAAATTCCAAAGTCTGAAATTTTAACAATATTTTGCCTGTTACTAAATGTTTTGTGTATTTGTTGATCCACTGTGATCTGTAAATTGTAATGCACATGTATAAATGGTACGTTGAGGCTTAATATTGTTAAAATTGCATTTATGTTTCTTTGAAAAATTCCAGTGGTTCAGGTTCATCACATTTTTACCCCACCCACCAAAAGGCAGGTAAGGGGTATTGTTTTTGGTTCGGTTTTATTTATTTGTTAACATTCCAGCAGCAAAACTATTTGTTGAATTCATGCCAAATTTGGTTTATACATTGCCAGTGACCTAGAATAGATCTGACTACAGTTTGGGAAAAGTAGGTCAAAGTTCAGATTTTTTATGAATTTTTTAAAATCTTCTTTTTTTTCCCCATTTACTTATAATGGGCAAAATTTCAAATGTCTGTAGCAACACAACTATCGGTTGAATTCATACTAAATGGGGTTTATAGATTTCCAGTGACCCAGAATAAATGTCATTACATTTGGCGAAAAATAGGTCAAAGGTGAAATTTTTTATGAATTTTTCTAAATGTTTTTTTTTTTCCCTATTTAGTTATAATGGGCAAAATTTCAAATGTCTGTAGCAGCAAAACTGTTGGTTGAATTGACACCAAATTGGGTTTATAGATTGCCAGTGACACAGATAGATGTGGTTACATTTTGGGAAAAGTAGGTCAAAGTTAAAATTTTTTATGAATTTTTAAAAATCTTTTTTTTCCCCATCTACTTATAATGGGTGAAATTTCACATGCCTATAACAAAATCAATTTTGTTTCAATTTACTTCAAACCTGGCACATATATAGAGGTAATTGATATGCTGACATCAGCACACACATCAGCTGGATCCATGCCAAAATAAGCTACAATACATGCGAGGGGTGGGGTTTGTTGTGCCCGGCACCACTTGTTGTGACAGGATAGTTTGTAAGTGTAAACATTTTACTAATATAATTTTCCTTTTTTGCACTAAAATTATTATTTATGGGTTATTATGCCCTTATTTTACTGTTCCAGCCCATTTGAGATCAAAGTGGGCTGGATGTGGCCCCTGAACTTCTATGAGTTTAACACCTACAGCACCGACAAAGATTTAAAAATAGGACCAATGGCCCTGTAGCTTACCGGCCAAATTAAAAGCTTTGGGAAATGTATCCAGACACCATTTATCATCACCCAGTTCTGTGTATTTATTATATTACAGAAATAGCCCATGTTTTGGTCATATTCCAATCAGATCTGTAAAAAATTCAAATTCCAATTTGATATCATTGATACTGATTTATTGGATTGATCCACTTCCTATGTGTTATAATGGGAACATTTTTCAAAGTGGCACCAAATCCAGAATCAGATGCAGATTGAAATAATTTCAATACCTTGTGTTGACATCATCATACAGAAGCTGTATACCAAGTTTGAAGTCAATCAGAACTGTAGTTTCGGAGAAGAAGACGATTGAAATTTTTTCCCCATAAGAGCCCATGTTAAATTTTCCATAAGTTCCCAGATCCAGAAGAAGATCCTGATCAGCATGTGGACATTATGTTTTGGTCATCTCCCCATCAGGGCTGGACTGTAGAAATTTACACTTGATATCATTTATATTTACTGAGTTATTGCATCGATCCACTTCCTATCTCTTATAATGGGGAGGTTTTTCAAAGTTGCACCAAATCCAGAATCAGATCCGGATCCAAATAATTTCACTAACTTTTGTTGAGATCATCATAAAGAAGCTGTATACCAAGTTTGAAGTCAATCGGATTGTAGTTTCGGAGAAGAAGACGATTGAAGTTTTTGTAACGGACAACAGACGACAGACGACGACAGACGGACACTGCATGACGATAATAGCTTACGACCTGTCAGCTGGTAAGCTAAAAATGTCCCAAATAAGTCTCTAAACAGTAAGTCTTGCTTACTGGTGACTATTCGATTTATGTAACTATTTCCATCAAACCTTTCAGTGAGCCTTCGTGGCCTATGGATCATCTTCCATATGTCATCACATGACAATGGTAACCACTTAGAACAACTCTGAATGGATTTGCAGTGATCCTTCATTCTAAAGTGGAGTCAAACTATGCCAAAAATATCCTGCACAGTAGAATAGAGCAAACAGATCCCCTCACCACATGTACTAGAAAAAATCAGTGAAGGGTGACCTATCTGGACATGCAACTTATTTAGGTATTTCTATTATTGAACAAGGGAAATTGAAGATACAGACAGGGGGAACCATGAGAGTGGAGCTGTACCATGCAGCAGCCAGTCCACACTGGAATTCAACCTACGCTGTGTCCAGTGGACTCACTAACACCTCACTTTTTCTACATGAAGAGCCTTCTTTCAATGTCACTGAGACCTTTTCCTCTTTTGCTACCTTGAGCCAAAATCAGAATCAAGCGGGCTCCTCAATATGGTATTGCACGCCAAGGAGCATGATGGGATATTAATTACTCAAATGTACCGTGCAGTACTCCTGTGTGGAAGCATCTGCGTTCATGTTCATCATTCATTTACTCCATTTTTTAGCTTACCGGCCGACAAACGTGGTATACAGCTTCTTTATAATGATGTCAACACAAGGTATTGAAATTATTTAGATCCGGATCTGATTCTGGATTTGTTGCGACTTTGAAAAATTTCCCCATTATAAGAGATAGGAAGTGGATCGATACAATAACTCAGTAAATATAAATGATATCCAGTGTAAATTTCTACAGTCCAGCCCTGATGGGGAGATGACCAAAACATAATGTCCACATGCTGATCAGGATCTTCTTCTGGATCCAGGAATTTACAGAAAATTTAACATGGGCTCTTATGGGGAAAACATTTCAATCGTCTTCTTCTCCGAAACTACAGTTCTGATTGACTTCAAACTTGGTATACAGCTTCTGTATGATGATGTCAACACAAGGGATTGAAATTATTTGGATCTGGATCTGATTCTGGATTTGGTGCGACTTTGAAAAATTTCCCCATTAAAAGAGATAGGAAGTGGATCAATGCAATAAATCAGTAAGTATCAATGATATCAAGTTGGAATTTGAATTTTTTACAGATCTGATTGGAATATGACCAAAACATGGGCTATTTCTGTAATATAATAAATAGCATACAGTGAAAGTGAAACTAAAGACGCTTTACTAATTCGCATTACTAATCCGCATTTCCACTATGTCGAACCAGTTCGACTCGGCTCGACTCATCTCCCGTTGTTGTGCACATCATTTCCTTTCCCCTACCTTCAGAAACTTGTACTTGAGGGGGTCTGACATTTGTTGCCCACACTGGAACTGGAACTGGGCCCGGATGACGGCCTGGTGTTCACTCTGCCGCTAGATTCACAAGCGCCACTAAGTAGAGTATCAAATATGTGACATTCCTGTAAATGATTCACATGCTGTGGACAAATGTTTGAGCATATTAGAGGGATTTCACCCTTTTGAAGACATGGAAGCTTTGACAGTGTTACAACTGGACCTGGTATCGTCTTTTTAGACTATTCATTTCTGCCTCAACACTATGTTGACCAAAACAATGCAGGGTACGCATGACGTCATCGTGCATGCGCAACGAAGGCTCAATCGATAAGCAGAATTGTTAAGCAGGCAGGCAAACGATTCCAAGGAATCGAGCTACTGGGATCCGGTTCTCAAAAAGAACCAGTTCTCAATTCCCATCCCTAATATAGACTCTTGTCATAAATGTATCTGCTTGAACAGAAGTGGGAACAGCGGGAACAGAGGTGTTCATTTGTTTGTTCATTAATAGCTGCGTTAACATTAACAAACACAACCAGCCCAGAAACGGATTTTGTGTTCGTTAAGCCTCTGCCCTCGCCACACCATCATTAGCTCACTATTTGCGTTAAAGGCTGCGCTAAAGTTGCGTTCACTAGTTAATCCAGAAACAAGCCCCAGGTTCTTTCACTACAACTACAGCAGCACCATGTACATCATTTAAAGAATTATCAACATAAATAAAATAAACAAAACATACAAATGTTGATAAAATACATTTCACTGAGCAAAACTACGGGTTATTTTTAATATATCTACCACCAAATCCATTTCTTCTCAGCAGTTGTAGGTTGGGAAAACAACTATTGAAGCTAAACCAATATATTATAGCTTTTACAAGCCAGTATTGATACCATCCAATCAACATAAAATCTGAGCAGTTAAGGCAACAGGTTCATTTCCATTTATTTGAAGCTACAGATTCTGCATTGTTGATTCTGAAGGCCTCAAGACAGATTTATTTAATTCTGGCAACACACGATGGATGAAATATGTCTGGACAAACTCTCTAATATACACATACACTACTGGGACCAGGAGAAAAACCATGAAATAAAGATTATTGGAAATTATTTAATATATCTTCATGGAACAAATCAATGTAGGGCATAAAGGTCAGTTAGTGATTTTTATTCTTTAGTAGAGAAGGCCTCGTTGGCCCAAATGGGCCACCACGAGTATGCTAAACTAAGATACACAATAAAAGAAGTGAATCCAAACACTGGCAGAAGCATATTACTGTCTAAATATAATCAGTTAATCAGACGTTAGATAGAATTTGGTGTATGAGTGTGTGAATGGATGAATGTGAGGATTTGTAAAGTGATTTAGGCACCATGAAGGTTTGGAAAAGAGCTATATAAGTGTATTTATCATGTATTTATCATTTACGGTCTGATATATCGATTTTTAAAAAGCATTAAATCAAGTTTCACATTAATAAATATTTATGGAAACAATATAAAAAAAGACTTCCTGAAGTTCATAAAAAACAAAACAAAAAAAAAAAAAAAAAAAAAAAAAACTGTGTGCTTGTATAAAGATGAAGTATTTATTTCAGGTTGTAGAAAATTAAACTGCGATGCCCTGATTTTGGCCAATCAGAGGCATGTAGGTGGAGTTAAATATGTGATTGACAGCTGAAACTACCAATCGTTCATTTCATTGTCAGCTGTGGCCTGCATGGGAGTCTAATGTTCTACTCTTTAACCTCTCAATTCCTTATTTTTCGCTTTATTCTCTGCTCGACATCTCATTATTCTGTTTTTTAAAATGTATTATACAATGAATTGCCTTTGTGTGTGAAATTCATTATGTAAGTGGACTTCATTGCTTTTTTGTAACCTGGAAATCAACCTCAGTGTGCCATTTAGAAGGATGTGTCAATACCCCTAAATGCACAGCGGGTACAGTTACATGATGTTTTTTAAATCCGATTTATTTTTCCAGAAGAAATTAATCCTGAACTAAAGTACTTTCTCTTCTGTTTACATAAAAATGTTAAACCCGAATAAAGATTTACATGAAAAACATTTATTTGGTTCTTGCAGCCCTTCTGTTAGCTTAGCTTAGCATAGTCACTGCATTTCCATGGTCACACGTAGCCAGTTTTTTAAAGGTGATTTGTTGTCTTTTGTAAGTGATTTTCTGAAATCCGATTCTCCCTAATTATTTCTTTAGATCCGCGACTTACTGCACTCATACAGTCTTGGGACTGTCGTGTTGACGGAAGTTGGAAAATCTTTTTGTTGGAAGGGATGCATGCACTAAATTAGCTTTGCTTTACTGTTTTAGCTTTGCATTAATTTTTATTTCCCAAGATTTTATTAGTGCAGTAAGTCACATCACCATGATTTGAGCCTCAATTTGTGATCATATTGACCCCACCGGACTAAAGTAATGTTTAGGGAGAATTGAATTTCACAAAATCACTTATAAAATACTACAAATCACCTATAAAAGCCTGGCTACATCTGACCATAGGAAGGATTATGCTAAGCTAGGCTAAACTAAGCTAACGGAAGGGCTGTGAGAACAAGGCACTGCAGTGCAAACTGATTTGCCCACTTATCGAACTCATTAGTGCATGACAAATGAATGAATAAAAAACAAGTGGTGAACTATTTGTAACCCATGTTACTACTAGGCCTTGAACAGGAGAAAGGAATTAGACGTTTTAATTAAACTAATCCACTCTGATATAAATAGCACATAAATTTCTGATATAAAGAAAAATGTCTCCATCATTTACATGAAGGGTGTGTTTTATTTCAAGGTGGTTGTAAACAAACAGGTGATAATGGGAATTAAAATTAAAATGATTGAAAGTGATTTTTGTGATTAACGCGCTATATTTTACATTGACGAATCAGAATGCTGTATATTCAAATCACCAACGAATCAGCATGCGCCTTCTTGGGATTCCAGGAAGTGCCAGCCATGTTTTGTGTCTACCTGGTGTTACTAGGATATCAGAGGCGACATGAAGCATGTTAACAGAACTTAATTTTACTCCATGTTAGACAGTGGATTCCGACAGAGATTTTAATCATTTCTTTATTTATGAGCGGTTTGAACTAAAAGCTACCGGAGTTTTTTCTCTGGATATCGCGGCGCTCCTTGCTATAGTTAGCTAGCATCGTAGCTGCTAATTAGCACGCAGCTAATCACCACGCAGTGAAGCGGAGACGGCGACGTGAGTTTTTATTTGATATACTCTTCAGTCATCGTACTCTATGTTAGCACGCTGTTTGAACATGTTCCGGCTGTTTTGTAAAGCTAAATGTTAATATTATTTTTATTCCCATGTCACCTGTTGCTACAAAGTGGATTGAAATTCAGGTGTGTGAGCTGTGCTAACCTCCATTAGCAAAGCTATATCCCAACATCCTTTTCTGGTGAGTGCACTTTATTTTGTGATAGAGTTGGAAATATTAATAATTGTAATGTGATACCCTGATAGTGTGGTTGTCACAGTGAAATTTAAAGCAGACAGAGGATTAGAGCAGATAATTTGTGTTGTGATGTTTAAATTTCAGAGTAAAAAAACAAAAAAAAAAAAAAAACACAATTATCACGTATTTGTTTGCATATCCATGATCATCGTTGTGTGTATGGATTTAATTAAGATGATATTGTTTGATTAAATATAGTTTATAATAGATCAATGAGTAATTTTGTTTGGCCTATCCAGGCTGGGTCTTTTTTGTTATCCCTGTTTGTTGTCAGCGCTGGATTTGTTTTGCTCTTGGAGTGGATTTCTACTGCTCTTCCGCTGAACTACAGTTAGTAGCCACAGAGGGCAGTAGTAGTGGTGGATCAACCCAGTTATCGAAATTGAACTGAACTGCTGTTGTTACCTGGAGATCCGGTAGGACTGATCTTTACTAGAGACTCTTGAGCAGGGGTCTCAAACATGCGGCCCGGGGGCCAAATGCGGCCCACCGAAGGTTCCAATCCGGTCCCTGGGATGTTTTTGCCAAGTGCAAAAATTCCAGTCTTGAATTGAATAAAGAAAAAGAAAAAAAAAAAAATTGGCTTGAATTAAGGCAAAAAATCTTGAATTAAGCAGAAAAAAAAATCTTCAATTAAGTAAAAAAAATCTTGAATTAAGCCAAAAAACAAATCAAATTTAGCAAAAAATCTTGAATTACCTACTTCAAATTTTTAAAATTTGTTTTAGTGCAAAAAGTAACTTTAAATTATGAAAATATTTACATTTACGACCTATCCTGTAACACTTACATGTGAATAACCTGAACAAATATGAACAACCTGAAATGTCTAAAGAAAATTAAGAATGATTTTAACAATTTTCTGCCTGTTACTAAGTGTTTAGTGTTTTTGTAGATCCGATCCATAATGCACATGTAGAAATGGTAAGTTGAGGCATAATACTGTTAAAATTGCACTTATTTTTCTTAAGAAATTTCAGGTTTTTCAGGTTATTCACATAGTTTATAAAAGTAAGTATTTTCATAATTTAAGTGTGTTTTTTGCACTAAAACAAAGACAAAAATCTGGAGTTGTCATTATTTATAGGTTATTATGTTATTATTTTACTGATTCGGCTCGCTTGGGATCAAATCAGGCTGAATGTGGCCCCTGAAAGAAAATGAGTTTGAGACCCCTGCTCTTGAGGATTTATTTGTGAACTGAAAATCCTAACTCTTTGGGGTTTTATTTTTTCCCTTTTCATTAGACTGAGAAAAAAAAAAAAAAAAAAAAAAAAAAACTTCATTTATCACTGGTTACTGTGAAGTGTAAATTGATTGTAATCTCTTGTTGATGTTTTTTTTCTTTTCCTGTTCATAGATATTTCAATGTTTCTATGTGTTATGCACTCTAATGTTCAATTGGCGCTGACAGGCTGTTCCAACTAGCCTGCCTCAGATTAAAAGTTCCTAAATTTCATCTTACAAGCTAAAAGGGTTAATCAGGTGCAATGTGTAGCATTAAAATTAGATTATAAATAGATAATACTTAAGTTCATTTCAATAATAAATGTAAATTAGGTAGTAATAAGTCAATTACAATAACAAATAGACACTAACTGTAAACAAATGAGCTCAATTGAGTAGCAAACTAGATGAAATAAGGTTTATAGTATAAAGTGTGCAGATGCCTTTGAAAGGTAAATTGGTTTAAACATTTGTACATCATACCCTGTCAAAAAAAAAAAAAAAAGATACTGTATGCATGTAATATTTTTTATTATTTTGTTTATTTAAATTTTCTTTATATACAACTGTGCAATACACTGTTGTACTTACCCCTTGGCCTCTGAGCTTTCCTTGCTTTTGTTACTCCATAAGTATCTATAACACCACTCTCTCCTGTGAGCCAAATCTAGTCTCTGAAGTACTGGTCCAAGTAATTCTTCGATATAAAGTGTCTGCGTTAAGTTAAAGCTGAGTTTGGTTACATATTTCTTCAGGGTTTTAGAGGCTGGTAGATCCCATCAGAATAGCCCACTGGAACGGTTTGGGTTGACTAGACTGCATTGCATATTCTTCCGCCAGCGCAGAATGTGTGCGCCATCGCAACAGGACAAGACAACGAGCATGTGCAGAATGGCAGGAATAAAGTCCAAACGGAATAAAGGGTTTACATGTCCGAGGAATAATTTAGCCCAGATTCAAAAGTGGATTAAACCAGTGACTTTAATCGGGTTTAAATTTAATCAGAACTTTTCTTTTTCATATGGAATAAAGTGTTTACGTGGGCATCTTAAATAGGATTGAACCTTTAATCAGTTTAAACCAGGAATAAAAATTGCCATGTAAACGCACAGATTTAGGACTGAGCACCAAGGATCAAGGACAGATGAGACTAGATAATACACAGGTGTATCCTTGGTTAAAGGAAAAGCTTTGTGGAAGTGTTTAAGTCTGTTTGGTGATTGGACACATGAGGTGTAAAAGACATGACGCACATCTGGATTATACAAACCATGGCAGGAACAGGACTTTCAACTTAAAAGTCAATCTGAAGTTTTTTTAGTTACTGAAAATGGTCAAATGCATGATGATTACGTGTGTGTGTGTGTGTGTGTTAAATAAGAAAAATGTATAACCTCCGTACATTGTCCACTGATACATTGTGTAACGTTGTAGAATAA
Organism: Sphaeramia orbicularis; assembly: GCF_902148855.1. Taxonomy (NCBI): domain Eukaryota; kingdom Metazoa; phylum Chordata; class Actinopteri; order Kurtiformes; family Apogonidae; genus Sphaeramia; species Sphaeramia orbicularis. Next base: position 41,769,743 of record NC_043962.1, on the reverse strand, counting down.
ATTAAAAGTTAATTAGGAGTTTATATGAATACTCGTCTGACAGAGGTCATAAAATACAGTGGTGCATTAATAATACAACAGAAAGCTGCTCCACTCGTCATATTTAACTGACATCTATTTAAAATAATGGCCCTGAGGTGAAGATGCCTCATGTTGCTTGTTGTTTTCTTTGCATCTGTGGGTGGAAGGACAGGGAGTCAACCTGTCCCCTGTGATTTTGGTGCCTGTTAAGTGTTTTTTGCTTTTTAAAAAATGAAAAAAAAATGAATGATGGTGTATGAAAAATCCTTTTGGTAAATAAATTCTGACATCAAACCTTTAACTTAAGTGACTGTTGATCCCCAGCATCTTGCTGAATTTCCATAAAGCTATCAATCAACAAATACAATTGGATGTATATAGTGTCAAATCAAAACAAAAGTCATCTCATGACATTTTACATTTAGAGCTGGTCTAAACCACACTCTTAAGTCAATTCACAGACACCATCAGAATCCTACAGGAGCAAGTACACTGTTAAAAAGAAAAAGTTGGGAAAAGGTAAAATATCAAGGCAACGTGATGCAAGAGATTTTTGAGTTTTCTCAACTCTTGCCTACTGTTGTTGACTGAACTAAGGTTTACAAGTTCTGACAAGAGTTCTGCCAACTTGGATCTTCTTGTTCACCTAATTAGGATAATCCTGGAAGGCTAACGAAGAAATTCTGGTTTCAATGCCATGTATTTCTGCCTTCACCAAATGTAGATATTCTTGTTGAATAAACATACAATTATTCCTTCACCGCCATGTATTCCTAAATTCACCAAACACAGATATTCTTGTTGAATAAACATACAATTCTTACTCCAGTGAGTTGAAAATTTACATAAATAAAGGACAATATATGTTGCTGTAATTATATTTGAAAAATGCTCAATAAATAGATATTGAATAAAACAAAGCACAACTGAAATGAAGCCAAACTGTTGTCGCTTTGTTTCACAAAAACAAGGTGAAACCAGTGGAGAGTCTCAAAGAAGAGGGATTTATTTTGGCACATACAAGGTAAACAGGCATACTGACAGTGTGTTGATGTCCCAATACAAGTTGCATCTAGTGAACGGTGTTTTTCAAGGATTCCTCTGAGTTGTTACACACATGTGTTTACGTAAATTGTAGATAAGTCCATGGCTCAGCTGGCACCACTGTATCCGTGCAAGGCCTTGACACCCAAAGATTGTTTCTAACAGCTTCTATGAACTTTATACAGAGTAAAAGTGTGTCCAAAGTTCACATATAGTATAATATGGCTAAATAATGACATAATAAAAGTAAAAGTAAATAAAAGTATAGATCCACAATTCCCCCTTTTGATCACATACACATGTGATCACCATCAGCAAGTCACAAAGCATAACATTCTCAAAAGGCGCAAAACGCTACCGATTCCAGCAGTCCCCAAACATGTACAAACAGGATCTATTCAAAACAAAATAATCTTACATAAAATATGAATCATACTAATATCTCATAACATGAATAACTCCCAATATTTAACTGATTATCCAAAACCCTTCATTAGTTTTTTACCCAAATCACATCATAAATCAAAACTTAGCATATCTTCTGATCTCAAAAGTATGAAGCCAGAAAACCCATGTGCAGTTCCTAGTGCCATGTCACAGCTATATGTAATAGTTGGAAAGTTAGTAATGAAACTGAAATCTTATTTATTTTGTGCCAAGAGCTCCTTTCTTAGACTGGTACAGTTTCAGCACACTGTAAAAACCATGTTTCCCTCTTCCACCACACCTGACAGTCGTTCTCAGGCTTCTGCAGAGCTTGATGGTAGGCTTATCATTTGAATCAGGTGTGTTGGAAGAGGGATCCATCTAAAACATGCAGGATAGTGGCTCTCCAGGACCAGGGTTGGTGACCCCTGGTCTAGTTCAAACTTGTTCAGACCATGTGTGCATGCGCATGTAAGTCATCTATGGGGTTTCCCACTGGTTCCCAACTTCACTCAAAAAATCTGCTCAAAAATTGATAATCGTTGTTGGTACTGTTTAGAAAATCTTAGTAAGGACAACAATGAGAGAAATTTGCTGGGCTGACAAATTTTTGTAGTTTGTAAATCAGGGGTGTCAAACATGTGGCCCAGGGGCTAAAGGGTCCGCCAAAGGGTTCAATCCGGCCTGTGGGATGAATTTGTGAAATACAAAAATTACACTGAAAATACTAACAATCAAGGATGTTAAAATAATTTTAGGTCAGTTAATTCTAAAGTGGATCAGAACAGTAAAATACTATCATAAACTATAATTAATGAAAACTGAAATGAAATGAAACAAATTTGTCTCTTTGTTTTAGTGTAAAAAATGTAAAATTACACAAAAATGTTTACATTTACAGACTAGCCTTTTACAAAAAAAATGTAAATATCTGGAATGTCTTAAAAGAAGTATGTGAAATTTTAATAATATTCTACCTGTTATTAAATGTTTGGTGTGTTTGTAGATCCACTGTGATCTCTAAGTTGTGATTCACATGTAGAAATGATAAACTAAGGCGTGATATTGTTAACGTTGCACATATTTTACTAAAGAATTTTCAGGGTGTTCATATTTGTTCATGTTATGTTCAAGTACAATTCGTAGATGTAAACATTTTAATTGTGGAATTTTAAGTGTATTTTTGCCTGTATTGTAGGATTTTTGAGCATAATTAAGTGTAGTTTTGCGTGTATTGTAGGATATTTAAGCATATTTAAGTTTATTTTTGTGTGTATTGTAGGATTTTTAAGCATAATTAAGTGTATGTTTGCGTGTATTGTAGGATATTTAAGCATATTTAAGTGTATTTTTTATTTTATGGAATTTAATTTTTTCACTCAAAAGTTCTTATCCGATTGTTTATATAACTTTACTGGTCTGGCCCACTTTATATCATATTAGGCTGGATGTGGCCCCTGAACTAAAATGAGTTTGACACCCCTGTTGTAAATGGAAAGCTTTATTTCTGCGTCAGTTTAATTTGAAAACTTTAATGAAATCAACAATTACTAGTTATCGTTTTTACAGTGTACTTGGTAATAATTAGTGATGTCCCAAATCAGGATTTTTTGCTTCTGATCCGATCTGATTTTTTTGGGGATGAGTTTTGCCGAAACCGATCTAATAATTAAGTGTAGTTTTGCGTGTATTGTAGGATATTTAAGCATATTTAAGTTTATTTTTGTGTGTATTGTAGGATTTTTAAGCATAATTAAGTGTATGTTTGCGTGTATTGTAGGATATTTAAACATATTTAAGTGTATTTTTTATTTTATGGAATTTAATTTTTTCACTCAAAAGTTCTTATCCGATTGTTTATATAACTTTACTGGTCTGGCCCACTTTATATCATATTAGGCTGGATGTGGCCCCTGAACTAAAATGAGTTTGACACCCCTGTTGTAAATGGAAAGCTTTATTTCTGCGTCAGTTTAATTTGAAAACTTTAATGAAATCAACAATTACTAGTTATCGTTTTTACAGTGTACTTGGTAACAATTAGTGATGTCCCAAATCAGGATTTTTTGCTTCTGATCCGATCTGATTTTTTTGGGGATGAGTTTTTCCGAAACCGATCTAATATCGATCCAATACAGACTTTTTACAACGAAATTTTGATCTAAATTTGGAGTCATTATTTATAGGTTATTATACTATTATTTTACTTGGGATCACAATTGGGCTGAATGTGGAACCTGAACTAAAACAACTATGACACCTTTGAATCATAATAACTATTGTGTCATTTCTGCACTTTCCAAATTCATAGTGTGGGACAAATTAGAATCTTATGTTACCACTGCTGTAGCGCGTCTATGGACAGGTCCGTCCAGGTATTAAATGGGGGTGCGTTCGGTGCCGTGCGTTAGTGATCAGTGACTTTTCTGGGTTTTTTAACCAGCCGTGTTACAGGCACTGTTCGAAAAAAGCAGTTAAGGTATGGAAATAAAAATTTAAATAATCTTTCTGTTTACCATCTTTCTGTATAAATATCTCATGTTACAACATGGATACTTGCGGCTTATAGTCAGGTGCGGCCTATATACATGCAAATATTTGTTTCTTTTAAAATTTGGTGGGTGCGGCTTATATTCAGGTGCGCTCATAGTCTGGAAAATACGGTATACTATTATTTTACTTGTGATCACAATTGGGTTGAATGTGGAACCTGAACTAAAACAACTATGACATCTTTGACTCTTAATAACTTTAATATCATTTTTGCACTTTCCAAATTCATACTGTGGGACAAATTAGGACCTTATGTTGCCACTGCTGTAGCGCGTCTGTGGACAGGTCCGTCCAGGTATTATATGGGGGTGCGATCAGTGCCATGTGTTAGTGATATCAAGTGGGTTACTCATGAGTCGGGTTGGGGCGGGTCAAATAATTCCACAAAAGCAAAAGAAAAAAACCTGACTTGCACATCACTACCGTACCTCATAGGCCTGTAACAGTACACATACTGAACCGAACCATTTCGGTACGCACCTGTTTGGTTCAGTACACAGCTGTACCAAAACGTCACAGTATGCTGAGAAAAAGAAAAAGGAAGGAAAGACGTTGTTCGATGTGGAACTTTAAATCCACGCAAGTTCCACACGGGCATATTAAAGGAGTGCACATTGACCCGAAATATGAAATAGCAGCTGATATAAGGTAAAAAGAAAAATAAAAAAATGATGTGAACCTTGAGGGAAGAGACTGAAGACCCTCTGCCATCATTACAGTCCTGTTTGGGATCAGTTCAGGTCCCAGTGAAAGAGACGTTGATAAGACGAACATTGTTTGCCGCCTATGAACTACGGTCATTCTAAAACACTTACACTAGCTGTCTGTCTCTCACACATACTGTATAAAAGAGGAATAGAACCTGGGAGTTAGACGTTGAAAATATGTAACAAAAAAAAAAAAAGAAAATATGTAAAGTTTCACTTTTGTTTCACGCCAGCATTAGTTATGGATCAGTATATAACTGCCCCCCCCCCGACTCTGACAAAAAAAACAAAAAAACAAAAACCCTCTGTGACTTTTAGACAAATCGCACCGTGCACACACACACACAAGTACACTGACGTGGTCTAAACAGTTTTTTTGTCTGTCCTAAAATAACTTATTTGGTTAATTTTGTTGTTAATGTTGCTCTTCAGTTTGTTTAAACAGAATACGAGTTTGTCCTCTTCTTAATGTTGCACTTCATGTGGAATTTTTTTGTTGTTATTTTTCTGCAGAAGGTGAACTGACAGAAATGTGATTTGATTTTTCTTGTTTGTTCAAAACTACCTTTCAGGGAAAAGTGCAATACTAATGTTTAAAATACATTTAGTAATATTCTATTTATTTTATTTTCTACTGGATTTATAGCAGCAGAATTGTATTATTCTTGTTTTTCTATATTCTGTTGTCTCCAAAAATTGGGGGAAGAATGTTCAAAAATTCATAAATGCATTAAAGACATTTTGAAGGGTTTTCTTTTTTCCCATACCAAACCAAAAAAAAAAAAAAAAGAACTGTGGCTTTCAAAACCAAAAACGTACCAAACCGAAAATTTTGTGTACCGTTACAGGCCTAGCACCTCATAATGAGTACTGTTATGACCCTGGGTCATAATTTGTGTATTTATATGTATGTGTTTTCTGTTTAGTGTGTGTGTTTTCCCCCCGTCCTGTAGGTGTGCTGTGCCCCTTTTGTTGTTTTGTTGCAGGTTTCTGATTGGTGGAGCATGATTGCCCGGCCCTTTAAAGATGGCCCTGGAGCTCCCATCCTTGCTCGCTCTTGCTCTTCTGCCAGCTTCCAACCCTGCGTTCGTGTGTGTGACCGTCAGTCTTCCTGTGCTTGTGTAAAACTTCGATTGTATATAATTGTAAATAGATTTGTTTTGTAAATTCGATCCTTTTTCTGGTCGGGGAGGTCGGCTCTTTTGTTTTCACCTTTTCTCCTGTTTTGGTTAGGTAGTTAGGTAAGTTTTCTGTATTTTATTTCGTGCATTTATTTTGAGTAGGTAATTTAGTTTAAATTGTAAAAGAAGATATTTTGTTTGTTGTTTTAGCCGCTCCCTCCCCTAACCCTTCCTTAGTTGTTGAGAAAAAAAATACTAATAATAAATATTGTGAACTTTTAGTTTTTGACTGACGTGTGTGCTTGGGAGCTGGGAGGGGACAAAAGTTGAGCCTATTATGTTCGCCCTGGTGAACCCCTAGGCCGGGGCGTAACAGTACGCACAGATTAAAACTGTAATTTATAGACGCTTTACTAAGTCCTGTAAACCTCCCGCTGTTGTGCAACTTTTCCCTACCTTTGGAAACTTTAATTTGGCGGGGTCACGACGTTTGCTCCCTTCAACCAGGCCCAGATCAGCCAATCTTGTGACTAAATCCGATCTTCTACAAAACACCAGATCGGCAGCCGATACTGATCTCTGGATCAGATCGGGACATCCCTAGAGACAATGGCGAGGAAAAACTTCCTTTTACTGGGCAGTTAATGGATTTGGGTAGCTGGCAGTATAAAGTTTTCAAAATAGTCTGAAGACCGAACACCATCAAAGATTATTATATTATATTATATTATTATATTATATTTATTGTGTTGATTGGATGATGCCACCACATGTAATTAATTCATTTTTAGTGACTTTTCAAAAGATAACTTTACATTTACTTATCATCTGAAAACATGGCTAATGCCACTTGGCCAAATTATGGTCCTCTGAATGGTAACATAAGGTAGTCCATTATTTTCCACTATTTTCCACTCCGTGCTGCTATTTGCTTCTTAATAAATTAACATTCTACGTTCATAAATGCATAGAAAATCAAGCCCTCATCAGAAAACAAAAGACTAATCAGCAACAACAACTGAAAATACCTGAGAGGAAGTCCACCTGGGGCCACGCATTGTTGTTATGAAAGTCAAGTCTTTAAATGATAATAGAACACACTCCCATTCTGGTAAATGAGATGCAGTAAAGACATTCTCTTAAATTAATTTCATCTGAATCTGCATTATGTTGGAGATTACATAAGTTAACAGGCCTCCCTGATGTACATTTCCGAGCCCTATCAGACGCAAACAAAGGTAACAGGAGAGTCAGGGAGATGCCAGTCAAACAGTGGGTACACCTCCACAAAAGCAAAATAAGTAAAGTCACCTGTGAGGCTTTTTCATGAATGCATAACACTTTTAAACTCTTATTGTGCGCTCTGCTTTTTTAGAAACCAATTTGCATAAACTACAGCAGCAGCAGAGTAAGAATTTAAATAAGTTTAGGGGCAGGTGTTATGGTAAGATGTGGGGTCTGGTGTGGAAACAGTGCAGAATGTGGTGGGGTGGGATGGGATAGAGGCGCTCTATCAAAGGAAAAGCATGAATAGCTGCTGTGACCCACCCTTGCAAAAGGTCGGTGAGCTTAGAGATGGCAGAAATGAGGTTTCTGCCCCTGTGTCTTTTTGGTTGAAATGAAGATTGTACTCCCCTTAAATCCTTTCATGCCCAGTGTACTAAAACTACAGGCCAGTAGAGATTGAGATGTTAAAATCCACTGGTTCAAGGTGCCTCTGTTAAAAATTTGTTTTTTTCACTTCCACCAATTCTTACCAATGTGTCCATAAACCACTGTGCAAAAAAAGGTTGAAAGTACCTTTACACCAGGGGTCTCAAACTCATTTTCTTTCAGGGGCCACATTCAGCCTGATTTGATCTCCAGTGGGCCGGACCAGTCAAATAATAGCATAATAACCTATAAATAATGACAACTCCAAATGTTTGTCTTAACTCTTTCAATGCCATGGGCCGATTAAATCGGCTTTACGAATACAACCTTTAAAGTGCCACAGGCCGATCAGATCGGCTTTGGAGAACACGCCATATTTGTGTACAAACAAACCATCCACTCCCATTTCTTTCTCACATTTCGATGACGTTCTTTCAAATCTCCTTGCAAATTACGATCAATAATGAATCAGCTGCGTCCGGTGCGTTTTGAATCTAAGTAGCAATCGGTCGGATGTTACCGAGCGGTTTTTGACCAAGGAAGAGCTCGCGTTTCGTTTTCTGCTTGGGAAATTTTATGAATGAATTTATGAATGAAATCATATGCAAATTAGATGGCCATTTTGTAGTAATATCGTAAACACAGTGATCTGTCAAAACAGTCCCATCTGCTAGAAAATGAGTTCTGATGACAATTCAGACTTCGATTATAAAAACGACGCGAAATACTGAAAAACGGCCAGATTCTGTGGCACTTTTAAGGCTTATTAGCCCCTTAACTGTCTGGCACCGAAAGAGTTAAGTTTTAGTGCAAAAAAACCCTATTAAATTATGAAAATACTTACTTTTATAAACTATCCAAACAAAAAAGATGTGAATAACCTGAAAAAAATGAAATTTCTTAAGAAAAATAAGTGCAATTTTAACAACATTATGCCTCAACTTATCATTTCTACATGTGCATTATGGATCTACAAAGTTGCTAAACCAGGGGTGTCAAATATGCGGCCTGGGGGCCAAATGCGGCCCGCTAAAGGGTCCAGTTCGGCCCCTGGGATGTTTTTGCCAAGTGCAAAAATTCCGCAGTCTTGAATTGAATTAAGCAAAAAAAAAATTAGCTTGAATCAGGGCTCAAAATTAACTTTTTGACCTAGGAGCACTGTGCTCCTAACCCTAAAAAGTTAGGAGCACAGGCTAAAATCTAGGCGCACCACTATTATATAAAAAATTTGGAGAACAAGCAAAACTCTTGGCCATACCAAGTAATATTCCTATTAGGGCTGCACGATTTTGGCAAAAAAAAAAAAATCCCAAATTTTTTCCTCTAAAAACTCGATTTTCGATTTTGATTTCGATTTTTGGGTAAAACTACAAAAGACAACAGAAATCAGCATGTCGTTTTCGTGAGCAGCCCACAATGCAAGGCACTGCTCTGACCTCAAATCTGTGATGGTATCACGTGATGAACCCCCAGAAGTTTATTTTTTCTTAATTAAATCTTTATTGAATGAAATAGAGTATACAAACAATGTATGCAACAAGAAAATAACATAAGTTTGCCAGGGGGAATACACTATAATACAATGTCCAAATCAGAGCAAATACTTATGTTTTTTATAGCCTTTTTGTTTCCAGATTTATCTAACAGCTTTAAATAAAGTTCAACATCTTTCAAAAAATAAATAATATTTGTTTTTGTGTTACAGAACTTACATTTGTGAATGAAAAATTTAGCAAGTAAGAGGACTAAATTAATTATTTAATTTTTTTATATATATATGTGTGTGTGTGTGTTGTTGTTTTTTTTTTTTTATTTTATTTATTTATTTATTTTTTCCTGGGTATCTGGGCCCACAGAAGTGATACCAATGTAAGTCAGTGACAGGCATCAGTCGTGCGTGCGTGGACCAGGTTAATATAAGTGATCCACATGCGGTTCTGTTTAAACTGAGGGATCCGTGCGTGGAATAGACTGACCCAGGACACGCTGGAGGGATTCTATCCTGGAGCGGGTGGATGTGTGTGGGCACAGGGCTGTCTGGGCTCCTCTGCTGAGGCTGATGACCCCAGACCCGGACCCGGATCAGAAGAAGACAGTACGGTACGGATCCGGGACAACGGAAGATGAGTGATCCGCATGCAGTTCTATTTCAGTTGCGGGATCCGTGCGTGAAGCCACGGCTTACATTGCTATAAGTACTGCGGGCTCATGAACACATTTAAAGTCCGGCCATTGCACAGAGTTCTGTGACAGACCGCTGTCACTGATAGGAGGAGGAGCCTACGGGAGCCCGCAAGCGCACGGCCCGCAGACACGAGAGAGATGAAATCGATTTTACAATTTCCCTTTTTTAAAAATCGTCCTAATTAAAAAATCCGATTTCGATTTAAAATCGATTAATCGTGCAGCCCTAATTCCTATATGTATTTAAGCAATGTTAACAACCTAGAATAAAGTATTTGAATAGAGTATGAAAGAAAAAGCTTACATTGACACAGGTGCAAAACAATTGTCAATGTGTGGTACATACTTTAGTTGGTTCTTGGAGAAGAAAGACGAATCACACCATTATTTGCAACAACCAACTTTTTTATTTCATGGCCTAAAGGCCCTTAGTCACTGTGGTCTACACCACGCCTAAAGTCAAGTCTCCTTGACCTGGTGCCAGAGTGTAGGTACTTCCTGACCGCTGGCAGTGCATCGAAGTCATGCAGTGTTGGACCATCCGCAGAGATGCGCACGCGAGGGGGCGGGGACTAGATTTTCCGCTTCAGTCAGCGGGGTGTGGAGCTTGTTTATTTTCAGCTGACGAGTTACTTCTGCAGCCATTATTCTAGGCGCACGTATTAATTTTCGCTCATTTTTTTATTGGCGCACCGTGCGATCGTAATCTCAAAAACAGTCGCACTACCGAAATTCTCAGGCGCATGCGACCGTAATTCAGTCGCAGTCACGAGCCCTGTTGAATTAAGGAAAAAATCTTGAATTAAGCCCCAAAAAAATCTTCAATGAAGTAAAAAGAAAACCTTGAATTAAGCCAAAAAAACAAAACAGTCTTCAATTAAGTTAAAAAAAAAATCTTGAATTAACCCACAAAAAATCTTCAATTAAGCAAAAAAAATCTTGAATTAAAAAAAAAATCTTCAATTAAGTAAAAAAAATCTTCAATTAAGCCAAAAAAAATCTAGAATTAACTTTTTTTTCTTTATTTTAGTGCAAAAAATAACATTAAATTCTGAAAATATTCACATTTCCAAACTATCCTGTAACAATGAAATGTTAATAACCTGAACAAATATGAACAACCTGAAATGTGTAAAGAAAATTCAGCTCAATTTGAACTCTTCTCTGCCTGTTACAAAGTGTTTAGCGTCTTTGTAGACCTGATTCATAATGCACATGGAGAAATGAGAAGTAGAGGAATAATATTGTTAAAATTGCACTAAGTTTTCTTATATTTTTTAATTTAAATTTCAGTTTTTTCAGTTTTTTTTTTTTTTTTTTGATAGTTTATAAAAGTAAGTATTTTCATAATTTAATGGGGGTTTTTTTTGCCCTAAAACAGAGACAAAAATTTGGAGTTGTCATTCTTTATAGGTTATTATGTTATTATTTTTCTGGTCCGGCCCACTGGAGATCAAATTTAGCTGAATATGGCCCCTGAACTAAAATGAGTTTGACACCCCTGCGCTAAACACTTAGCAACAGGCAGAAAATTGTTAAAATTGTGCTTCATTTTCTTTAGACATTTCAGGTTGTTCATATTTGTTCAGGTTATTCACATTTTATTGTTGCAGGATAGTTTGTAAATGTAAATATTTTCATGGTTTAATATTATTTTTTTAAAACTAAGACAAAAATGTGAAGTTATCATTATTATAGACATATTATAATACTTTTTTCCACATCAAACCGAGAAGAAAATATGGAGTCATTATTTCCTGTAGGTTATTCTGCTGTTATTATTTTATTATAGATCATACTGGTCTGTATGAGGAACCTAAACTAAAATGAGTTCCACAGCCTTGACTGTGGAATTTTTGCACTTTGCTAATTCATCTCACGGGCCGGATTGGAACCTTTGGTGGGCCGCACGTTTGAGACCCCTGTTTTACACAGTGTCTTTCAGTCAGTGCATATACAGCAGTTCAAATATTTGTTTTTTTTAGCCACCAGAGGGTTCTACAAACATGTATCCTGCCTAAACATGGCATGATTAATGCATACATAAGTAGAACTTTTGACAACAGCTCATGATAAACTAACAATACAAATCTTTTCACCATTACAACATGAAAGGTAAAGTAAATACAGGGCTAAAGGTGACCTAATTAATACAGTATTACTATCAAGAAGTAGTGACAGCTCTCTAGCCACAGAACGGGCTCTGGGAATAACAACAAATCCCTGAGCATTTTTTTTTTCTCACTGGAGTGGGTTGTGAGTAGAGCAGGGGACTCACTATTTACCATATGTCCCAAAAACAAAACAAAAAAATACAATCAGACTTTCCGCATTGATTTTCAAAATAATTAAACAATCTACATGTAATTTCCAGGTTTGAAACTATAACTTGTTACCTACATCTTGCAGAAAATCCCATTTAATTTGGTTCAGGTGTCACGGAGAATGTGGATCTCTGTAAAACATGTCATGGGTTCGTTTCTTCTTTCATCATGGCAACCCAGTCAAACCTTTCTCTAAACTCTTCCCTTACCCTGTCAAGATTGTGGTTTGTTTCAGTTTACCCTAACCCTTTCATGCATAAATCAAGATTTTTTTTTTTTTTTTGTGAGTGCTTTTATTCCTCTTAAGGCATGAAAAAAACACTGCGATTGAATTTTTTTATGAACCTATTTTTCATGGAATTACAAAAATATCTACTCAGCTGGACACCACGTGTTTAATTTTTGAAGTAAATAAACATGTATTTACTGATATACTGTTTGAAAACTATGAATAAAATATTTTAAAATGCTGCTAATCTGACATTTCGTCACATTTTAACATACTCTAATATAAGTTATTACTTTATGGAGATAATATGCACACAAAAAAAAACTTTTTGTTTAAAAAAAACCTGTTAATTACAGTCTCATAATAATAAGAAGGAACTGATTTACTCTCAAACATGTTCCTGCAGATCAAGTTTATCTAGAACAGCAAAGTTACAGTAATGGTATGAATGTCAGTGTATGGGATGATGCATAAGCGTCCACTGTGTTGGCTGATACGGAACTAAAATAATAAAACCCATGAGTATACAAGAGAACAGCTGGAGAATAACTGTCCACTGTAGTGACCAGTATGCATGAAAGGGTTAACACAATGAGTTAGTTGCTGACCAGCCATACCGAATTTGCAGTTTGAGAATTGGATAGGTAAGAATCAAAGTGAAATGCTTGTCAACAGATGTTAGCTTCTTAGGGAACAAATGCACAATGGTAATTGAGAGATCAATAAATCTACAACAACAAAACCTCACACAAGTACACGCCATTGATATAATGTTATGCATTGAATTTGAATTCATTTGTTCGTTGCCCTGTTAGTTGTGAGCAAAATATTTTCATTCATATGGATGCAAAGAGCATTTAAGTGCCAAACTTGGGAGAAACAAACCTATGACATGCAATGTAAGACCGGATGAGTTGAGTTTACTTAAAAAATCTGAGGTAACTCATTGCCTTAAAAAAATTAAGTAATAAGTAATGAAAACTTGAGTGCATTAAACTTAAATGCTTGATTTGAATGGAACTGCTATTTTAAGTACAACACACTAAATGCCAAGTTAATTTAACTTAAACTGTGTTGTCAATTGCTTTGTATAGTCATTAAACTTAATATCACCAGTTAATTGTACTCAATTCTAAGTTGATTTATATTGAAATCTTTTGCAATATATATGGCTTTGTGTCAGTATTCAACTTAACATATTGTTGTGTGGATGGAAGTTGGGCAGGAAGTTAACTCTATGCACCTTGGGAAGTGCTTTTAATTTGGTGAGGCATAAAGATTTATATAATTATACTTCTCTTTTTTTTCTTTTGTTCAGGCAAGGTATAGTTTTTTAGATGTTACCTGCTTGACAGTTTCAACTGTGACTCCAGTCTGCCTCAGAAGCGTCATCTGACATGCTGCTGACATGTCATTTATCAGCTGGTCGGCTCGACGGACCAATCAGAGCCCATCTCTGAAGAAGACTGTAGTCATTCGAATCTGTCAAGCAGGTAACATCTAAAAAACTATTCCTTGTCTGAAGAAAAGAAAAAAAGAGAAGTATAATTATATAAACAGAAGACAAAATAAACATTTTTAGCCTCATAAAGATTAATATTGCTGAAGAACAGAGATGAGCAGTAAAGCCATTGTTCTTTCTATGGCTCTCACTCATGGTGCAGCTCTACAAAAATACAAAAACAAACAAAAAAAAGGTCAATAAACACTGCCATACACACATTAAGTCCAAATTAACGCTAACACCACAACCCCACTGAACCCCTGCACATAAAAATAACACATTTTCAGCAACATGCCAAATACCCACAATGCAATGCGGAGATAAAAACATGTAGTCATGACTAAAACTTAGTGATTTAAATCCATTCAGTTTAAACTTTTTCGTACTTTCGACTGTGTCTACAAATTAGTAGAATATACTGAACCTGTTATAGTAATGTAATAAAACTTAAATCATTTAAGTACATTGTAATTAAAGCATTTTTCCCCCTCTCCCCCAGTCCCTATCTCTATCGCTGTCTCTTTTTCCCCTTCTCTACTCTCTCTCTTTAACCCCAACTGGTCAAGGCAGACGGCCATCCTCCAGGAGTCTGGGTCTGCTCCAGGTTTCTGCTGTTAAAGGGAAGTTTTTCCTCGCCACTGTCACCAGTCACAAGTGTTTGCTCCAGGAGGATTCTGTTGGGTTTCTGTAGAATTGACTTAGAGTCTGGTTTTGACCAACTCTATATATAAAATGTCAAGAGATAACTTTTTTGTGATCTGGCGCTATATAAATAAAATTTGATTGATTGAGTGATTTAATTGGTTTTCCCCTGTAAGTCGCTTTGGAAAAAAGCGTCTGCCAAATGCGTAAACATAAACGTAAACATAAACATTTTAATAAATACAAAGTCCGGGCTTACAGTGTACTTTACAAAGATCCACATTTGTCTGTGACCACTGAACCAAATTAAATGGGGTTTTCTGCAAGATGTAGGTAACAAGCTATCGTTTCATAACTTAAAATAGCATTTAGATTGTTTCATTAGTTTGAAAAATATCAATGCGGAAAGTGTGACTGTAATTTTTTTGGGACATATGGTAGATAAGTGTGTTTTACCATAGTTGATTATGACCTCCAACACACAGGCTGATCAAAATACACTGTATGAATGTTAAATAAATAAATGAATGAATGAATGAATAAATAAGAGTAAGTGGCAGAAAAACAGTCGAATCCTTGGGGCAGCATACCTGCATCACACCTTCAGAAACTCTGAAGGATCTTTCTTCCACTGAATAAACAGCACATTGGATTCTTTAGGCAGTATGTACATTGGAGGATGGATGTTATAAGTGATTATTAATAAAATTTAATTAAGCCTGTGACAAGATCAAGATTAGTTTTGGGCCTCTGACTCCAAAGCCTTTCCAACCTGGTGGTTTATTTCCACGGTGTAACAGCTGCAAATCTGAAACAAAATGGAAATATCAGCTCAGCCTCTCCTGGAATATATGAGCTTCTGGCCATGGAGGAGCCAACGGCTCAGAGAGAAGTATTCACAGCCTCATATTCTTCTCAGAGCAACTCAGAGGATATGGGGAGAAACCCCCCTGAGCATAAACACATTGCATAATAGGCACTTTCTTCAAAATGCTAACAGCCCCAGAAAAGGTCTTACCATTTCAGAGATTTGATGCATATGAACAGGGTTGAAATCCAGAAGAAGGAAAACAACACTTAATCTATATTTGACAGAGTGGCTGTCGCTGACAAGACATAAAAGGCAGAGCCAGTTAGGACCAACCAATTTATGTTTGTCTTTAAAATAAGACAGGAAGCGGAGACGGTTCTGAAAATAATGTAAGAGATCAATGGTTATACAAATACATAATAAAAATATATAATAGACGACTTATTTACACATGCTATGAGTGTTTGTGTGAAATGATCATTTTTGGCTATTCTAGAAACTGACTGAATAACTGACATTTGCCTGAAACTCCAAATAAAAATATTGTCATTTCCATTGTTTAACTGTAAAAACACCAATGATGAAGTGACATGAAAAGCCAGTTTTTATACCTTGGATAAGGAAAATAACACAAGCACAGATGCTTTATCTTGAGAAGAGTTCACAAATCAATATTGGGGGGAATAAGCCTTATTTTCAATCACAGCTTTCACGCATGTGGGTCTGCTCTTCATCAGTTTTCACATTTCTTTCAGTGCTTTACGCCACTTCTGGCGCATGAATGCAAGCAGCCCGGCTCTGTTTGATGACTTAAAACCATCCATCTTCCTCTTAATCACAGGGATTTTTATTGGGGCTCATGTCTGGACTTTTGGTCCAGTCTCTTTATTTATTTATTTTTATTTATTTATTTATTTTTCCCAAGGCTGCATCTGTGCTTTATTCCTCAGCTTGTATTTCAGCCTTTAGATTAAATCAGTGTTTTTCAACCTTGGGGTTGGGACCCCATGTGGGGTCACTTGAAATTTCTCATAGACTAATTGATAAAAAAATAAAATAAAATAAAATAAAATAAAAAAACTTAATAAAAAATATATGATGAGTTGAGAGAGACAATCCCAATACATATGAGACATGATAAACTCTGAAGCTGAAACTGAAGTACTGTGGTTCTGTTTATCTTTCAAATGTTCATTGTGGTCGGTTTCAGATGCTGCAGCTCTTTCATAATTCATTGTTTGAGTTATTGCTTTTTCAGTATTAATTTTCAGCCTAGTAAATGTAACCGGTGGTGTCAGACTCTGCGTTGTGTTCTTTTAAGGACGAGAACTGCACATAAGTCTTTGGAGGCAGTCTCCGTTTATTGTTTTTTTTTTTTTTTTTTCGTTCCTGACAGAAGTGACATAAAACACAAAAACCTCCGGTCAGCGACCCCCGTAAAACAAGCTCCTCTCCCACAGAAATCCGGAACAAAAGGGCCATACATTAAATTATTAAAACAAAATACAACATACCTGACAGAAGTGACAAAACACAAAAACCTCCGGTCAGCAACTCCCATAAAACAAGCTCCTACACCAGGGATGTCAAACTCATTTTTTTCCGGGGGCCACATTCAGCCCAATTTAATCTGAGGTGGGCCAGACCAGTACAATAATAGCATGATAGCCAATAAATAATGACAACTCCAAATTGTTTTAGTGCAAAAAATAATATTCAATTATGCCAGTATTTACATTTATAAACTATCCAAACAAAAAGGAATTTAATAACCTAAAAAAAAAAAAAGGAATTTGTTAAGAAATATAAGTACAATTTTATCAATATTATGCCTCGACTTATCATTTATACATGTGCATTACAGATCCGATCTACAAAGACACAAAACATTTAATAACAGGCAGAATATTGTTAAAATTCCACTTAAGTTTCTTTGGACATTTCAGGTTGTTCATATTTGTTCAGGTTATTCACATTTAATTGTTACCTCCGCCAAGGTGGTTATGTTTTTGCCAGGGTTTGTTTGTTTGTTTGTTTGTCTGTCCGTTAGTGTGCAGCATAACTCAAAAAGTTATGGACAGATTTTGATGAAATTTTCAGGGTTTGTTGGAAATTGGATAAGGAAAAAATGAGTAAATTTTGGTGGTGATTGGGGGTGGGGGGGCCCACGGGGGGGGGCACTGATCAGCCTTGGCGGAGGTCTGCGCTCTCCGAGTGCTTCTAGTTAAAGGATGGTTTGTTCATGTAAACATTTTCATAATTTAATATTTTTTGCACTAAATCAAAGAGGAAAAAGTTGGTGCTGTCATTGTAGGTTATTATGATGTTATTTTTGAGTTTGATGCCCAAACTTGCACTTTGGAAATTCATCCCACGGGCCAGATTGGAACCTTTGGCGGGCCGGTTTTTGCCCCCGGGCTGCATGTTTGACACCTGTGTCCTATACAAACCACAATGATATAGAAATGTGTTTAAGCAAATTATAAGCACCTCATACAGCTTAAACTAGCCAGTTCATTTAAAAAAAATTAAATTAGCAGAGGCTAAACCAAAAATTTTCATGAACTGCATGGCTGCTTACCTCTCCCACAGAAATCCGGAACAAAAGGGAAGAGGTAAAGGCGCGGAAACTGTAGTTATAGCGCGCAGTGTCACACTGTAAATTGCTCGTTGGGGAACGGACTCAAATTAAAAGTTCCACATACTGACTCGGAGGCCCATAGTGTCAGGTATTAACCAAAAGAAGTGAAAATAAAATGAACAGATTTTGTGTAATTATAACAATACACAATTTCCTCTACATACCCACATTTCTGCAAAATAATTGACCCTGTTACATAAGTACAAGCTGGACTGACTGTACATATCCTGACCAAGGAAAATCAAATTCTCACTTTGTGCAGTAATCTACACCTGGCTTTTCTGCCTCTGTCCATAATAATATACGTTATATAGACTAAATGTTCTCTAAAATTAATGTTTATTTGCAGCATAGTATAGCAAACTATTACATGATCAAAACAAAATAATTTTACCAAAAAACAAAGTCTCCGTTTTGAATGTCTGGGGTCGCCAGAAATGTGTGATGTTAAAATGGGGTCATGAGCCAAAATAGTTTGGGAACTACTGGATTAACTGAAAAATTAAAGAAAAAGAGTTGAAATTTCAGGGTTAAACATTTGAGAGTCAATTTTCACTCTCAAAGTGTAGTTTTAACTCACTGTGAGTTAAATGTCACTCAGAGTTGGGGTTAATGAAAAGAGTTAGTCAAGCCTGTGGAAATTAACTCAGGAGAAGTGTTGTTTTGCGTCTCTCCATAGTTAATTTGCCTGGCCCCTGCATTTCAAACCAGGTGAACCTGTGCAATTTCTATCAGACTGTCACTGTCAGAGAGAAAAAAGAGGAAAAATACATTTTCTAAAAAAATGCATCAGCTTTCTTTGAATCATCCTGTTCACATTGAATTTTCAGTCATTTTTAATGGATTCACTTTTTTTATGATTAAAATTAACACTACTTGCAGAGTGAAAATTAAGTAAAATGAGTGTTACTTTCATGGTGTTAATTTAACTCTGTTAAAGGAGTTAAAGGAGAAACTCTGACAGTGTAAATAATAAATCCATATGGGTTAATTTAACCCAGGTCGGTGAGATTATGAAGGGCGGCTGTGGCTCAGTTGGTAGAGTGGGTCATCCAATGACCAAAGGGTCAGCGGTTCAAATCCTGGCTCCGACTATCCATGTGTCAAAGTGTCCTTTGGCAAGACACTGATGTCACTGTGTGAATGTGAGGAATTGTGAAGCGCTTTGGGCACTATGAAGGTGTAGAAAATGCACTATTTAAGTTCAGTCCATTTACCATTTACGAACTCTTGTGAGTGTTGGTAGTTAACTCAGTCAATGTTAAGTTAACTCAGGTTTCTGAGTTAAAAAGGCAACTCTGGCATAGTGTTAAATAAGTAACTCCAATGAAAATGTTAATTTAACTCTGTAAAGTGTGGACCTATATAAACTGTTTCTGTTTTCTGTTTATGCATTTGGCAGACGCTTTTTTCCAAAGCGACTTACAGGGGAAAACCAATCAAATCACTCAATCAATCAAATGTTATTTATATAGCGTCAGATCACAAAAAAGTTATCTCATGACACTTTATATATAAAGTTAGTCAAAACCAGACTCTAAGCCAATTTACAGAAACCCAACAGAATCCTCTGAAAAAGAGTTAAAATCAACTCTGTGGGAGTTGATTCAACTCTCAGATTTTTGCTGTGTGGACTTAGCTAAACAAATACATGTTTATATGCTCAACTTGAATTGTCCAAAAATATGACCTCAGTACTTTTAGCACCAGGGTCTTCAATTTAATATACATGATGAGTTCAATGAGGTTTCAGAAATTTGGTGAAGACTGGCCTCATCGTTTACAGAAACACTTAACTGTCCAAAGTAACCCCAGGACTTTACATCATACAGAGTGACAATACATAGATAATAAAAAAATAAATAAAAAAGGAAAGCAGAGAAAGACTTGTATTGCTGAGGTGGGATATGCTCAGTGATTTATTGATGGAGGTCAGTGGGTAGGAGCCAGTACTGCCTGCTCTGGGTGTGTTGTTGTTTGCCTTATATTCTTCACAGCGGCATTTAAAATAACTCGGGCACACATCTCCACAACATCTATCAAAGTCTCGTATGGGTAATTTCAGCTTTAACACACACAGAGCTACAGTCTGCCTGGTGATCGCTGCATTGATTGGGTTGTATATGTTTATGGTCTGCGTCTCACCAAAACAGATTGTCTGCATTGTTAAAGCCTCAAAAAATTAAGTGTATGTACCTCGCCTTTTTTCCTGCATTGTTTACCTCTTCATTCGATAGATTTACGTTTTCTCCAATGCGTCTTCCTGTACGCTACAAATATGTGCACATCAACCCTTTGATACATGAATTATGAGGACCTTAGTCAAGAATTTTTTCCTGAGTGTTTTTAATCCGTGTATCATTCGTTCATTCGTTCTTTTCAAAAAATAAACAAACGGAATCATGGCCAGACTGGAGGAATATTTTGCTATAATTAAGCAGCTGTTTGATACGTACGGAAGCGTATTGCATTCACACAAAAGATTAATTTAGCTCAGTTTTTCGGAATTAATTCAGAAAAACAGCCAAATTTAATTTTTTTCAGAAAACAGTATCTCGTTAATTCGGAAAATTCCGTTATTTTTTCCCTAGTAACGACTACTTCCGGGTCAGACAACTGAACTATATTGAAAATAGCAAATCGGATGAAACGGTCGTTATCCGTTTTTTCCATTTTTCATTTGAGCACAAAATCGGGAAGTGGAAAAATGAACCGTTATCCATTTTTCATTCTGGTTTTGAAAATGAAAAAAAAAGAGCATTTTTTCGTTTTTTGATTTTTGGTTTTAAATTGAGAAAAATGAACAAATGATATAAATCCGTGTATCATTCGTTCATTTGTTTTTCAATTTAAAATCAAAAAACAAAAAAAACGACTCGTTTTTTTATTTTACATTTTCGAAACCAGAATGAAAAACTGATAACGGTTTGTTTTTCCATTTCCCAATTTTGTGCTCAAATGAAAAATGGAAAAAACTGATAACGACCGTTTCATCTGATTTTGCTATTTTCAATATAGTTCAGTTGTCTGACCCGGAAGTAGTCGTTACTAGGGATAAAATAAACAAACGGAATCATGGCCGGACTGGAGGAATATTTGCTATAATTAAGCAGCTGTTTGATACGTACAGAAGCGTATTGCATTCACACAAAAGGTTAATTTGGCTCTTGGCTACTTCGGGGTCAGACAACTGAACTATATTGAAAATAGCAAATTGGATGAAACGGTCGTTATCCGTTTTTTCCATTTTTCATTTGAGCACAAAATCAGGAAATGGAAAAACACAGTTATCCATTTTTCATTGTGGTTTTGAAAATGAAAAACAAAAAAACCAAGTTTTTTTTTTGTGTGTTTTGATTTTTGGTTTTAAATTGAAAAATGAATGAACGAATGATACACAGATTGTTTTTATTCCTGTTTAGGGATGAAAAAAACTGTGATTGAAAATTTTTAATAAACCTATTTTTAATGGCGTTACAAAAATGTCCACTCAACTAGACAACATGCGTTTAATTTTTGAAACAAAGAAACATGTATTTAAAGTGCAATATCAGAAAGTGATATATTGTGTGAAAACTATGAAAGATTTTTTTTTTTTTTTTTTTAAATGTAGCTAATCTGATGTTTTCTCACATTTTATCATACTCGAATACTACTTATTACTCACTTCATTGGGATAATATGCAAAAAAACAACAACTTTTTGTTCAAGAAAACTGTTAATTACAGTCTAATAAAAACTAGCAATTGATTTACACTCAAACATGTTAGTGCAGATCAGGTTTATCAAGAACAGCAAAGTTACAGTAATGGTTTGAATTGCAATGTATGAGATGATGCATAAGTGTCCCCTGTGTCGGCTGATATGGAACTAAAACAACAAAACCCATTAATATATATGAGAGAACCGCTGTAGATTATCTGTCCACTGTAGTGACCAGTATGCATGAAAGGGTTAATGTCACCAAAGGAAAATCAGCAGAAGAGGAATATAACCAACAGCAGCAGCAGCAACGCACGTCCTGCTGAATGTATGAGCAAAATCTAACAGGGATGCACAAGGTGTACTCTAGTGTCCTTCTCCATCCACTGCACGATTTTTAATAAAAAGTGCCAAAATGTCAAGTTGTCGCCAAGGGGCTGAGAGAGGAAGTGTGGATGTAGGAGACAAGAATCACTGACATGCAAGATCAGAAAGATCAACGCAGATTCACAAGGCCACCATGCTTTATAATGTTCAGAAAGGAATAGCTTTGACTTTTGCTTTTCTGGAAATAAGGGGAGCAGCAAAATGTGAGTTCAATACTTACAGCGGCTAAAATTTACTTAAGGGGTTAAACGAGTGGCCATTTTTGTCAAAAAAAAAAAAAAAAAGTTGTAAGAAATGCATAGAATTGCGTTGAAATAATGCTAATACATTTCTGCGCAGACTACTGATATTATTTGACAGTGGAAGCTATATTTTCAGAAATATTGAATTTTGAATATGGTATAATAGGGTTAGGGTTAATATGGTATTATAACCCTAACACCTGGCGGGGGGGGCGGGGGTTGAAATTAATAAATTCAGTATAGAACAGAATATAGCATAGAATATAAAATAATAACAGAATAGAAGAAAATAAATTAGAGTAGAATTGTTCAAATAGCATTAGAAAGAGCATAAATAACTGGTGGACGGATGTGACATTACCCATGATGCTCTGGTCAGTACCAGTACTTTATTAGGAATAGACTTATATGCTTACTATTGCTAATTCTCCTCTTATTCATAAATGTTAGTATTGTGGATCTAAAACAATAACAGCTGACACAAAAACACAAAATGTGGCAGTGGACGGATGTGACATGGTTGTTACAGATCCCATCATACTGATGCTCGGCAGTAATGTCACCGTTTCCACTAATGATCCCTGTGCAAAAACTAGGATCAGAATTATTTATTGTATAGTTTATCATCATACTAAAGAGTAAATAACAATATAGAATTGTTATTTCTTTATAAAAATGCTTATTATTAGAAAACTGTTGATTTAAAAAGTGACGTGTGACATTCTTCATGTATGTATTGGCGTAACATAAGCAGGATGGATCAGCACCATACTCCATATTGCAACCTGTAAAAATAAAACATCTGATGTAATAATACTCATAATAATACTACTACTAATAATAATAATTTTATTTGTATAGCACCTTTAAAAACAAAGTTTACAAAGTGCTTTGACAGAGGGCACAACAGCAGGATACACAAAGCAAATAAAAACACTAGAACAGAAGCAACACAATTACAGAGATGTATGAGCAAATTAACAATCAAACAGGATCAAATTTAAAAATTAAAATCAAAAGTTAAAAAGGGACAGACATTACATAATAGCAAGTCTGTAAAAATGTGTTTTAAGAAGTGATTTAAAAGATGTCACTGATTCCGCGATGTTCCGATATGTAGGATATAATCTTATAAGAAAAACTGGGGAATCTAAAAGAAAAGAATATTTGTTTTTCAGGTAAATTCAGTTCAAATATAACTTGGCCATTTGTGACATGAAAATATAGCATTAATTGTGATGAAATTGGACATTTTTGACCTGAAAAAATAGTTCATATGACCATCGACATATTGCAACAGAACTGAAATCCTGTAAATTTGCATACCTTGCATTTACCAACAAAGTTCCTGTGGGGATTCACTTCTATTGATTTCTTATGCACAAAGACATAAATAAGACCTCAAAGCAAATTTTAACTGATAGGGTAATGTAAGAATTAGCTGGTGCTGTTTTGCCGGATAGCCGTAGCACCTGAGTCAAATAAAAGGAAGTGCTGGCAGCCATCAGAAGTAGAAAAAAACACTTAACACAAGTAGTAATTTAATAATGTGTGGGGAGTGTGAAGAGTGTGGAGATTTTTCAACATAAATGACGATGAAAGTAGCGCTGACTGCAAGTAACGTTAAAGACACAGAAGTATACGGATGCAGCGTTCTGTCCGTCCTCTGCGTACATTCCATCTGTTTTCCAGGTGCTGGCGGATGCGTACCCAGACAGAGAATACCACCGGGGGTCCGGAGCGGTGCAGACCGCTGCCAGCGGAAGTGAAAACCAAACTTATCACTCATTTCTCTTTTCTCTACCTGCTGAAGCTAAACTTTTAAACCTTACCAGTGAAAATGCTGTAATATTAGTATCACATTAGTGTTGCCTCTGTCGTCTCCATGTTTGTTATTACTGACTTTCTTCTTCTTCTCCTCAAAAAACTTTACTCTTCTTTGTGGTATTTGTCCAGTATGGTTAATTCAGAGCGGCGCCCCCTGGTGGATTAATTGAGAAAAGCTCATTCTAACACAATAAGTGTCAGTAGCAGCACTTTGTTCCAGTCAGACTAATGACAATGACAATAAAGCACATTTACAAAAGGAACTAAGAACTGGAATGGGATTAGTAAGTACTCGTATTGGTACTTGGTATCGGCAAGTTCTCCAATGTAAGTACTCGTACTCGGTCTGGAAAAAAGTGGTATCGGTGCATCCCTAATAATTTATATTACTAAAGATTTTAATTTAAATCAACTTGGAATTGAGTACAATGAACTGATGATATTAAGTCTAATGATTATGCAAAGGAATTGACACTGCAACAAATTTTTAAGTTAAATTAACTTGGCATTTAGTGTGTTGTACCTAAAATAGCAATTTCATTCAAATCAAGCATTTAAGTTTAATACACTCAAATTTTCATAACTATTACTTACATTTTTTTTTTTTAAGGCAACCGGTTTACTCAAATTATTTTTAAGTAAACTCAACTTATCCGGTCTTACAGTTTATACAATTGACTCTTAAACTGTGCATGTTCGTTTCCTCATGGCATGCTTATACAATGTGGTTTATATTGTATTGCAGTTAGTAGTTAGAGACAAGTTATATTTTTATATATTTTGAATTATGCATCATTTACACGTATGCAATGGATTTGTGTCCTCTGTAGGGGACAAGAGTTTCATGGCCTTACTTAAAAAAAAGAAGAGGAAAAAGAAAGAAAAATGCTGTTCACTGCAAAGGACATTCCATGAAAAAAATGCATCTGCAAAAACTGCTGCATGATGCTGTTTCCAATGAAGGCAATTATTTAACACAAAAAAGCCAAATCTTTAACTTTCCTGGGTTTCTGGAGGATATGTTATTAGTCTCTTTAAAATGAGAATTTTACAAGTCAGGAAAGCTGCAGTTTGTTGTAAGACAGTTGAATTATCAGAGTGTGAAAATTCATAAATAGAAAGACTACATGTGTGCAAATCGCAGAGGGGATGTTACTGTAACTCTATTTCTGTCCAAAATCTGTTCAAGATGTTTCTGCAGCTTTAACATGAAAAGACTGTAGTTATTTTCACCTCTTTTAATACTTTTTCACCTCGCTCTTGAAGATTAAGTAAAATGTGCCAAGATAGCAACCATTTGGTGTTGGTGACATGTGTCAAATGTAACAAGATGCAGTCGATTAAACCGTTTAACACAAAACTTGATGTTCCTGTACTATCTTTACCACAAACCAACACTTTCTTGACTTGAATAATTACATTTTAATAAACATGATAATAAATGTCTGGACATTGCTTGTGGGGTCCCTCAAGGCTCAATATTTGGGCCCGAATTGTTTATTTTATTTATTAATGATATATTCAATATATCTAAAGCATTAAAATTAATATTATTTGCAGATGATACCAATATATTCTATTCCAGTGATAATTATAATAAACTGGTGGATATGATAAATAATGAATTAACCCAAATAACACTATGGATGGACATAGTTGGTCTGTAAATGTGGCAATATATGGTGATTTAATTCATGTATGATGGTTTAATCCATGGATGGTTGTTAATTCATGCGTTTTAAAAAGAATTGATAAAAGTTAAGAAGTGTTTACAGTGGAAACATAATTCAATAGACATTGTAATACATTTATTTGTGTGTATTCATGTCATTTCAGTTCTACAAAAAGCATTATTAAAAGAAGGGAAGGAAAGAAAAATAAGTAACAAAACAAGGCTTCACCTTCAAACAGAAATTGGTCTCTTCCTGCTTCTTCTTCACATGCTGTTGTTAACTGTCTGCCTAGCTCTGCAAGAGTGGCTACACGCATAGTGAGGGCAGAACATTCATGGAAATGGATATTTGAAAAACATTTTTTTGGTTGTTCAGAAGGACCATTAAAAACTTCAGTTTCAAAGAACTGGAATTTTCTGTTAGTGATTTAATGGTTCAGACTTTACAGCAGGGGTGTCAAACATGTGGCCAGGGGGCCAAATGCGGCCCACCAAAGGGTCCGGTTCAGCCCCTGGGATGTTTATGCCAAGTGCAAAAATTCCACAGTCTCGAATTGAATTAAGCAAAAAAAAAAAAAAAAGCTTGAATTAAGGAAAAAATCTTGAATTAAGCCAAAAAAAAATAAAAAAAATCTTCAATTAAGTAAAAAAAAAAATCTTGAATTAAGCAAAAAAAATTCTTCAATTTAGGTAAAAAGATCTTGAATTAAGCCAAAAAAAAAATTCTTCAATTTAGTAAAAAAAAATCTTGAATTAAGCCAAAAAAATCTTCAGTTAAATAAAAAAAAATCTTCAATTAACCCAAAAAAAGTCAAATTTAGCAAAAAAAAATCTTGAATTAAGCAAAACAAAAATCTTCAATTAAGTAAAAAAATCTTCAATTAAGCAAAAAAGGTCAGATTTAGCAAAAAAATCTTGAATTAAGCAAAAAAACTTCAATTAAGTAAAAAAAAAATCTTGAATTAAGCAAAAAAAATCTTCAGTTTAGTTAAAAAAAAATCTTGAATTAAGCCAAAAAAAATCTTCAATTTAGTTAAAAAATATTGAATTAAGCCCCCCCCCAAAAAAAATCTTCAATTTAGTAAAAAAAAATCTTGAATTAAGCCAAAAAAATCTTCAATTAAGTAAAAAAAAATCTTCAATTAAACAAAAAAGTCTTCAATTAAGTAAAAAAAAAAATCTTCAATTAGGCAAAAAAAATCTTGAATTAAGCCAAAAAAAAAATCTTCAATTAAGTAAAAAAAAATAAAAATCTTGAATTAAGCAAAAAAAAATCTAGAATTAACAACTTTAATTTTTTTCTTTGTTTTAGTGCAAAAAATAACACTAAATTATGAAAATACTTACATTTACAAACTATCCTGTAACACTAAAATGTGAATAACCTGAACAAATATGAACAACCTGAAATGTCTAAAGAAAATTCAGCACAGTTTTAATAATTTTTCTGCCTGTTCCTCAGTGTTTAGTGTCTTTGTAGATCTGATCCATAATGCACATGGACAAATGATAAATTGAGGCAGAATATCTTTAAAATTGCACTAAATTTTGTTATGTTTCTTAATTGAAATTTTTTCCTTTTTTTTTTTTTTTTTTTTGCTAGTTTATAAAAGTAATTATTTTCATAATTTAATGTTTTTGTTTTTTTTTTACACTAAAACAAAGACAAAAAATTGGAGTTGTCATTATTTATAGGTTATTATGTTATTATTTTTGTGGTCCGGCCCAATGCAGATCAAATTTCGCTGAATATAGCCTCTGAACTAAAATGAGTTTGACACCCCTGCTTTACAGGGTTAATGCACGTATGTATAAGAAAAAAAAAAAAAAAAAAGAGTGTTGAATGTGTCATTATAGTCTTTTGGACTTTAATGTTGTTCACCGTCAGATTCAGACATTTCATAAAACAGTTTTTTTGGATGACCGCAGAGTTAATGAATTGGAGAATATGAATGAAAGCGAATAGGAAGGGTGATGAAACAACTTTAAAATGTAGGTGCAACATTTTGACACGGCGTTTTGTATTATTAACAAGACGGCCCTTGTATTTCCTGCTGAATTCATAGTTCATTAACAGGAAGTGCCTGTCCCTCTGGTGTACGCCTCTTGTCCCCTGGAAACCAAGTGTCTTGCTTGAACGGTAGAGACTCTCCACTATCTTCAACTACCAGGCATGCACTGTGTGCCCTGGCTCTTTGTCAAATCCATCCAGAGAGCCTCTTGGTTTAAGTAATGAGAGGGTGATTGAATATTTAAGCACCTAATTAAATTCTCTTTTTACATTGGGGGGTATGCAGCAAGTTGGTGGCACTTGTGCTTGAGTAGTGCTACGTATTTGAGCGCTTGTGGCTGGGAAAATGGACAATTCTGCTTTCCACAATGAACATGACATTCAGGATTAAGAGGGGATACAAAGAAAAGGATTTGGAGGATTTAGAGTAATTGGTACAATGGCAGTTATCTGGAAAAAACACATTCTTTCATTTGATCATTAAAAAACCACAAAAGCAAATAACCACATGCCGTATGTATCATCTGGTACTGTCAAAGTTACCATAATGAAAGTAAAGAGCAGAACGAACAAAATGCACTGAAGTAATCCAAGTGAAGCTGAAAAGCAAAGACGTCGAATGAGCACTAACTAGTTCCTTGGAGAACGCTAGTACTGTTTTTTTTTGGATGCATGTTGACTAATTGCAGTTCTGTCAAACCATTTGTTTTATATGAGAGATCACAAACAGCAGGCTTCACAGAGGCAACAAAACAATGTAATGGAATTTTCAGCAACCCTATTGTGACAGACAGGTTATGAGTAGCTACAGTACTTAAGCCCCGTCCGAACGAAGACGGTTCAAGGTGACTTTACAGATACCCGTAGGTAGATTTGTTCTGCAGTCTGGAGAGGACATCTGAAATGTTATACAAAATATGAAAACCACAGGACACATACAGGGGACGGATTAAAAACGGCACAGAGCAAAGACGTTGACAAGTAGGCCTCGCTGATCACGGTTAAAACAGACTAAAATAAATAAAAGTCATTAGATATTAGGCCTGTAACAGTACACAAAATTTTCGGTTCGGTACGTTTTCGGTTTTCAAAGCCACGGTTCGTTTTTTTTTCGGTTCGGTGTGTAAAGAAAGAAAACCCCTCAAAATGTCTATTAACCCTTGCATGCATGAATTATGAGAACCTTAGTCAAAATTTTTTTCTTGAGTGTTTTTATTCCTCTTTAGGCATGAAAAAAACAATGCAAATAATTTTTTTTTATGAACCTATTTTTCGTGAAGTTCCAAAAATGTCCACTCAACTGGACGCCATGCATTTAATTTGTGAAGCAAAAAAAAACATGTATTTAAAACTCATCATCAGAAAGTGATACTGTGTGAAAACTATGACTAAAAAAAAATTGTAATGCCGCTAATTGCAAAATCACTAACATTTTCTCGCATTTCATCATACTCTAATATTAGTTATTATTCATTTCATGGAGATAATATCCTCCTGAGACCCAGGAATTTGACAGTTTTAGCTTTTTTACATTAAAAAAATTGTCTTGATTGGAAACTGCATAATGCAACAGTTTTTTCAGATAGATTTTTAAAATTATTTTTATTTATTGATTGATTTTTTTTAATGGGATGTCCTTTGTAATGCACAACATTTTTTAAGTAAAACTGTTAAACTTTTGTTCCCTACAGAGGACAAAATGCATTACTGGGTCTCAGGAGGATATGCAAAAAAAAAACAACAAAAAATTTTTGTTTCAGAAAACTGTTAATTACTGTCTAATAACAATTAGCAATTGATTTACACTCGAACATGTTACTGCAGATCAGGTTTATCAAGAACAGTAAAGTTACAGTAATGGTATGAACTGCAGTGTTTGGGATGGTCCATAAGTGTCCACTGTGTTGGCTGATATGGAACTAAAACAACAAAACCCATGAATATACAAGAGAACAGCTGGAGAATAGCTGTCCACTGTAGTGACCAGTATGCATGCAAGGGTTAAATTGGTCGACTAATCAAAAAAATAGTCAAAGATTAATCGTTAGAAAATTAGTCGTTAGTGGCGGCACTACGACAAACAACCATAGCTAACAACATTCACTACATGCTCTTGGATCTACCACGGAGAATAATAATAATAATAATAATAATAATAATAATAATAATAATAAACTTTATTTGTATAGCACCTTTCATACAGAAATTGTAGCCCAAAGTGCTTCACATTGATTGAAAAAAAAATACAATATTAAAATACATTTAGATTTGATTAGAAATACAATAAAATAAAAATAAATATAAAAACAGCGCACATTAAAATATTTGATTATGCATAGAATTTTTGAAGTGCAAGAAATAAGATGAAATGTGAGAAATACAATAAAATAAAAATAAAAGCAGCGCACATTAAAATATTTGATTATACATAGAATTTTTGAAGTGCAAGAAATAAGATGAAATTTGAAATACAGTAAAATAAAAAAATTAAAATAGAAATACAATAAAATAAAATAAAAATGAAAAACCGCACATTCCTGGTTCCTGAATTGTGACCCCATTTTTAAGAGAAGGGCAACCAGAAGGGACCAAGCATGCTTTATGCACTCGCTCCACATCATCTTCTGCATTTTTGTGATAGAATTTAACGCCACATACAGGCCTGGCATTTGTACTACATTGTTTTCAGTTGTTTTCAGTGGTTTCATACAGATGAAGATATTTCCTGAAACAACACTTTTTTTTAAAACGACAAAGAAAAAGATCGGATATAAAAAGATGTGGTTTCATGTAGACATGGCCTTAGAGACTAGGCCTGTAACGGTACACATACTGGACCAAACCGAACCGTTTCAGTACGCATCTGTTCGGTTCGGTACACAGGTGTACTGAAATGGCACAGTATGTTGAGAAAAAGAAAAAGTAACTAAAGACGTCATTCAATGCGGAACTTTAAATCCACGCAAGTTCCACACGGACATATTGAAGGAGCGCACATTGACCCAAAATATGAAATAGCAGCTGATATAAGGTTAAAAAAAAAAAAAAAAACAAATATGATGTGAACTTGGAAGGAAGAGATTAAAGACCCTCCGCCATCATTACAGTCCTGTTTGGGATCACTTTGGGCCCCCCCCCCCTTTGTGTTCGACAAATCATACCCTACACACACACACACACACACACACACACACAAATACACAAAGTGGCCTAAACAGTTTGTTAGCTGTCCTAAAATAAATAATTTGGTTTAATTTTGTTGTCAATGTTGCTCTTAAGTTTGTCAGAAGAGAATACAAGTTTGCGCTCTTGTTAATGTTGCACTTCATATGGAATTTTGTTGTTATTTTAATGCAGAAAAGTGTAATACTATTGTTTAAAATACATTTAGTAATATTTTATTTATTTTATTTTCTATTTTCTCTTTGCAGAATTATATTATTCCTATTTTTCTATATTCTATTGTCTCCAAAAATTGGGAGAAAAATGTTCAAAAATTCATAATAAATGCATTAAAGACATTTTGAAGGGTCTTCTTTCTTCCCATACCAAACCGAAAAAAAAAAAAACAAAAAAAAAAAACATGGCTTTGAAAACTGAAAACGTACCAATCCAAAAATTGTGTGTACCGTTCCGGGCCTATTAGAGACACCGCATTCCTGAGAGGTTCAGTTTCTACAAACCACTATTTACATATTCTACCCCAAAACCTATGCTAACTGTGAGCTTTAGGGACATAATCTGAATATTACATACCAAAATGACTCTTTTTATGCTTAGAAAATGACCCTGACCCTTATTTAAACCTCCTATTTACTTATCTCATGTATTTCTTTCTCCTTGTATACTGATATGAGTGCTGGGGTAAGCACTCTCCTGCTCAGAGTGCTCCTGGGATGGAGATTTCTGCTTATTAAGACATGTCCAACAAAATACAAAGATAGGCAAATTCCAACCTTGACTTGAGGGAAATACCATTAAATTTCAGGCATCACAGATATTTTAAAGTGCCCTAGGTACAGTACATGTGTATTATTAAACAACCTATGATGACTCTTTTAGTTTGAAGTCAGAGGGAAGTCTCTGCCTTATAATTATAATGATAATAATAATAATAGTGAATCTATATTTATATGGTTATGTTATGCTTCAATAACCCTTTCATGCACAGTGGTCACTCCAGTGGACAGTTATTCTCCAACTGTTCTCTCTTATATTCATGGATTTTGTTGTTTTAGTTCCATATCAGCCACAGTAGACGCTCATGCATCATCCCATAATACACTGACATTCAGACCATTACTGTCACTTTGCAGTTCTTGATAAAACTGATCTGCACTAACGTGTTTGAGAGTAAACCACTTGTTATTTGTTAGACACAAAGGTTTTTTTTGCACATTATCTCCATGAAATAAGCAATAACTAGCATAAGAATATGTTAAAATGTGAGAAAACATCAGATTAGCAGCATTAAAAATGTTTTTATTTCATTGTTTTCATATCACTTTCTTACGGAAGATGATTGGGGCCACTGGAAAATAAAAAAGGCGTAATATACAGGGTGGGGAAGCAAAATTTACAATATTTTGAGGCAGGGATTAAAGACAGTGTATGACCAATTAGTTTATTGAAAGTCATGAGAATTTATTTGCCACAAGAAAATGTACATAATAGAAAATGTTTTTATTCTATGTGTCCTCCTTCTTTCTCAATAACTGCCTTCACACACTTCCTGAAACTTGCGCAAGTGTTCCTCAAATATTCAGGTGACAACTTCTCCCATTCTTCTTTAATAGTATCTTCCAGACTTTCTCGTAATAGTTTTGCTCATAGTCATTCTCTTCTTTCCATTATAAACAGTCTTTATGGACACTCCAACTATTTTTGAAATCTCCTTTGGTGTGACGAGTGCATTCAGCAAATCACACACTCTTTGACGTTTGCTTTGCTTATTACTCATATGGGCAAAAGTTTCTGAAAAGGTATGGATAATAGTGTTAGGTATGATTATGACATCAATATATGTTTGGTTTCAAAACAATTGACGCAGTGCCTGCTGGGAAAAAACAACTAAATGTTCATTGTAAATTTTGCTTCCCCACCCTGTATATATTTTTATTATTATTCTGAGAAAAAACTCAGAATTCTGACTTTAAACTCCAACTTCGGACTGTTTTTTCTTTTTTTTTTTTTTTCTCAGAATTCTGACTTTAAACTCAGAATTCTGTTTTTTTTTTTTTTTTTTTTTTTTTTTTTTTTTCAGAATTCTGACTTTAATCTCAGAATTCTGATGTTAATCTCAGAATTCTAACTTTTTTCTCTGAATTTTGACTTTAATTTCAGAATTCTGACTTTAATTTCAGAATAAGGAATACATATTGGACCCTAGTTTATTGTATTTTTTTTTCCAGTGGCCCTAATTCTCTTCTGTACTTTCTGATATTGGGTTTTAAACACACATTTCTTTACTTCAAAAATGAAATGCATGGACATTTTTGTAACTCCATAAAAAAATAAATAAATAAATAAAATCAATCACATTGTTTTTTTCATGCTTAAGGCGGAATAAAAACACTCAAGAAAAAAAATCTTGCTTAAGGTTCTCATAAGTCATGCATGAAAGGGTTAAAAAAAAGCTAAACAAATTACATATTCCTGACAAAATGTTTGCCATTTTGCTTTAAACGTACACATTAGAGTATGATTTACTCATCTTTTCACATATTAGTCCATAGGAAGTGAGAAATATCCCAAAGGCTTGAGTTAAGTGAGAGCTGAATATCACCTCTGAAGTACATACGATGGTGTCAAACTCAGAGAGCGGAGAAACCTGTAAGAGCTAAATTTAAACACGATGCCTTTGGACACATTTTCTGCTCGCAAGATTAATACCCTGCTGTACATCCCTGTATAATACCCAGAGTTTATACAGAGAGCAATACAGTATGGAAGAAGTAGAGAAGACAAATGTACTCCAGCACAAAGTTACATCATATATAGGCTATTAGGATAGATAGTACATTTATGTGCAGACTATGTTTATGTAAGATCCCTAAGTGAAAATACAAGTTTATGTGTTTATGTACCTAGAGTCGCGGAAAAAATTATTAGACCAACCCCTGTTTTCTTCAATTTCTTACTCATTTTAATGCCTGTGTAAGACGTATCTTACGTTAAATGGAAGTTAAATGTGTGACTTCAAATCTTGCACTAAGATGTCGGATGAACATACATCATACATCATGAACCAAAATAGAGAAGAAGAAATGTAATGTTATAAGTTGTTTGCTTAATCTTTGCATTTCAAGTCGTTGAGCCACATTATGTAATAAATTCCCATTATGTAATAAAAGTTCAAAATGTAATAAGAATGTCACATCATCTTGTAATAAAGCCGCATTATGTAATAAACTGACGCATTTTGTAATAAACTACCTCATGCATTATGTAGTAAATTTTTTTCGCATTAAGTAGTAAGTTATTACAATTTGAGAAATTTATTACAAAATACACTTGACACATTTTTATTTTCAGGAAAATGTAATAACATGGTTCATTACGTAGTAACGACACTCAAGCAGATTTTTTCTGCCCTCTGTAATTGAAGTAGCCCTGCAGATTAGTAGTTGTAGTAGTGGTAATGATAGCCTACCTATTAGCATTACATTCGCAATTAGTACAAACGCTCCAACATGCACACACAAAGTAGAAAATGCTGATGTTGAACAATAAATGGATTTATTTCTAAACAGAATCTTTTTTTAAGGCAAATTAAAATATTTTGATCAATATAAGGTGTCTATGCCAGTTGAAAAAAAAAAAAAAAAAAACTCGGGAAAGTGTCTTTAACAACCAAACAACATTTGTGGATGTAAAAAAGAGCTAAAACCATCACACCTTTGTTACATACATAATGAACCATGTTATTACTTTTTTTTTTTTTTTTAATAAAAATGTGTCAAGTGCATTTTGTAATAAATTTCTCGAATTGTAATAACTTACTACATAATGTGAAAAAATTTACTATATAATGCGTTGACGTAGTTTATTACAAAATGCGTCAGTTTATTACATAATGCAGCTTTATTACAAGATGACATGACATTCTTATTACATTTTGAACTTTTATTACATAATGGGAATTTATTACATAATGCAGCTCAACACAAGTTGTTTTGCTTGAAGAGTCTTTTGATTCGTGTGTGTGGTTTTGATGAACTCACACCCTTCTGTGTTGAACTTGGAGAAAAGGTCAGGTTCTAGGTAAAAGATCAAATTTTACAGCTTTAGAAAGTAGTTGTGGTAAAGAGAGTCGAGCAGAAAACCAGATTATGAACCTGGGGATTTTTTGTGGTGAAGAAATGCTAGCCTAATTGTGCATTTGTTAAGCAAGAGCGTACTTTTTGAAAACTCTGTGGTTAAGCTATGCAGTTGGTTTGATTGACAGGTGTCCAGAGCACTTGTTAAACTCAAGTGAACTTTCAAACTTGTGTTTTCTTAGAATTAGTGTGGAGTAACTGACGTATGTCTGACATGTTCTGCCCAGTAACTATCATTAACCAATAACGCGTATGATGAATTATGACACTGAAAAATGGGAGTCACTAAAGACAATAAAAAGGTAATAAAGGAAACTCTTTTTTTGGCTTTTTTTTCTTTTCTCTCTGAGACGAACAGTGTGTTTGATGTTAGACTAATTGACAACTGACTTCTTTCTTTTTTGTAACTTTTTCTATTTTTGCCTGAAGCAATAAATCAAGCTTTCTTTTAACTTTTTAAAACCTCAAACCTTCTTTTTGGTGAATTCTTCATTTCTCCTGGTTTGATCCTTCCATCCGAAACATAACTGGTGAGTTAATTTGCAAACGCGACCCCCCTCTGGGGTAGTCTGGATAATTTGAGCTGGACTCCATTTTATGGAGTATTTGGAGTAAGGTAGAGAAACACCAGGCCCTGTATTTTGCAAGAACACGCAGTTTAAGTCAGGGCAAAGTGAAAATAGTTGCTCGGTGTATAAAGATTTTTCTGACGCAGTACTCCATTAACTGAAATAAATTGTGGTTTGCTGTTACTGGGGTGTTTACACCTGGTACAACTAATGCCGCGTTTCCACTACATGGAACTCAACTCTGGTACCAGGTCCTATTCCTGGAGACCGTTTCCATTACAGGATACGACTGACTTTACACTACCTGGACGTCATAACAATGTGGCGCGTTATTACCATGTCGTCTGCTCAGAGAGTCGCTAATAAACTCGCTCATTGCGTGTTGTCTCGTCAACAGTGTTGGGAATAACGGCGTTAAAAATAGCTGCGTTACTACCGCCATTATTGTTTTCCAGTAACGGGTAATCTAATGAATTACTATTTGAAATGTTACAACGCCGTTACCGTTAACAGGAGTGAAATGTGGTGCGTTACTATGCGCTGATATCTAGCAGCTGTTATCCGTCCTGGCTCGCTCAGCCATTGACATTCACGGACGAGTCGAGTCTTTTGAACGGCTCTTCTCAGTGAACGATAAGAACTGATTCGTTTACGAGCCGTTCTTATATTCAGATCACCCACACTGCCTTCAAGCTTCACCTGTGTTTCCATGAGTCTGAATTGTCCACGCTGCCTTCACCTGAACAACTAATGACATGTCCGAGTTTGAGTAGTCCCAGCACACCTCGTTCACTTGAACGCAGCTATGTACGCAGCTAACTTAGGGGAGGAGTTAACAGCGACAGTCCGACTGACTGGACTGAAGACATTTACCGCTGGATCAGGGAGGAGCGACTGAAAAAAGTGGAGATGTGGGATTAACTGGAGGAGCATCTTCTTCCTATAAATGCAGATATGCACTTATGTGGTGGAAAAGCCGGGCCCTGGTGAACCCCAGCCTCATCACAGTCATGGTATGCAGTACCTGTCTGCTGTTCTACTCTATACAACTGGCCCATGAAACACACTCAAAAATCAGTTTCCTTTTACATATTTGAAGGTTTTTCAAAAAAGTAACGCAATAATTACTTTCCGTGGTAACTAATTACATTTATGAAGAAGTAATTCCATTACTAATTCAATGACTTTTTTGGGAAGTAACTAGTAACTATAACTAATTACTTTTTAAAAGTAATTTGCCCAACACTGCTCGTCAAGCTCATGCTAAATTTTTACGTCGGCCACCAAAGACTGAATCTCCTCGACCGACCGTGGTGTAGTTTGTGGGTTGTTATCATGTGGATTAACCTACCGCTATATTTACTGTCAACTTCCACAACTGTTTTTTGTAAAACAGCGGGTCACAGAGACAACTCTCTGACCAATCAGTGGTCTGCAGTGCTTACACGTAGGGATGTAACGATATGAAAATTTCATATTACGGTTACTGTGACCAAAATTATCACGGTTATCATTATTATTGCGGTATTGTTGAAATTGTGCTCAAAATGTTCAAAAAGCACTTACACATACACTGAAATAATTAAACCAATTTGTATTTGGAAAAAAAAAAAAAAAAAAAAATGAATAAAACAATTGGCACAATGCACTTTCTCTTGGCGGAAACAGTCAAATATTAACCTTTAGTGGTCTGAGCCTATTTTGTCCGTTTTTCAGTCCTTTTGATTTTGCCTTTATATACTATACAAACAAATGTTTACTATACCCATGATTGGTATCTTTTTTTTTTTTTTTAGCACAACTTCATTTATATCAACTGCCTATTATTTTTTTCACTTTAACCTACTATATCAACATAAAAGGCCAGAAAACACACAAAAAATACATAAAATCCGATTTGAAAAGTGTATTTACTTTATTGCATTAATAACACACAGATGCTTAACAAACCTTTTCATAGACTTTAAAAGTGAATATTGGTTTCAAGTATTAGGTATATAAAATTAAAATTGTAATAAATTAAAACTTTACTCAAATATTTGACATAAAAGCATAGCTTTACATAGGCGTTTTCTCCAGAAAAGTGCAGTAATCAAACACGGTTATCATGATAATTAGAATTTAAACAGTATTATTAACCGTTGGCAATTTTACCGCGGTTTATCGTTATACCGGTAATCATTACATCCCTATTTACATGTCACGTTTTAGTATGTGTTCCCCAGTCTTGGAACCTCGGCGGAGGTGATACCAAAAAACTAGTACCGGGTACCAGATTCCAGGTCCTTTTTCGTAATGGAAACGCAAAAAGGTCGAGTTGAGCCAGTACAACGTAGCGGAAACGCGGCTAAAAGGTACATTTGTTTGGACAAATATAGTGATAACAGCAAAAACAGCTCATAAGAGTTTAATTTAAGAACTGATATCAAGACATTTTCCATGTTTTCTTTATAATAACCAAAAACACTTCAGTTCTTACATTAATATCTATAGCATTGTACTGACAAAAACAGCGCTTTTAGGCATTCCATGTTTTCTTTTCTGTCTATTTTAGTCACATGACACACACAGGAGTTAGTACTGGATTGCATAACCATTGTTTTTGATGACTTCTGATGATCTAAAGACTGTATGTAGTCCATAATATGGTACAGATAAAATCCACCCACGTGTCTTCTTTAATACTCTCAATGCTGATTTTGCACAAAGCAATTATTTATTTTCTGTCTTAGATTTGCAGTTTTTGAAATGCTGATGTAGTACATGGTCACAAACATGTCATCACACAACTCATATTTTTCAGCCAACTCACAGAATGTACAATTATTTAGTTGAGCCTTGAGATTTTTTTCTGAAATGTAAAGAGAAAAGCTGTCATGACTATGACACGCACATGAATATTTAAATCACTTTTTCTTCACTTTTCACTGTTGCTTTAGATTCCTTTTAACTATATAAATCCGTTTTTTTTTGTTTTTTTTTTCATCTAGACTGACTATTCATCTGACATTTTGAACATCATGTGCTGCAGCCTTCCAAAAAAAGCTAAAAGGTGTATTCCCCAATTGCTCATCACAGAAAATCAAACACGCCGTGGCTTTCAGTACTGGAAGGCAGAATATAATGAGGGGATCCCTGAACGAAAGATCTTTGCTATTTTTTCTCCAGATCCCAGTGGGTTATCTGTTTGCAAAATAATACAAAACACCTCTCATATTTAAAAGAACAGTCACGTACAAAGTCCAAAGAGCAAGGACAGAAAGGTTGAGCGGTATATAAAACGACTCTAGTGTCCATTACCCGAAATCTGCTACAATACGCATGCCTATAAAGAAAAATAATAGGAGCAGTAAAAATCATCAAACCTTTCTGGAGATCTAAAATGTATAAGAAATGAATATCCAAGCATAATAATTTCCTTTCAGTCCGCCAACTCACGTGGAATTGCTGATGTAAATGTATAACATGAACGGCAGAGTTTGGCGTCTAGGCTCCGACCTCATCGCTTCTCATGAGGAAATAACAAGTTAATCATGCAGGAAGTGTGGAAAGCCATGATACTTTCCCCTAGGGGACGTTTGGGGAGGTGGAGCTTTGAAATGCTGTATTAACAGCAGCGGCGGTGAATTACTGCATCGCTTTCAGGTGAGCAGCTCAGCAGGAAGTGTGTAGGAAAGCGGCAAGCGGAGAATAGGGCACTAGCATCTTAAGTATGTAGCCATATGTAGGGTTCAGGACTGGAGTGTGGCTGCATGTAGATTGTACTGTGGTGTGCAAAAGTACACTGAACAAAAATATAAATGCCACACTTTTGTTTCTGCTCCCATTTTTCATGAGCTGAACTCAAAGATCTAAAACGTTTTCTGTATGCACATAAGGTTTAT
The DNA here is from genome assembly GCF_902148855.1 of Sphaeramia orbicularis. NCBI lineage: Eukaryota > Metazoa > Chordata > Actinopteri > Kurtiformes > Apogonidae > Sphaeramia > Sphaeramia orbicularis. Next base: position 41,730,270 of record NC_043962.1, on the reverse strand, counting down.
TTCTCTCAAATATTCTTCACAAATCTGTTTAAATTTGTGTTAGTGAACACTTCTCCTTTGCTGAGATGATCCATCCACCTCACAGGTGTGGCATATCAAGATGCTGATTAGACAGCAGGATTATTGCACAGGTGTGCCTTAGGCTGGCCACAATAAAAAGCCACTCTAAAATGTTCAGTTTTATCACACAGCACAATACCACAGATGTCACAAGTTTTGAGGGAAAATGAAATCAGCATGCTGACTTCAGGAATCTCCACCAGAGCTTTTGCCTGTGAATTGAATGTTCATTTCTCTACCATAAGCCATCTCCAAAGCTGTTTCAGAGAATTCATGAAGAAGACTGTGTGAGGAAAATGGTGGTCACACCAAATACTGACTGGTTTTCTGACCCCCCTGGACCACCCAATACAGTAAAACTGCACATTTTAGAGTGGCCTTTTATTGTGGCCAACCTAAGTCACACCTGTGCAATAATCCTGCTGTCTAATCAGCATCTTGATATGCCACACCTGTGAGGTGGATGGATTATCTCAGCAAAGGACAAAGGAGACGTGCTCACTAACACAGATTTAGACAAATTATGAACAATATTTGAGAGAAATTGGCCTTTTGTGTTCGTAGAAAAAGTTTTAGATTGTTGAGTTCAGCTCGAAAATGGGAGCAACAACAAAAGTGTGGCATTTATATTTTGTTCAGTGTATTAGAACACTTGTCGAATCTTAAGAAACTGGTGGTTTATTTGTTCCCAGAACCTGAATTTCACTTTTTTGCCATTGCAAAAGGTAAAGGCAACGGTACTGAGACTGTTTCACCTATAAATTTATCAGTCCTGTCCTGAATGACATCTTCTCTTCTCGCTGCCTTCAGAAGTCGCGTAGCATTCTCAAAGAGCCTTTCCACCCTGCCCACCACCTCTTTGCACTCTTTCCATCTGGAAAGAGATACAGATCCATAAAAACACGCACCACACGATTCCGGAGCAGCTTCTACCCCACAGCCATAACCACATTAAACAATGAACTTAGCCACTGAAGTACAGACATTTTTTAATTGCACTATTTTGTACATTGCACTGCATACACTGGCACTGACGGGATGTGTGTGTGACGTATTGCTGTGTGATAAAGAAGGAGGTGGATGTGTGAGGGAATGAATGTATGGATGTTGATATGTGAGTGATGCATATTTTGTTTTTATATTTTGTTTTTATTATATATTTATATTTTATAGTTATTAATACTAGTTATTACTATCGCTATTTTTATGAGTCTGTATCCTGATAGTGCACCTGAATTTCATTGTACGTTCTGTATAATGACAATAAAGTATCTTATCTTATCTTATCTTATCTTATCTTATCTTATCCCTCCACCAGGAGGTATTGTGATCACTTTGCTTTGTGTGTTTGTTTGTTTGTTTGTTTGTAATAGTTTTCCCGTAAAGTTGCTAACAAACAACCATCTTTACCAAATTGTACCCACAGATAGGCCTAGGCCCTGGGACGAACCCATTAAATTTTGGGCCAGGTAGGCCAAAGGTCAAGGTCACAGCAAGGTCCCAAAATCTCAAATTTTCCTATCTCTCATCATTGAGCAATTTTTGAAAATTCACACAAAATTCAAAATGACTCCGATTAGTGGTGATAGGACTTTTGGCTCTTCGAAGGGAGGCGTTCAATCAGGAGCCGTTCACTGAAAAGAGCCGTTCAAAAGACTGGCACTTTTATGTTTTTTGCATTATTTTGAAACACCAATGTTTTAATGACTAAATAGGCTACATGTGATGATTGACATTACATTTTAAAGGTGTTTAATTGGTGCGGCAGTAAATATTATCTTACCGTAAAAAAGAATAGTTAGTTCAAATGTGTGGGCTAAATACATGACATGAGAGGTGACATTAGGCAAATGCTGGAATTTGACAAAAAACATCACGGTACATTATGTGGACTAGTCTGTAGCCTAAAAATGAAGAAAATAAAACATTTTCTTATGAATGAACATTTTATTCTCCTCGAAACAAGAACAATAAATGTGTGTAAACATACGGAAAAAACTGCACAAAACACAACAGTGATTAATCACTGCAGTTACTTAAAAACCTGAACTATAGTGCGATTCTCAGAACAAGAACAGTGTGTTCCACAAGTACAGTCAGGTGCTGAGTTTTCAGATGGTGGTGCAAATTATTTGTTGACCCAGACTTGAAAGATATACAGGGTGGGGAAGCAAAATTTACAATATTTTGAGGCAGGGATTGAAAGACAGTGTATGACCAGTTAGTTTGTTGAAAGTCATGAGAATTTAAATCTTCAAATCCTATTTTACTGCATTTCTAACGGTCTTGTTGTCTACCTCAAGTTCAATTGCCATTTTTCTCATGGATTTGGTCGGATCCTTTAGGATTTTGGATTTCAGAGCTTTAATAAAAGCTTTGGTACGTTTTTTGTTGCTTCCTCCACTTCCTGACTTTCTGGTAATAGTTTTGCTCATAGTCATTCTCTTCTTTCCATTATAAACAGTCTTTATGGACACTCCAACTATTTTTGAAATCTCCTTTGGTGTGACGAGTGCGTTCAGCAAATCACACACTCTTTGACGTTTGCTTTCCTGATTTCTCATATGGGCAAAAGTTTCTGAAAAGGTATGGATAATAGTGTTAGGTATGATTATGACATCAATATATGTTTGGTTTCATAACAATTGACGTAGTGCCTGCTGAGAAAAAACAACTAAATGTTCATTGTAATTTTGCTTCCCCACCCTGTATATTTTTTTTGCAAATATTGCAAGTTGCATGCCCATCTTTCTCTTTCTGAAAAGTGCATCCAAATACTCCTCCTTTTTCTTTGGCTCCTTACTCACAGGTGGTCCACTCACTCACCTCTCAAACTTTTCTCCGGTTTAGACCAGTCTTCCAGCTCCACCTCCTCCAGTATGCTCACCTCATGCTTCAAACTGTGTTTTTTGCTAACTTCTTGCCATGAGCACATGCGCAGTGTACAAGCACTCTTTTTTTTCTGCTTGAACATTCTCCTCATGCCCCAATGCCTCCCCAGTGACGCTAAATTGACAGGCGATCGGACACACCCTCCTTAAAAAAAACCCAAAAACAAACGGCTCTTTACAAAGGACTCGGTTACGGAGGTAAAAAGGACTGGACTGATAAATTTATAGGTGAAATATTCTCAGTACTTTTGCCTTTACCTTTTGCAATGGCAAAAAAAAGGTGAAATTCAGACTCTGGGAACAAATAAACCACCAGTTTCTTAAGATTTGACAAGAGTTCTAATATTTTTGCACACCACTATAGGTATTGAGTTTTAATTCACTTTTCCAACTTGATTATGTCACTAAGACTCTAAAATATCACCTAAAGCAAAAAGCAAAGTTAACTTTAATCCACCAACAATACATTTATATATATTGCTTAAAAAGGCTCCTGTTAGTTATCACTTCCACAACCTACTTCCTGGATTGGACCCGACATTTCCATCTGATGTTATCTTACTTGACAGTCTTCCTGCCTCCGTCTTCTTGATCTGTTTGGCAGCAGGACAGGACTATTATGTAGAGAATCCTTTGCACTGAGTTATGACAAATATGACTAATAAATCATGGATTCATGTTTAAATGTGAGTAGATACTAAACTAGAGCGATTATTTGTCATATATATGGTCACTTGTGTGATTGTCATTTATAGTTATAGATTATTTATTTTATTTTGCAAATTCATTACAAAATTATTAAAACAGTTATTAAAATCAACAATGGGCATAATAAGATGACACAAACGGATTAGTTCTTTAAAAAAAATCATGTGTGGTTTGTCTCATAGTCCTGTGAAATGCTATATAAAGTGCTGCTCTAAAATTAAATTAATTAGATAACTTGATTGCTCTTTCAGAATTGTAACCTAAATTATCATTTCTGTTAGATTGTGACTATTATTTGTTGCTGATTGTTGTTTATGTTCTGTATGAGATAATGATAAATAAACAAAACCTGTCACAAAAAAATAAATAAAATAAAAAATAAATCAACAACTATCAACAAATACATTTTATAATAGGACACGGGGGCCCTTAAACATGTAATAAGAGACACATTTTACATTATAATCTTAAGACATCAAATTTTCTGAATAACTACACAAACATGTTTTAAAATATTTACCAATCTACCTAACAATGATTCATTTCTCTTTCCTAAGTCCTATTTTAGCTCCATTATTCCAATATTCTCAGATATGTTAATAGTCAGACATGGGGCTTTACCAACATGAGTTTACATAATTTGTGTATCAGCCATGCAAGGTTTTGGGTCAAGTGTATTTTGGAAGTAACTCTGTTTGTTTATGTTTACATTTTTTTGTCTTGGTTCATTAGGCCCGCCCACTGACAATTATCCAATCAGAGAGCCTGCAGAGCCTGGAGCAATAAACCTAAAAATATGATAGGTTAAGGCAACCCAGCTTTCCATTACTGTTGTAGTACCGCTAAATGTGAATCATCAGCCATATGGGGTTACACTAAGCATAAAGAAGAGAAAATTTTTGCTTTAAAAGTTATTATTATTATTATTATTATTATTATTATTATTATTATTATTATTATTATTATTATTATGTGAAGTACTTTTACATTTCCATACCTGATTGCATTTCGGCTAAAATTTGCTTAGAGGTCTTATTTATGTCTTTGTGCATAAGAAATCAATCTAAGTGAATCCCCAAAGGAACTTTGTGTTGGTAAATGCAAGTTATGCAAATTTACAGGATTTCAGTTCTGTTACAACATGTTGATGGTCATATGAACTATGTTTTCAGGTCAAAAATGTCCAATTTCATTACAATTAATGCTATATTTTCATGTCACAAATGGCCAAGTTATATTTTAACTGAATTTACCTGAAAAACAAATATTCTATTCTGTTAGATTCCCAAGTTTTTCTTACCAGATTATATACTACATATCACATGTTTTATTTTTACAGGTTGCAATATGGAGTATGGTGCTGATCCATCCTGCTTATGTTACGCCAATACATACATTAAGAATGTCACACGTCACTTTTTAAATCAACAGTTTTCCAATAATAAGCATTTTTATAAAGAAATAATTCTATATTGTTATTTACTCTTAATATGATGATAAAGTATACAATAAATAATTCTGATCCTAGTTTTTGCACAGGGATCATTAGTGCAAACGGTGACATGGCTGCCGAGCATCAGTATGATGGGATCTGTAACAACCATGTCACATCCGTCCACTGCCACATTTTGTGTTTTTGTGTCAGCTGTTATTGTTTTAGATCCACAATACTAACATTTATGAATAAGAGGAGAATTAGCAATAGTAAGTCTATAAGTTTATTCCTAATAAAGTACTGGTACTGACCAGAGCATCATGGGTAATGTCACGTCCGTCCACCAGCAAAAGTTTTCACATACACGTGCTATTCAAAATCTAATATTTCTGAAAATATAGCTTCCACTGTCAAATAATATCAGTAGTCTGTGCACAAATGTACTAGCATTATTTCAACACAGTTCTATGCATTTCTTACATTTTTTTTTTTTTTTTTTTGGACAAAATGGCCACTCATTTTACCCCCTAAGTAAATTTTAGCCAGTTTGTAGGTAGGCTTGACTCTGATATAATAATCTATACAAATCAGTAGGAGGCCTCTTACCTGGGGTGTTAAATGCCAGTGTGAAATGTATTTTGTTTATGTAATACAGGGTGGCACAAAAAAACGGGAACTTTTTAACAATCCAATAAAACCAAGAGTGATGGAAGAAAAATATTTTATTCATAGTAATTGAAACCTTAAAACATGCCATTTAAGAAACGATGGAATTTTCATTTTTTAAAACTTACAGGGTGACCCAAAAAAACGGGAATTTTTGAAGTGCGTATTGGCAGACATGAGGAAGTGGCAGCACTGCGAGACAGTGACCTTGAGCAAGTAACCACACCCATTTTAGTAACCACTGGCGGCTGTGCGACAATTGTTTGGTAACCGTGTGATCTCAAGATTCGGTAACGTTCCCTGGCCCCCTAGATCGCCAGATTTGTCCATTTGTGATTTTTTCTTGTGGGGCTATCTCAAGAGTAAAGTGTACACGACTGGACCAAGAACTCTGGATGAGTTAAAACAGAGAATTCAGGATGAAATTCACAGTATCCCAGCTGAGATGTTGCAGCGGTCAATGAGGAATCTCAACAGCAGATTTCAAGAATGCATTCGTACAGGAGGACGCCATCTACAGGAAGTCATTTTTAGAAAATGAAAATTCCATCATTGTTTCTTAAATGGCATGTTTTAAGGTTTCAATTACTATGAATAAAATATTTTTCTTCCATCACTCTTGGTTTTATTGGATTGTTAAAAAGTTTCCATTTTTTTTGTGTCACCCTGTATTAGACACTGGCTGGCCAAAAAAAAAAAAAAAAAAAAAAAAAAAAAAGAAAACAAAAAGATTCATATGTTTCAACTGTACCAACTTCCTCAACCCAAACTAATGCAGTTGCTTCTCATTTCTTAAACATCCATCAGTTTGATAGAGAGAATAAAGATTGGACTGTGTTTCAATGGAAAACGTTCATGTGGTCTGATGAGTCCAGATCGACCCTGTTCCAGAGTGATGGGTGCATCAGGGTGAGAAGAGAGGCTGATGAAGTGATTACCCATCATGCCTAGTGCAGAGACAGTCCAAGCCTGTGGAGGCAGTGTTACGATCTGGGGTTGGTTCAGTTGGTCAGGTCTAGGTTCAGTAACGTTATTTGTCCATAAAATGAGTTCAGCTGAACCTGAATATATGAATAACCAGGTCTGAACATCAGTGGATTGTTTTTTTTTTTTTTTTTCGGAAGACAGACATATTCCAAGATGACGATGCCAGGATTCATCAGGAACAAATTGTGGAAGAGTGGTTCAGCGAGTATGAGACATCATTTTGATTGATTTGATTGACCATCAAGTCCAGATCTGAACCCCGCTAAAAATCGTTGGGATGTGATGGAGAAGACTTTACACATCTCAGTCACAACTACAAGATTTTGAGGAAAAAATGATGCAACTATGGACAGAAATAGGTTTTGTAACATTTTTTGCAACATTGCATAAGTATTGTGTGGCATGAACAAATAATCAAAGCTATAGGCAATCCAACAAAATATTATGTGTGATTTTTTTTCTTCTTTTTTTGTGTGTGGCGGGGGTATATGATTATGAATAGACATTGTTCTTCTTTGTCATTGAAGAAATAAATCTACTACTTTGATCAACTGTCTTACATGACAATAAAGCAACAAAAGCAATAGCTGTGCCTCCACACATCTTTATTTACGGTTCCAATTCTTGTGAAAGCCAGGTATCTACACTGCTATGTCTGTATATGGTTAATGCTTAGTAATTTAATTAGAGTAGGGCTGCAACTAATGATAATTTTAATAATAATAATAACTGTACATTATTTTAGTAAGTAATTGATTGATCGGATATAAACACAAAAAGACTCATTCTCAAAGATCGGTATTTAACCCAAAGCAACACAGGCTGGAGACAAGTCACTAATGGTTACATCTAGGGCTGTTAGAAATATTGGTTCTGTAATATATCACGATATTTAATTTCATAATACTGTATCAATATTAAAAAGTACTGTATCGATATTTTTTAGGTATTTATTTAAATACAGATATGGTGGAGGTTCATTTTTGACTTTTGGTTTTCTTTACTGTTTATATCTTATTTATTATTATTTAACACTATTTTATTAAATCATGGTTATTTGAATCACCCTAAAAACACTTTCTACAGTCTGAGAGGCAGATGTTAGTTTCTTTTTTGGGATTGCACAAAAATAATGTTCTGATGTTAGTTCTGAACTATAGAATATGATCATTTGAGCAGGATCTTAAACTGTAATGTCTGTAAAATGTAATTTAAGTTTTAACATAGAAAGATTTTGTGATATAGCATTAGATCCTGTTTTGATCAAATAAAATGTTTAGTATTTGTGCACATTTGTGGTGTAATTCAGTTCTTCCAGGAAAAAATCTTAAAAATATATACAAATCTTAAAATATATATATGAATAAATGAATGTAAAATGAATAAATGACACTACAAATATTTTTAAAAATCTTAAAAATAAAACAGTTTTAAAAAATTGCCTTTTTAACAGTGTCGTGATATATCGTGATATATTGTATCGTGATTCTAGTATTATGATTTGTATTGTATCGCCAGATTCTTGCCAATACACAGCCCTAGTTACATCCCTTCAATGGCTTTGGGTATAGTTAACGAGCACTAGCCTGCTACCTAGACTTGTTATGGCTAGAGACTAGCAAGCTATAGTCTTCAGCCAGTTCCGCTTATAGGCTGTCAAACTAGCGTTGTATGTATTAGTTCCAGTCAGTGATAAGTAACGTTAGTCTGGTGGCCTGATAAACAGAGATGGAAGAAAACATTATAATTACAACAATAGCTAGTGGGCTAAAGTAGTCACGACATATAGGCTATCTTAAGCTAGGTTTAAATTATCTTCCTGGTGGCCACCTAGTTTTGCTAACACTAGCGGCATTGTACCCGTGGGGCCATTGTACGATAGCATGACGCCCTCCCATGGTGCAACAGCGGCATTGCACCCAAACGCCCTCCCGGCTGCAACAACATCGATCGGACGGACACTGGACGGACACAAAATGTGCATTATAGTAGGATAACAACCACTATGTCTTGGCCAAATGGGGCTGCTGAGGCCACCGGGAACATAATGCTAACTTAGCTTTAAAATCTTGGTCTGGCATCCAAGCCTCAGCCATGCTGATTTCCTCTGTTCCACTAACCAGCATGTGGCATGCCTCAATACTAATATGCTCAGGACCCAATGAATCGACTGCCGAATTTGTTGCCAACTCTTTGAAGAACTCAGTTTGGATCGATTAACTGATTTGTTGTTGCAGCAATATTAGAGAGTATCTCATTTTAGTGTAGTGCAGAACTTGCATTTATCAGTATTCTTACAATGAAGTACTGAAATTGGAGATATAAGCAAATTAACCTTATATCGCCAAATGTATCATATTTGATACATGAGTTTGAAGCCCTCTACATCAGGGGTCTCAACTTGAGGCCTGGGGGCCAAATGCAGCCCACCAAAGGTTCCAGTCCAGCCCGTGGGATGTTTTTGCAAAGTACAAAATTACACAGTCTTGAATTGAATTAAGCAAAAAAAAATAAATGAATAAATAAATGCTTGAATTAAGGAAAAAATCTTGCATTAAGCAAAAAAAAAAAAAAATTTTCAAAATCTTTGTTTTAATGCAAAAAAAACATTAAATTATGAAAATATTTACATTTACAAACTATCCGGTAACAAGTAAATGTGAATAACCTGAACAAATATGAACAACCTGAAATGTCTAAGAAATTCAAGCACAATTTTAACAATTTTCTGCCTGTTAGTGAGTGTTTAGTGTCTTTGTAGAGCCAATCCATAATGCACATGTAAAAATGATAAGTTGAGGCAGAATATTTTTAAAATTGCACTTATTTTTCTGAAGAAATTTCAGTTTTTTCAGGTTATTCACATCTTTTTTGTTTGGATATTTTATAAAAGTAACTGTTTTCAGAATTTAATGGGGGTTTTGTTTGCACTAAAACAAAGACAAAAATTTGGAGTTGTCATTATTTATAGGTTATTATGTTATTATTTTACTGGTCCTGGCCCACTGGAGATCAAATCGGGCTGAATGTGGGCCCTGAAAGAAAATGAGTTTGAGATCCCTGCTCTACATGATCAATGTAATTTTTTTTTTTTTTTTCTTGAAAAACCTGATGTATACAATCAGAAACATACAATACACGGATAATCCACCAGGGGGGAGGAATTTGTCCACCGGAGGCCTTTCCAGTGACAACCAAGTTTGTCATTAATGAGGAAGGAGGCAGAACTTTGTCAACTTTGAAAAGGAATTACCAATTTGTTAGACATGTTTGTATTATATTAGTTTTTGTTTAGATCATAGAACTCATGTTTGTAGGTGACATGATGCTGTATTTGGCTTTTTTTTTTTTTTTTACATAATTAGTGATGTATATTTACATTATTTAAATTAATTTTGATGAAATAACCACTAGTAGCATTGGAAACAACCTGACAACCACATTAACCCTATAACATCAAATGTAACATATTTGATACAGGAGTTTTGAAGCCCTCTACATGATCAGTGAGGTATGTTTTTTTGTTGAAAAACCTGATGTATACAATTAGATACATGCAATACACAGATAATCCACCAGAGGGGAGGAATTCGTTCACCAGAGGCCTTTCCAGTGACACTACAAGACTGTCATTGATGAGGAAGGACGCAGAACTTCGCCAATTTTGAAAAGGAATTACCAATTTATTAGACATGTTTGTGTTATATTGTTTTTGCTTGTTCAAAAATAATAGTATTTCAGCATTGAGACCCGATGTATCAAATATGATACAAACTTGAAACTCATACATGGAAGTTGATATTTGAGAAAAAAAAATTAAAAAATTGTTGGTTGTTCAGAAGGACCAATAAAGACTCCAGTTTCAAAGAACTGGAATTTTCTGTCAATGATTTAATGGTTCAGGCTTTACAGCAGTGGTTCCCAACCTTTTTTGACTCATGAACCCATTTTAACATCACAAATTTCTGGCGACCTCAGACATACAAAACAGACTTTTTTTTTTTTTTTTTTTTTTTTTTTGCAAAACCTAATTTGTTTTTGATCATGTAATAGTTTGCTATACTATGTTGCGAATAAATGTTAATTTTAGAGGACATTTAGTCTATATAATGTACATTATTATGGACGGTTCAGGCTTTACAGCAGTGGTTCCCAACCTTTTTTGGCTCGTGAAACCCATTTTAACATCACAAATTTCTGGCGACCCCGGACATACAAAACAGAGACTTTTTTTTTTTTTTTTTTGCGAAAACTAATTTGTTTTTGATCATGTACACGGTGGGGAAGCAAAATTTACAATATTTTGAGGCAGGGATTGAAAGACAGTGTATGACCAATTAGTTTATTGAAAGTCATGAGAATTTGCCACAAGAAAATGTACATAATAGAAAATGTTTTTATTCTATGTGTCCTCCTTCTGTCTCAATAACTGCCTTCACACACTTCCTGAAACTTGCGCAAGTGTTCCTCAAATATTCGGGTGACAACTTCTCCCATTCTTCTTTAATAGTATCTTCCAGACTTTCTGGTAATAGTTTTGCTCATAGTCATTCTCTTCTTTCCATTATAAACAGTCTTTATGGACACTCCAACTATTTTTGAAATCTCCTTTGGTGTGACGAGTGCATTCAGCAAATCACACACTCTTTGACGTTTGCTTTCCTGATTACTCATATGGGCAAAAGTTTCTGAAAAGGTATGGATAATAGTGTTAGGTATGATTATGACATCAATATATGTTTGGTTTCAAAACAATTGACGTAGTGCCTGCTGAGAAAAAACAACTAAATGTTCATTGTAAATTTTGCTTCCCCACCCTGTAATAGTTTGCTATACTATATTGCAAATAAATGTTAATTTTAGATGACATTTAGTCTATATAATGTATATTATTATAGACAGAGGCAGTAAAGCCAGGTGTAGATTACTGCACAAAGTGGGAATTTGATTTTCCTTGGTCAGGATATGTACAGTCAGTCCAGCTTGGATTTACAAGACTGACAATTAATACTGAACAAACAAGAACTCAAACTATGAATTATGAAAGTCGCTTCTGAAACTGACTACAATGAACATTTGAAAGATAAACAGTACCACAGTGCTTCAGTTTCAGCTTCAGAGTTTGTCATGTCTTTTATGGATTGGGATTGTCTCTCTCAACTCATCATATATTTTTATTATTAATTTTTTTTTTTTTTTTATCAATTACAAGAAATTTCCGGTGACTCCATTTGAATTCCAGGCGTCCCGGCCTCAAGGTTGAAAACCACTGCTTTACAGGGTTAATAATTCCTTGTTAAATTGGACAGAGTATAATAAAATGCAGTCCTTTAGTTTTCTTTACAGAACTGTTTTGAAGTACAGTCAGTTTCTCGAAATCACACTTTGGCTGAACATACAGGTAGTCCTGATATGGAGGATATAAATAGCCTCAGTCTGTGACACTACTTCTTCCTAGTCCTATCATGCTGTGTTTTTTTTCTTCCATTCCTTCTGCAGCAGTGACAGCAGACACACCTCTATGTCCTCTTGTTTAAAAGACCGTCTCCGCTCTCCTGTCACATGTGAAACTTCCACAGTTCCACACAAACCACCCACTATGTTATCGATCACACTGATGCACAAGCCCTTTGTTGTGGAGTGTACAAACTAAGTGGTCACATTGATGACATAATAAGTCCCATGCTGTGCTGTGCAATCTGTCCACTTTAGACTAGTGTGGTGAATATCTAATTTTAGATTCATTTATGCTTCCAAAGGTCAACAAAGTAAAGAAGTCCGCTAAATGTTGATGATGCAAATTTGTATGAATTGGGTTCGGGTGCAAGTTTTGCTGTTACAAAGGCTGGATCAGGTCCGTATTTGCTCATTTTTCTATCAGAATAAACAGTAAATGAAGTTGAGCGTCTTTTAATACAAAATCCACTCAGTATTTACAGAGATCAGCATCTTCTTTTAATAAGCCCAACCAACCAACTTTTTTTTTTTTTTTTTTTCAGATGTAGAAAAAGTGCTAAATGAGCAGTAATTAAATCAGCGCTGATCTTCCCTTGTCTGACTCACCCGATAAATTTTTAGATGCCAGTATTTCACCGCATTTTTTTTGGGGGGGGTGATGCATCATGCAGTACAAGTGAATTATAGCGCACCTCGTAAAGTCTGTATGACCTTCCACGGCTTCAAGCTACAGTGTTCTTAGTATTTATTGGTCTCCCTTTATCTCCAGATTATCTACATCACTTATGGATCACTTCACCTGCGATGATGTCCCAGTCCATTTACCAACAGAATTCCCATTTTATGTGTAAAGATTGCAGTGTTTGTGCTTCATGAAGTGAGACGCAGCCACTATCAAACTTATAATATATTGCTTAAACTTGCCTGTTATCATTTTGACAAACTCATCCTGTCAGCTTTGGAGATAATTTTAAGTCCAAACAAAGACGTTTTCAGCATGTCGCTTATGGTTCTTAACCCTTTAACCCGGTAGTTCCCAACCTTTTTTTGGCTCGTGAATCCATTTTAACATCACAAATTTCTGGTGACCCCACACATTCAAAACAGAGCCTTTTTTTTTTTTTTTTTTTTTGCTAAAATTAATTTGTTTTTGATCATGTAATAGTTTGCTATACTATGTTGCAAATAAATGTTAATTTTACACGACATCTAGACTATATTACACTGGGTTACAAAAAATGTTTTTTGCAAGTTGTCTAGGTTTTTTCAACTGAATTCGGACCATTTTGCACCGCTAAATCCAAAAATGACATCTGTTTTTCTCAATCAGGTCAGGGTTTTTTGCTAATTTGATTTGGAAAAATTTGATCTTCTCACAAAATATAATAATTAATACCAAAATAAGATTGGTAAGCACACTTTATGAAACTTGTGACTTGATTCCTGTTAGGTACAATGGTGTATTCACCGCAGATTTAGCAGAATACGTCAGGCTTATTTTTGAAAGATCTTCTAGTCGAAGCCGTTTCATTCACCTGTAATATTAAAAAAAGCAATCATAAATTGGCAAAAGTAAAATCTTCAGAACTTGTTTATTGCAAGAAATATGAAAGAATTTTGTATCATATGATGTGAAAATGCCCATAAATGTAAGCAAAAATGTTAAAAAGCCAATATGTAGCATAGTTCAGAAAGTTGACCTGATTGAGCAAAATTAATGTGATTTTTGGATTCAGCACACCAAAATTATCCTAAAATCAGCTCAAAAAACTTAACCAATAAATTTGTTGTTGACCAGTGTTATGCATTATTAGGCCTGTAACGGTACACAACTGTTGCAGTATGCACCTGTTTGGTTCGGTACACAGCTGTACTGAAACGGCACAGTATGTTGAGAAAAAGGAAAAAGAACAAAAGACGTCGTTTGATGCAGAACTTTAACCCTTTCATGCATAGTGGTCACTCCAGTAGACAGTTATTCTCCAGCTGTTCTCTTGTATATTCACAGGTTTTGTTGTTTTAGTTCCATATCAGCCGACACAGTGGACGCTTATGCACCATCCCATAAACTCCAATTCATACCATTACTGTGACTTTGCTGTTCTTCATAAACCTGATCTGCACTAACATGTTTTAGTGTAAATCAATTGCTAATTGTTCTTAGACTGTAATTAATAGTTTTCTTTTTCTTTTTTTTTGCATATTATGTTCATGAAGTAACAACTATATTACACTGCAAAAATCCAAATCTTACCAACTGTATTTTTCTCATTTCTAGTCAAAATATCTCATCACACTTAAAATAAGACATAATCACCTAAGGAGTAACTTTTCAGTGAGATATAAGAACTCATTTTTAGACAATAGATCTGGAAAATCTTATTTCAAGTAATGGTACCAAGATAATTTTCGACAATAGCGAAATTAATTAATTTTATGTTTGTTTGTTTTTTTAATATGTAGGTGTTTTGTATTTTGTATTTAACTGAAATAAACATTCATTCATTCATTCATTCATTCAAATTATAATTTTGACAACAATAGCTTACAACCTGTTGGCCGGTAAGCTAAAAATAGGAACAATGCCCCTGTAGCTTACCGGCCAAATTAAAAGCTTTGGGAAATGTATCCAGATGCCATTTATTATCACCCAGTTCTGTGTATTTATTATATTACAGAAATAGTCCATGTTTTGGTCATATTCCAATCAGATCTGTAAAAAATTCAAATTCCAACTTGATATCATTGATACTGATTTATTGGCTCAATCCACATCCTATCTGTTATAATGGGAAAATTTTTCAAAGTGGCACCAAATCCAGAATCAGATCCAGATCGAAATAATTTCAATACCTTGTGTTGACATCATCATACAGAAGCTGTACACCAAGTTTGAACTCAATCAGAACTGGAGTTTGGGAGAAAAAGACGATTGAAATTTTTTCCCCATAAGAGCCCATGTTAAATTTTCCGTAAGTTCCCGGATCCAGAAGAAGATCCTGATCAGCATGTGGACATTATGTTTTGGTCATCTCCCCATCAGGGCTGGACTGTAGAAATTTACACTGGATATCATTTATATTTACTGAGTTATTGCATCGATCCACTTCCTATCTCTTATAATGGGGACATTTTTCAAAGTGGCACCAAATCCAGAATCAGATCCGGATCCAAATAATTTCACTAATTTTTGTTGACATCATCATAAAGAAGCTGTATAGCAAATCTGAAGTCAATCGGAATTGTAGTTTCGGAGAAGAAGACGATTGAAATTTTTGTAACAGACGACGACGACGGACACCGCATGACGATAATAGCTTACAGTCTGTCAGCCAGTAAGCTAAAAAACGACACAGGAAAACAGTTTTTTTTAAAAAAGAAAAGCCCAAACCATCTATTTTTATAATGAGTCAGTCTCACTCATTGCTCTGTGTTTTTCCCCCCATTTCAGAGGTGGTGGGGGGTGCACTGAGCAAAATGTCTGTGGAAAGAACAGGGTCTATTCCAGGGGTGTCCAAACTTTTTTTAAAGAGGGCCAGATCTGATAATGTGGACATTGCCAGGGGCCAGTGGTCCCTTCAGACGTTTTTTTAAACAGTAAAAATTACATATAAATGTGCTGTTCTACAATAACTTTATTTTCATTGTCACAATATAATTTTTTTAAATGGCAATGTAACCAAATCTACACCACTCAGGTGTGAACAAATTAAAAAAACAACAAAAAAAAAACAATTCTGCCTTCCTTTCACATCTGGAGTCAGATAACATAGAACAAACTGTATGGAGTATCTTAAACTTCCAAGTTGATAAAAATCTTAACCCCACATTCATTTTAAACATGACTTATATGAGTAATCATTACTCATATATTACTCAGTAATGCAAAGTCTGTTAACATTTCAGATGAAAACATATGACTCTTACTTTTGTCTTTCACAAAATCATTCAGAAAGTAATATTTGTGTCACATCTACAAGTACATATCACCAGCAATTATAGGCAACTAACCTGGCAACTTGGTAGCCTGCCCTGGTGGTGAATTCATTGAACTCCCAGGTTCACATGAAGAGTCACTGTTGTGAGTTTAAAGCAGCTTGAATTTGCGTCACTTTTTCAGAACGCTCACTCCCTTGTAGCTTGTCGTATGCGTTAGCATGTTTTGTCTGCTCGTGTCTCTTTACATTGAATTCCTTAAACAAGGCAACAATCTCTCGACAAATTAGGCAAACACAATCACCTCAATTTTCAGTGAAAAAAATTTGTAATTCCCATCTTTCCTGGAAGCGGCGGCCCTCACTGTCAACATTCCTTTTTTTTTTTATTTACAGGCGCCATGGTTAGAAATTAGCGAAAATGGTTGATGGGAAGGTCACAGAGCCAGATAGAGTTAGAGTGGTGCTGCCACCATGAGGTGAAAGGAGAAACTGCATTTTGAACCTTTCATGATTCATGTACTCTGTTCAACAGTCCAAGCGGGCCATGAATAATACATTATAAAACCCAAGCTGTGGGCCGTATAAAATCTGACCGCGGGCCGTGATTGGCCCCCGGGCCGGACTTTGGACATGCCTGGTCTATTCTATTAGCATGTTTCAAAATTTATCATATTTAGCAAACGGTTGAATTTTTAGGAATATTTAAAACAAATCATATATTCAGAACGCTCACCACAGACACGTCAAGAGTTAAAGGGTTCAATGTGTAAATGCAGGAGGGAACAGAATGATTTTAAGGTTGACAACGATGTGCATGTTTGGTTTATAGCAGATGGCAGATGAAGACCCAGCGTCTCAGCAGCTTAAACCATGTAACCACAACTCATGTACAGTGTTTACAGAAGAATAATATACTGTACGTACTTTCCCCAGGTATGTTTCATCTTCTTTCTTGTCTTTTAACTCCCTTTTAACTCGGTATACACTCAAACTGCGTGTACTGTATTCCACTGAATGAGTTAATGACTTCTATTTCTCTTAAGTGAAAACTTTAAGTGAAAAATCCAGATAATAACTCCTAAAAGGACATCTAGCCTAATCCCAGTTTGCTCACACAACTGTTGTTGCATGTAATGAACTGACTGCTCCATTTTTATTTCATGCAGGGCAGCTTTTACTACATGCTGAGTGATATTTGCATCAAATATGTTCACGCGGTACACAAATGAATAACGAATTAAAAGGAAAATCTGAATAAATGAGTGGAGCAGCATAATGAATGCAGATTCTGATGCTGGTCATGTATTAAATGATTTAAAGCTCATTAAAGTTTTTTTTTTTTTGGAAGATTGTGGTGATTCAAAACACTTCAACACACTTCTTTTCTTATTCATCCATAAACTGTAATGGCTGCAAAATGTGTGATTGAAGTATGACACTCTACTCTTTAGCTGATTATGTCTTATTTTAAGTGTGATGAGATATTTTGACGAGAAATGACAAAAACACACTTGGTAAGATTTAGATTTTTGCAGTGCATGCACCATCCCATACACTGCAATTCATACTGTTACTGTAACTTTACTGTTCTTGATAAAACCTGATCTGCGCTAACATGTTTGAATGTAAATCACTTGTTTGTTACTGTTATTAAACTGTAATTAACAGTTGTTGTTTTTTTTTGCCTATTATATCCATGATGTGAGTAATGACTAGTTTTTGTGTTTGTTAAAATATGAGAAAACATCAGATTAGCTGCATTAAAAATTATTTCATTTCATAGTTTTCACACAGTTTATCAGTAAATGCGTTTCTTTGCTTCAAAAATTGAATCCATGGCGTCTAGCTGAGTGGACATTTTTGCAACTCCATGAAAAACGGGTTCATAAAAACAATTTCAATCGCATTGTTTTTTTTTAATGCCTAGAGGAATAAAAACACTCACGAATAAAAATCTTGATTAAGGCTCTTATAATTCATACATGAAAGGGTTAATTACACTGGTCAACAACAAATTGATTGTTTAAGTTTTCTGAGCTGATTTTGGATAATTTTGGTGTGCTGAATCCAAAAATCACATTAATTTTGCTCAATCAGGTCAACTTTCTCAACTATGCTACATATTGGCTTTTTAACATTTTTGCTTACATTTATGGGCATTTTCACATCATATGATACAAAATTCTTTCATATTTCTTGCAATAAACGAGTTGTGAAGATTTTACTTTTGCCAATTTATGATTGTTTTTTGTTTTTTTTATAATTCAAGTTTTTATTAGAGTTTTCACTTGGATCATGACATTCATACAGTGTTGCATAATAATAATAACATTGAGGGCTTCTGTACATACATGAAAAAAACAAAACTACAAGGCGTGGAAGATCTTAAAGAAAAATAAAAAAATAAAAAAATAAAAATGATAATTAATTAATTAATTAAATAAATTCATGAGGGAAGTAGTTCAACTCTCATCCTGCTGACTGTCAGTCATAGTTATGTAAAACCAGAATGACTCCCAAACTGGTGCTGTGGTTTTATCCTTGTTATTGACCTTATGAAGCATACATTCATATGAAGCAGTCTTTATCATCCTATTGACCCATTCTTTAAACTGTGGGGCTTTAGGTATTTTCCAGTATTTAAGAATAATCCTGACTGCTACTGAAGCCCCAACCATAATAACAGAAAATTTTTCATTTGATACTTTAGCTATCTGTCCTTTGTGTGTTTTTTTTAATATTACAGGTGAATGAAATAGCTTCGACTAGATCTTGCAAAAATAAGCCTGACGTATTCTGCTACATCTGCGGTGAATACACCATTGTACCTGACAGGAATCAAGTCACAAGTTTCATAAAGTGTGCTTACCAATCTTATTTTGGTATTAAACTTGGTGACCAAGATAAAGTTTGGGCGCCACACATGGTATGCAAGTCATGCACCGAGTATCTGTGTCAGTGGACCAAAGGCAAGAAGAGTTCTCTGAAGTTTAATAAATACATCCTGTTAGAAAATGATTTTTTTTCTCTTAAAACCTATTTTGGGTGAGAAATATAAAAAATCAACTGATAAAGTCACAAAAATGTAATCAATTTTGTGAGAAGATCAAATTTTTCAAAATCAAATTAGCAAAAAAAACCTAACCTGATTGAGAAAAACAGATGTCATTTTTGGATTTAGCGGTGCAAAATGGTCCTAATTCAGTTGAAAAAACCTAGACAACTTGCAAAAAACATTTTTTTGTAACCCAGTGTTAACAGAGTATATTCGCACGAATAAAGTGTAAATAAATGGTTATGTCGATTACTTGATAATAATACCAAGTGTGGTTGATTATATTACATTATATTGTATTTATTGATTCTGACAGTACAATTTGGCTAATATTCAATAATGCCTGTAGCGTCAACAGCTGACGAGAGGCAAGATAACGTATCAGCTTGATTTTGTAAATGTGGTAATGGCTATGAAATTGGAAAATGTGTCCTGACAAGCTTTGGGTTTGGTCTGTGATCACGTCCATCTCCTGGGTGACATGTTGGAGGCTGGTGGCGGTCATAAAGGTGTTGATGGATATAGAGGAAGTGGATGGATATATGACGATCAGGAGAAATGAATCAATTATTATTCCCAGCAGCCCTGTCTGACAGGTTATTAATCAGTTCAACATGCACCATTCGCTCATCAGATAAGCAGGAGGCTGGAGTCTGTTTCAGTCAGTCATGGGTTGTTAGTACGATGGGCTACCATGATGGTTAGATAGATACAAATGCATGGGCATGGTGAGTCTAAGATCTGACGGTGGAAAGTCAATACACGCTATACATGATATATCATACAGGCGTATTGGAAAATGATATAACTGTAGCTTTGGGCCAACATTTCAGACTAAAACCTTCCCTTTTTTGACACGTCTGTGCTCTTTATACACATAGCGAGCTCCGAAATGAAATGGTTTTCCAGATTTTATATCAAAAATTTTATTTTGATGCAGTGGGCTCAGCAGGCAGCAGCAATAAATATAAACAGGCACTATATATACAGGATAATATATACCAGATAGAATAAATATGCATATAAAAACTATGTGTTAGTATAAAAAACTGTGGTTCTCTGATAAAAAAAAATAAACAAACAATTTACAGTACTGAAAATTACAGAAAAGGATTAGGGCCACTGGGGAAAAAACAAAAAATTAGGCACTATATATATATATTTTTATTATTTTACTGAGAAAAAAGTCAGAATTTTGAGAAAATAGTATTACAAATTCACAAGGCTTGGACCCAAATGCACGAGACAGAGACAGGGGGAACTTAGTTTGAGTATTTATTTACTTAAAAAATAAAGGAACAAAAATATCTTCACAAATGTGGAATTAAAACTAACAAAAAGGTCTTCACAAACGTGGTATCAAAAATGTACAAAAAGGTCTTATATAGATACAAATGCATTGGTATGGTGAGTCTAAGATCTGACGGTAGAAAGTCAATACACGCTATACATGATATATCATACAGGTGTACTGGAAAATGATGTAACTGTAGCTTTGGGCCAACATTTCAGACTAAAACCTTCCCTTTTTTGACACGTCTGTGCTCTTTATACACATAGCGAGCTCCGAAATGAAATGGTTTTCCATATTTTATATCAAAACTTTTATTTTGATGCAGTGGGCTCAGCAGGCAGCAGCAATAAATATAAACAGGCACTATATATACAGGATAATATATACCAGATAGAATAAATATGCATATAAAAACTATGTGTTAGTATGGTTCTCTGATTTAAAAAAAAAAAAAATTACAGTACTGAAAATTACGGAAGAGGATTAGGGCCACTGGGGAAAAAAAAGGTACAATATATATATTTGTATTAATATTCTGAGAAAAATGTCAGAAGGCCTTGACCCAAACGCATGAGACAGAGACAGGGGGAACTTAGTTTGAGTATTTATTTACTTAAAAAATAAAGGAGAAAAAATATCTTCACAAATGTGGAATTAAAACTAACAAAAAGTTCTTCACAAACATGCCATCAAAAATTTACACAAAGGTCTTATATAGATACAAATGCATTGGCATGGTGAGTCTAAGATCTGACGGTGGAAAGTCAATACACGCTATACATGATATATCATACAGGTGTACTGGAAAATGATGTAACTGTAGCTTTGGGCCGACATTTCAGACTAAAACCTTCCCTTTTTTGACACGTATGTGCTCTTTATACACATAGCGAGCTCCGAAATGAAATGGTTTTCCGAGTTATCCCAGATTTTCTATCAAAAATTTTATTTTGATGCAGTTGGCTCAGCAGGCAGCAGCAATAAATAAAAACAGGCACTATATATACAGGATAATATATACCAGATAGAATAAATATGCATATAAAAACTATGTGTTAGTATAAAAAACTGTGGTTCTCTGATAAAAAAAAATAAACAAACAATTTACAGTACTGAAAATTACAGAAAAGGATTAGGGCCACTGGGGAAAAAAACAAAAAATTAGGCACTATATATATATATTTTTATTATTTTACTGAGAAAAAAGTCAGAATTTTGAGAAAATAGTATTACAAATTCACAAGGCTTGGACCCAAATGCACGAGACAGAGACAGGGGGAACTTAGTTTGAGTATTTATTTACTTAAAAAATAAAGGAACAAAAATATCTTCACAAATGTGGAATTAAAACTAACAAAAAGGTCTTCACAAACGTGGTATCAAAAATGTACAAAAAGGTCTTATATAGATACAAATGCATTGGTATGGTGAGTCTAAGATCTGACGGTAGAAAGTCAATACGCGCTATACATGATATATCATACAGGTGTACTGGAAAATGATGTAACTGTAGCTTTGGGCCAACATTTCAGACTAAAACCTTCCCTTTTTTGACACGTCTGTGCTCTTTATACACATAGCGAGCTCCGAAATGAAATGGTTTTCCATATTTTATATCAAAACTTTTATTTTGATGCAGTGGGCTCAGCAGGCAGCAGCAATAAATATAAACAGGCACTATATATGCAGGATAATATATACCAGATAGTTTTTATATGCATATTTATTCTATGTGTTAGTATGGTTCTCTGATTAAAAAAATCAACAAAAAAAATTTACAGAACTGAAAATTACAGAAGAGGATTAGGGCCACTGGGGAAAAAAAAAATTAAGATACAATATATGTTTTTTTATTATTATACTGAGAAAAAAGTCAGAATTTTGAGAAAAAAACTATTACGAATTTGCAAGGCTTGGACCCAAATGCACGAGACAGAGACAGGGGGAACTTACTTTAAGTATTTATTTACTTAAAAAATATAGGAACAAAAATATCTTCACAAATGTGGAATTAAAACTAACAAAAAGGTCTTCACAAAAGTGCTATCAAAAATTTACACAAAGGTCTTATATAGATACAAATGCATTGGCATGGTGAGTCTAAGATCTGACGGTAGAAAGTCAATACACGCTATACATGATATATCATACAGGTGTACTGGAAAATGATGTAACTGTAGCTTTGGGCCGACATTTCAGACTAAGACTTTCCCTTTTTTGACACGTCTGTGCTCTTTATACACATAGCGAGCTCCGAAATGAAATGGTTTTCCGAGTGTTTGTGTGTGAACCCTCACATCACCTAATCCAACACCTATGGGATGAAGCCAAACACTGACTGTGAGCCAGGCTTTATTGCTCAAAATTAGTGGCCAGGCTCAGTAATGCTGTTGTAGCTGAATGGGAGCAAAATCCCTGCAACCGGGTTCCAAAATCTTATGGAAAGCTCCTCCCAGAAGAGCGGAGGCTGATGTAGCAGCGTATGAAAACACACGGGTTTGGAATGACATGTGAGTGATGCCTGCTGTTTTTTATTTTGGAAATTCTGCACCGTGAAAAATGACTGTAGAAGTAACACCAAAAAGTTGTAAAATTGCAACATAAAAAAACTGTAAGTGACAATACAATGCAAAATTTTTTATTTGAAAAGATTTTTGTGTTAACGATTAAATCAAATATAGCTGTAGTTTTTACAGGAAGAGTATGTGAACAACACCAGATTTGTATGTAGAAATTATGTATTTCTATTGTTTTTAGAAAATAAAACTGTAAATTGAAATACAGTGAGGTGCCATTTAAATTGTAAGACCATAATGTTGAAATAACGGCATATTTGCTTATATATATATATATATATATATATATATATATATATATATATATATATATATATATATATATATACATACATATATATACATACAGGGTGGGGAAGCAAAATTTACAATGACCATTTAGTTGTTTTTTCTCAGCAGGCACTACGTCAATTGTTTTGAAACCAAACATATACTGATGTCATAATCATACCTAACACTATTATCCATACCTTTTCAGAAACTTTTGCCCATATGAGTAATCAGGAAAGCAAACGTCAAAGAGTGTGTGATTTGCTGAATGCACTCGTCACACCAAAGGAGATTTCAAAAATAGTTGGAGTGTCCATAAAGACTGTTTATAATGGAAAGAAGAGAATGACTATGAGCAAAACTATTACGAGAAAGTCTGGAAGATACTATTAAAGAAGAATGGGAGAAGTTGTCACCTGAATATTTGAGGAACACTTGCACAAGTTTCAGGAAGCGTGTGAAGGCAGTTATTGAGAAAGGAGGAGGACACATAGAATAAAAACATTTTCTATTATGTCAGTTTTCTTGTGGCAAATAAATTCTCATGACTTTCAATAAACTAATTGGTCATACACTGTCTTTCAATCCCTGCCTCAAAATATTGTAAATTTTGCTTCCCCACCCTGTATATAAAGTAAACATTTAACAATGAAACATTTTAACCCTTTCATGCATACTCGTCACTACAGTGGACAGTTATTCTCCAGCTGTTCTCTTGTATATTCATGGGTTTTGTTGTTTTAGTTCCATATCAGCCAACACAGTGGACACTTATGCACCATCTCATAAACTGCAATTCATACCATTATTGTAACTTTGCTGTTCTTGATTGGTTCTTGAGTGGAAATCAATTGTTAATATTTATTTTTTGTATATTATCTCCATGAAGTGAGTAATAACTAGTATTAGAATATGTTAAAATGTGAGAAAACATCAGATTAGCTGCATTAAACATGGTTTCATTTCACTGTTTTCATATCACTTTGTGATATTGGGTTTTAAATACATGTTTCTTTGCTTCAAGAATAAAATTCATGGTTTAGCTGAGTGGACATTTTTGTAACTCCATGAAAAACAGGTTGATTTAAAAAAAAAAAAAAAAAAATTCAATCACATTGGGCTTTTTCATGCCTAAAGAGGAATAAAAACACTCAGGAAAAAAAAAATCTTGATTAAGGTTCTCATAATTCATGCATGAAAGGGTTAATTAAGTTTTTTTTAAAAAAAAAAAAACAAAAAGTTGGGGAGTTTTTTTGCATATTATCCGAGTGAAGGTAATATAGTATTAGCAGCATTTAAAAAATGTTTTTATTTCATAGTTTTCATGCAGTTTGTCAATAAATGCATATTTATTTCCTTCAAAAAATTAAACACATGGTGTCCAGCTGAGTGGACATTTGTGGGTTAGGTTCATAAAAAAATTAAATCACATTGTTTTTTTTTTTCATGTCTAAAGAGGAAAAAATCACTGCGGAAAAAAAAAAAAAGTTGCTTAAGGTTCTCATAATTCATGTATGAAAGGGTTAAATTTGCAAATTTATGGGTTGGTAGAGTTGGTAGAGCAGCTCGTCCAAAAACCAAAGGGTTGGTGGTTCGAATCCTGGCTCTGACTGTCCATATATCCATGGAAGACACTGAACCCTAAATTGCTCCCAGTCAGACCTGGTGGTTTTGGAAAGTGCTTTGGACACCATGAAGGTGTAGAAAATACACTAAATAAGTGCAGTCCATTTACCATTTAAATCCAGTGTTAAATCTACATGTTTAAAAGGTTAAATCTACATGTTACTCCGTAAATATGTTTACAGTTGGATGTGTTTTTTACAGTATTGTTCTAGAAACCACAGCTGCCAGTTTTTTTCTGTAAAAACAACAGGATTTTTTTTTACAGTGTGTCCATTTATATTTGAATCATTGTTAAAAACTAAATTTAAAAAAAAGGCTTTTGCTTATAGGACCTGAAAGTAAGCTGTTCTAAAACCAGATATTATGTTTTTTTTTTTGTGTTGATAATGTGTAGTTTTAGACTCAGAGTCACAAGTTTAAATGATCTTTCTTCACATCCAATAAAATGAATTTTGTAATTCCTAAAAAAGAACCTTGTTAAAGGTATTTTTAATGCTAATGATGTAATATTGAAAAATATAAATGGATCAATTTCCATTTCTTTTCAGACTTTTAATAACTTCATTTTCATTTGAGCCGTGAATAGTTTCATCTTTTCAAAGCCGCTCGATTGCCAATTTAATAAAGAATTCTACAATAATGACAGTCTCTTCTCGCTGGATTTCTTTTTCTTTCCTGATTGTAATAATCAGCAGTTCATACCATATAATAAAACCGGCTTCATAACTAATTTGTACATTCATTAAGTCATGTCATAGCATAAAGTTAATATATATCTATACATTTTTTCCCTAAAGTATTTAATACATATCTTATTAGTGATGAAACATTCTCAGTTTAATCCTTTATCAGGCAAGTGACTAGTTTTGGTAATTTCTGTATGCATTACAAGACAGTCATAACACCAGTTCCATTGAGGACAGTGAGTCAACAATCTCAGGTCTGATGTGGTCTACAGGGTCTGTAAGGTCCACCTCTGCATGAACAGTGAGTGGACCTGCTTTGTTAGGTACCATGAAGTAATGGTACTAATGTAAGGAATGATGTTCAAAGGGAGAATGTGGATGTGGACAGGTCGTCCCTTGAGAATCAGCTGGTTCTATGTCCAATTTTCCTCATTTTGAGAAAACAGTTTGAAAATTACACCTGTCTGATCTCTGATATTTGGAGAGTTATCCATCATCTTTTGTGTGGAATAGTGTTGACTGTGGAAGGAACCCTAAACATATTATTAACATGTTCTAAATCTCCATAGGCTTAGAGATAGAAGAAGTCAAAAATGGACATAGAACTTTCTGATTCCAAGGTCTGGAAGTTGGCCCTGGTCAACATGTTCTATGTCCAACAGAGGAGCTGGTGCCTTTACAGGTGTCACTTATGATCCAAACCAGGAAGTTCTATGTCCACCAGAGTTGTTTTTAAAAAGTTATGAACAAACTAAGAACGTTTTAGTCAGTGATTACATGTATTTTATACTGATGTCACAAAATGCAACAGTAAAAACCATCCTTCGCTAGTGTTTTCCAATCCACATGTATTTAAGGTGGACAACTAAAATGAACACATCCGTCCTTTTTCATTAAAGGTAGAATGGTGAAGAAACGTGTTAGGACACCTGGAGTACCTGAGTGAATTGTGTTCACTCAGTTTTCATGGCAAACAACCATTTTCCAGCCATACTTCAGTCCTCAAAGGCAGGAGAGTTAGTTGTGGAATGGAGGCAAATGATGTGGAACACCATGAACCACCTTTTGAAGACTGAGGATTGAAAATTCTTCGTACACTCATAGATAAAAGTCGACAAATGAGCCACATTGTCATTTGAACCTGACACCGGACAACATTGCCCACTTGACCAGAATCTATAACATAAAAAATAAAAATTAGAAAAAAAAGTGTATAAAATGCAAAAAATTACATCAAAATTAAATATACATTCACAGATAAAATGATTATATCAAATCAATGACAAGTCTGTAAATGAGCCAAATTCTCATTGAACCTGAGGCCGGGACAAAATCTACTATAAAAGAATTAAAGTATGAAAAATAAAACTTATCCACAAATACCAAATTTTATGTCAAATGACTATCAAATACACAAGTTTATCTATGAGCCACCTTCTCAGACCTGACTCTGGGACAGCCTTGCCCGTCTAAAAATGCCAAATTTGAACACTGAACTACAGGGGTTGGACAAAATAATGGAAACACCTTAAAAAATCAACAAAATATAATTTAATATGGTGTAGGTCCGCCTTTTGCGGCAATTACAGCCTCAATTCTCCGAGGTATTGATTCATACAACTTGTGAATTGTTTCCAAAGGAATTTTTAGCCATTCCTCAGTTAGAATACCCTCCAACTCTTTTAGAGACGATGGCGGTGGAAATGGACGTCTTACTTGAATCTCTAAAACTGACCATAAATGCTCAATAATGTTGAGGTCTGGGGACTGTGCCGGCCATACGAGATGCTCAACTTCATTAGAATGTTCCTCATGCCATTCTTTAACAATTCTAGCTGTATGGATTGGGGCATTATCATCTTGAGGTGAAGGTGTTTCCATTATTTTGTCCAACCCCTGTACTTTGAACAAACATTAAACAAAACTATTTACATGATTCAGACCAATCATTTAAAACTTTTACCAGTATCAAAATGCCTTACTTAGGCATCAACGGCATAAAGTAAACATGTCTCAGTCAATTTGAGACCCCCTCCATGTATTTTCTGAGCATACATCTTTTTTAATGTCACATGATCCAGGTCTGGCCCCTGATTGGCTCCTCTTGGACATAGAACTACCTGATTTGAAACGAGGGCCACTCAGGACATAGAACTAAATGTTTCTAGGTGTGAGTGTGTGTAGATGTTTAGCTTGGAGCTAAAAACTTTGGGACAGAAACTTAAATAGTTTTAGAATGTCCTGATATGCTTAACTCCATTTCTGCAAAAAGTGGACACAGACCCAGCTGATTCTCAAGGAACGAGGGGTCTGGATCAGCACTTATTTTGGTCTAATGCAGAGTTTCTCAAACTATAGGGCGGGCCCCCCAGGGGAGGCGTAAAGACTTGCCGGGGGGGGCAAGGGACCACTCCTGGGTGTTTTTTTTTTTTTTCTTCAGGTTAGCACATGTTGCAGGTAGAACTAATGTTTTAGCGTTGGAACACCCTGGACTCATTTTAGGGATGCACAACAAACAAATCAACTGCTGTGGTGATCTGTTACTAGACTAAACAAAGAGTTTAGGTCTGGAGAAAGGATTTTACTGCAATGTTTCTGTTTTTGCATAGTTTATACAGTTTGCACTTTAATGTTCTGAGATGCGCAATGCAAATGGGCTCATTGCAGCCACTGATATTGTTAAAATCTTTGTTACCAAAATTAGTTTATTCTAAAAAAAATTACTTTATTGTCACAGTTGTACGATAATTGCACATTTCCTATATTTATTTGGAAAAATATTGCCTCGGGGCAGTCTGGTTATTTGTATTATTCAAGCCAAAATCGAAGTTATTTTTAATTTGCACAACAAATTGTTCAAGGAAAAGCAAAAAGTATTTTTACGATACTGATGTTTCTTTCAATAAAGGTTGTAATTGCACCACTGTTGCAATGTTGTTGGGGTTGAGGGGGGCCTGGAGATTTTTTGTCCTCCAAAGGGGGGCCCGACAGAAAAAGACTGAGAACCACTGGTCTAATGTTGTACAATACATGTTCCTGTCACATTACATGTGTTGTTCTTGTATTTTTTCTATTTATTTATTTATTTATTTAAATATATTATTATTATTATTATTATTATTATTATTATTATTTTATTATTTTTTTTAAATTTATTTATTTATTTATTTTTATTTATTTATTTATTTAGCCAGCCACTTATGGGTAAGGAAATATGGTATATAAAATATGGTAACTTCACTGACTTTTTTTTTTTTTTTGTACCTCCGCCAAGGAGGTTATGTTTTTGCCAGGGTTTGTTTGTTTGTCTGTTTGTTTGTTTGTTTGTCTGTCCGTTAGTGTGCAACATAACTCAAAAAGTTATGGGCAGATTTTGATGAAATTTTCAGGGTTTGTTGGAAATGGGATAAGGAAGAAATTATTAAATTTTGGTGGTGATCGGGGGTGGGGGGGCCCACAGGGGGGGGCAGACCAGAAAATTTCATCAAAATCTGTCCATAACTTTTGAGTTATGTTGCACACTAACGGACAGACAAACAAACAGACAGACAAACAAACAAACCCTGGCAAAAACATAACCTCCTTGGCGTGGGGGGGCCCACGGGGGGGGGACCACTGATCAGCCTTGGTGGAGGTCTGCGCTCTCCGAGTGCTTCTAGTTTTAGTTTTTTATTTTATTTTGAACATGCAAAGAAAATTAAACAAAACAAAGCAAATTAAGACATAAACAAGATAACATTTAAATGGACAGAATCTATCTTTCAAGCACATACAAGTCTGAATTTTGCATGGTTGAAAAGGAATAGGAAGAAGTATAAACTTATTTAATCCTACCCCTCAGTGCTTTTACACCTTTATCGTTAACTTTATACAACAATCAGCCTATACTATTTCCCTAATTTTAGCATCGTACCACAACAATCCATAATGCAGTAACTGAATTATCCACAACAGTATGTTCATGGCAGTACAGTCATACAAACAGACTCAACAAATCAAACATTTTCTTCAATAATTACAGCAGATTTATCAGTACAACATCATTCATAAACAAACAAGCCTCATTGTCATTATTAAATGCTGTACCTCTCAAGAATCAATTCTTTATATCTTTTTTTAACCCTCCGGTATCCCGTCCGCCAAGGCCCTTACTAAGCACCAAGCATGCCTTTTTGGCACACTTGTGGAATAATGTCAAAAAAAATTTCATACAGTTTTTTTTTAATTCTTTTACACTTTTTTTCTATTTCATCAACTTGAGCCATAAATAAAAATACCAAATACTCAATAATTGTCAGATTTTTTAAAACCCTTTAAATGCTGTGTTTGTAATGTAAACAAACCATTTTTTTGGATGCAAAAAACACAAACAATTTTTTTTTTTTAAATATACTACATAAAAAGTAGATCACATATTATTTGAGTTTTGCAGCCTGGCATATGTCAGTGATCAACTCCAACATTGGTTAATTTGCATTAGCACTAGCACTAGCATCTGTCACCAAGTGTGCGTAAAATGCACATCTATAAATCAAACAATTAAATATTATATATCGATTTATTTTTCTGCTCTAATTTGATTTTATTTTTGTAAATCAAGGTCAGCCCTAATCATACATATCAAATGGAAGAAATAGTGCGTTTCTGGCACACTTGGGAGACAGATGCTAGTCTTGTAATTTTCTTTTGTTTACAATGTGCACATTTTAGTTGGTGGCCAGAATTTTAAAGATCATACACAAATGAACAACTTTAGAATTCTAACCTTATTTAAATTGTCAAAAATAATATGAAGTTTTTTAAAATGAAGTGAAAAGTGTGACTGAAAGGCGCACCCAAATACCGGAGGGTTATGAATGTTTTACTAATCATTAACCCTTTCATGCACACTGGTCACTACAGTGGACAGCTATTCTACAGCTGCTCTCCTGTATATTCATGAATTCATGAAAAATACCAAATACTCAATAACTGTCACTTTTTTTTAACCCTTTAAATGCTGTGTTTGTAATGTAAACAAACCATTTTTTTTGGATGCAAAAAACACATTTTTTTTTTTTTTTCAATATACTACATAAAAAGTGGATCGCATTTTATTTGATTTATGTAGCCTGGCATATGTCAATGATAAACAGCAACATCAGTTAATTTGCATCGCTATTTTTGGTGCTAGGTCAAATGTACAAAAATACTAGCATCTGTCACCAAGTGTGCGTAAAATGCACACCTATAAATCAAACTATTAAATATTATATATTGATTTATTTTTCTGCTCTAATTTGATTTTATTTTTGTGAATCAAGGTCAGCCCTAATCGTACATATCAAATGGAAGAAATAGTGCGTTTTAGGCACACCTGGGAGACAGATGCTAGTCTTGAAATTTTCTTTTGTTTACAATGTGCAAATTTTAGTCGGTGGCCAGAATTTTAAAGATCATGTAAAAATGAACAACTTTTGAATTCTAACCTTATTTAAATTGTGAAAAATAATATGAAGTTTTTTAAAATGAAGTACAAAGTGTGCCTAAAAGGCGCACCCGGATACCGGAGGGTTAAACTGAATTATGTTTGATATTGACTTCCTACATGACAAGAAAACAATTTGAAAAATTTAACAAAAGTAATTAAGTCCTGTTATATCCTCCAATAACACTAAAGTTGAACTTTTTCATTTCAGAGTATTTCTATGAGTGAACTGTAAAGGGTTAAGATGATGTTTTTCTTGTCATTTTGTTTCTTATACAGCTTAAATCGTACATCCAAAATGGTGTCTGAACAGTCTCTTCTAAAATGTGAAAACAACCATTTTTTACAGTATTATTTTTCAACACTTCCTTGGGTATAAAGTATTGAGGTTTTCTGAGAATTCACATTCCCTGTCTGCACCTTCTAAGAAATCCCAAGCAGGGGAGCCTAAGATAAATGATAAATATCTGTCAAGATGTTTTCTGTCATGTGAGAAAGGGTTTGCCCTGGAGCGCACAGGAGCGGTGAGTGGGAAGCTGCTTTCACCACAAGCCCGCGTTCATGCCCTATAGTCGCGAGGAAAGGGATTAAGTGGTTAGAGATACACTTTCAAGCTAAAACAAATAACGAATTTTACTTATGCGCATAATAACGCACATCAAACTCATCTAATTTTCTTTGTTCTATCGGAGCGAAATACTGAGATCAGTTGAGGAGATATGAGCTTTTGGATTGGAATCTCCAGTGATGAACACAAGCTGTCAGAAAAAAAAAAAAAAAAAAAAAAGAAACACGTAAAGGAACTGCATCGGCTGATTTCTCTGCTTCAGAGGTCAGCCTGAAGTGGAGCAGTGTTGCACATATGAAAGATGTAGGATGTTACAAAGCAGAAATGGCATGGCGGAGACGGGACAGAGTGCTGTTCTGTGTTGAAAAGGCCACTAAGTTGTTTATTAGAGCTGCGCCCTCCAGGTCACCCACACTAATAGGATTTTCCGATGCATTTAGCAACAGATTGATTGATAGCGCGTTGTCTCTATATCGCAGTATGTCAGTCATGTCACATCTAATTCACTCTCTGGGCTGTAGAATAAAACATCTCAAACCAACTTTAGCATGTTTGCATGGAAGCTGGATTGCATGAAGCAGGGGTGTCAAACATACGGCCTGCGGACCAAAACCGGCCCGCTGAAGGGTCCATTCTGGCCCATAGGGTGAATTTGCTAAGTACAGAAATTACACTGAATGTATTAACAGTCTGAAGTGGGTCGGACCAATAAAATAATAGCAGAATAATCTAGAAACAGGGATCATTGCACAGGTACTGAAAGTCTTAAAATGTATGGAATTTTGTGTTAAAGTCGTAATAAAGTATGAAAAAAAGTTGCTCTCATAGTCAAATTTTACAGTTTGCACTAGAGCGCGACCGATATGGGATTTTTGGGGCCGATGTCGATACCGATATTGGGGGCTAAAAAAAGCCGATATCCAATATATCGGCCAATATCCGATATTGGCCAATAACCAATATATTGGCCGATATATGAAATAGGAACACTGATCTACACAGCATATAATAATCTTAGATAATAATTTTTTTTTTTTTTTTTTTTTTTTTTTTTTCTACTTGTCTTGTCCAGCGTCCTAACAGCAGAATGGTAGTCTGGTTTCTCCCGGTGCTGAACAAATTTGCTTTGCCAAGGGTAACTTCATAAAATATATGAAGCGCCCTTTGATATTCTACTGTGTTTATTATGAATTTTATTGAACCACATTTCGATGCCGGACCTGACATGGGGTGGGGGTGGGGGGTAGAAGAAGGGGAGAGAACAAGAGAAAAGAAAAAAAAAAAAGTAATGTGAGATACTCCCTAGTAAAATGTCCAAATAAAAGAGGATACACAAGCAAAGGTGTTAGAAAAATGGGCAATGATGACTGGGAGTACAGTTGGTGTCGGCTGCTGCCTTATCGGTACAGACAGCTGCCTGTCAGCCAGCTGAGCCCAAAAAAAAAAAAAAGAAGATAATAATAATAATAATCTATAGATATTAGACAATTGTGGACAGGTGGATAGACAGTTGCATAAATCTTTGTTTATCTCACAAAGATAATTTACACAACTTTCAAATGCAAATTATGCACAAAAATGCACAAAAATACACACATTTTTTAATGCTGCAGGGTACCTTATAATACAAATTTGTACTTTGCAGAACTTTGGACCCTTTTTCATAGTCTAAAGGTGCAATTCTGGCCTCCTAAAGACCAATATTGTCCAATAATGTACTTATAGGTACATAAATCTTCTGATCTCGTACCTCTGTTTTTGAGAGTGTAGGTTTATAACACTGTTTATAAATGAAATAAATCAATGAATACATGTTTTGTCCCTTTACAGATCCGCTGTGAGCTGTAATGCGCATGTATAAATGATGAGTTAAGGCACAATATTGTTCAAATTGCACTTATCTTGAAAAATTTCAGGTTATTCAGGTTATTCACATTTTTTTGAAAGGATAGTTTGTTTCATAATAGATATAGGGATGTCCGATAATATCGGCCCGATATTGGCATAAAAATGTAATATCGGTGAATACTGTTATCGTTTTTTTTTGCCTGTCACTAAAACGATAAAATAATGCCTTGATTTCGCCGGCACTTACCGACGCGTAAATGAAGCATGGTTTGTAGCTGAAAGAAATGTGCAGTTTTCAAAATTGTACTGTAGAGTTGCCACACTGTAATAGACTCATGGAGGGAGGGAGAGAAAATAAATAAATATGGCATTTTTTCCACAACTTAAGTTGAAGTATGTATTCTTTGCACAGACAGTGTTTACATTTTGAAAGCCTTTTTGCATTTGAGAATGCATCCAATGGGGCATCACAATAAAATTAGGCATGATGTGTTAATTCCATGACAGGAGATATGTGATGTTACCTAAAATTAGTTTAATATCCCACATATATCGGCAGCAGTATCGGTAGATATCGGAATTGGAAATTAAGCGTTGGACAATATCAGCATGTCGGTTTTTGGCAAAAAAGCCAATATCGGACATCCCTAATAATAGAATTTTCTTTTTTTTATACTAAAACAAAAAGAAAAAAATGCCATTTATAGGCTGTTATACTATTATTTTACAACCTTTTTTCAGTCCATTTCAGATCAAAATGGGCTTTTTTGTGGCTCCTAAACTAAAATGACTCTGACACCCCTGGGATAAAGGCTTCATGTATTTATTAGTAAACATGATGTGTGTCTGTTTCTGACATATCACGCCTGCTGTATATGCAAAGCCTGGAAGTGAAACGACAAAATTGTATTGGAACCAAGTCCCAGATAGCCATCCTCACGTTGACTGAGGCATCTGCAAGCGGGAAGATAAAAGACAGAACTGAATGTGGATCCAAAATTCTCCACAGAAGGATGAGCTCTAACGCCAGCTCTCAACAGCGGACGGCTTGACACCGATGAGCCTTTCTTCCGACAGAAATTTGAGCCCAGCTCCATAATCCCCTCTAACCAAAAGTTCAGGCCTTTCTCTGTTGGATACAAAACTGCAGAGTTGTGCAGAGTTTGAACATGTCGTCCCCAGCGCTGCGATGCTGATGCCTCTTTGATAATCTACAGAGAGAGATAGCTGTGCCAGAGCATAATAACCGTGCTCTTTTATTGTGTGTGTGTTTCTTCACTGACTGGAACCAAAATTTAACAGTCATTTTTTCAGATATAAACAGCCAGTCCAGCAATATATTATTCAAAGACATCTTGAAAACA
This sequence comes from Sphaeramia orbicularis, assembly GCF_902148855.1. Classification (NCBI taxonomy): domain Eukaryota; kingdom Metazoa; phylum Chordata; class Actinopteri; order Kurtiformes; family Apogonidae; genus Sphaeramia; species Sphaeramia orbicularis. The sequence continues at coordinate 41,695,374 of NC_043962.1, read as the reverse complement.
GTTGAATTCAGACTCGGTAAATTTCTCTTCATTTTAACCCTTTCTTGCATAGTGGTCACTCCAGTGGACAGTTTTTCTCCAGCTGTTCTCTTGTATATTCATGGGTTTTATTGGTTTAGTTCCATATCAGCCAAAACAGTGGACACTTATGCACCATCCCATAATACACTGACATTCAGACCATTACTGTAACTTTGCTGTTCTTGATAAACCTGATCTGCACTAACATGTTTGAGAGTAAACCACTGGTTTTTGTTCGACACAAAGGTTTTTTTGCATGTCATCTCCTTGAAATGAGTAATAACTAGCATAAGAATATGTTAAAATGTGAGAAAACATCAGATTAGCAGCATTAAAAATGTTTTTATTTCATTGTTTTCATATAACTTCCGTACAAAAGAGGATTAGGGCCACTGGAAAATAAAAAAAAAAAAGTGTAATTTTTTTTTTTTATTATTATTATTATATGAGAAAAAAAGTCAGAATTTTGACTTTAAACTCCGAATTCTGACTTTTTTTTTTTTTTTTTCCCCAGAATTCTGACTTGATTCTCAGAATTCTTACTTTTTTTCCAGAATTCTGACTTTAAACTCAGAATTCTGTTTTGTTTTTGGGTTGTTTTTTTCTTCAGAATTCTGATGTTAATCTCAGAATTCTGAAATTTTTCTCAGAATTCTGACTTTTTCCTCAGAATCCTGACTTTAAACTCAGAATTCTGTTTTGTTTTTGGGTTGTTGTTTTTTTCTTCAGAATTCTGACTTTAATCTCAGAATTCAGAAGTTTTTCACAGAATTCTGACTTTTTTTTTTTTCAGAATTCTGACTAATCTCAGAATTCTGACTTTTTCCTCAGAATCCTGACTTTTTTTTTTTTTTTTCCAAAATTCTGACTTTGATCTCAGAATTCTTACTTTTTTTTTTTCAGAATTCTGACTTTAAACTCAGAATTCTGTTTTGTTTTTGGGTTGTTTTTTTTTTCTTTTTTTTTTTTTTTGTCAGAATTCTAACTAATCTCAGAATTCTGACTTTCATCTCAGAATTCTGATGTTCATCTCAGAATTCTAACTTTTTTTCTCAGAATTCTGACTTTTTTCTGAGAATTCTAACCTTAATTTCAGAATTCTGACTTTTTTTTCTCATAATAATAATAAGAAGAAATACATATTGGACCTTAGTTTATTGCATTTTTTTCCAGTGGCCCCAATCCTCTTCCATACTTTCTGATATTGGGTTTTAAACACACGTTTCTTTACTTCAAAAATTAAATGCATGGACATTTTTGTAACTCCATGAAAAAAAGAATCAATCACATTGTTTTTTTTTTTCATGCCTAAGGGGGAATAAAAACACTCAAGAAAAAAATTGAATTCTGTTAAATGTAGGGATGCACCAATACCACTTTTTTCTAGACCGAGTACAAGTACAAGTACTTATATTTGATTACCTGCCGATACCGAGTACTGATATGAGTACTTAACCCTTGTGTGGTGTTCAGATTTTTGTTCTTCAGCCAGAGTTTGCAGGTTTGGTGGACCTGCTGCATTTGAGGGTTTTTAATTCAACATAATCAGACCATTTTATGTTAAAATACTCAACAGATAGAATAGACTATTTAATTCAATATTATTCAAAAAGTCTCCAGATGGAGTGGAGATAATAATTAAATGTTATAAATACCATACCAACTTTATTTATAATGCACTTTAAGAACTTTACAGCTGGCCAAAGTGCCGTACACCAAACATAAAACAAGGAAATAAATAAGTAAATAAAACTAGTGATAACACAGGGTGTTAAGTGGGCTAAGAACAACAAAATACAACATCATAAAAAACAAAGACAAATTAAAATCTGTTAAAAACAGCATTAAAAAAAAACAAAAAACAGACATGTCACTCATTGATTAAAAGCCAATTAGAAAAAGTGTGTTTTTAGATGATCTGACTATTTTTCAGTAAACAACAGACTAAAGATAAGTATCATGGACCAGGAATAACATAAGTTTACCTCTTAAACTATCATCATTTTAACCCGAAACACTCTGATTCGCATTTTGAGAAGATCTACTCTGTATTTGTCATCTTTGTGCTTACCGCAGCTGCTTTTGAAGAAAGAAATCTGGCCTAGAATTAACTGTACATGCTGATCTTTTCATAGGCAGGTAAACACTTTCTAATCTTTCAGTGGTAAATAGTTCAGTGATGGTGAAATGGGCACGAACAGAAAACCTGTTAAAGAACGATTTTCCAATCCTGATATAATTGAAACGCTGCTAGTATTAGAAATATTGATCCCTGGTATTGAATTCACCAGTTGGAGAAACTATTACTAGACCTGTGACAAGGACGCTCGCTTTTATGGGGCACCTAAAGACTATCCAAGACTTCAGCGTTTTTAACCGTATGATATGAATGGACAATAAAATAGTAGTTTTTATTAACCCATAAAGACCCAAACAGCCACTGCTGTGTTTAAATATGTTTCTTTGCTATGGTGTCCAGCTGAGTGGACATTTTTGCAACTCCATGAAAAATGGGTTCATAAAAACAACCTCTATCGCATTGTTTTTTTTTAATGTCTAGAGGAATAAAAATACTCAGGAAAAAAAAATCTTGATAATGGCTCTCACAATTCATGCATGAAAGGGTTAATAACTTCTGATCCACTAATTGGTAACACTTATAATAAGTACACACTATGAAGCATTAGTTAAGCATTAACAAATACTGAATTCATTAATTATAAAGCATATTTCTGACATGAATACTCATTAATATATGGTTTATAAGCACAGTTATAATGGTTTTACTCATCATTAATAAGCTCATCTACAATGTGCTTAATGATTGCATTTTCATACTTTATAAATTATGGATTCAGCATTTAAACATTTAGTATTGCATCACTTACAAACCAGTTATGATGTGCATTTATGCTCGTACATACACTATTCAGACATGTACTAATGGTTAGTGAATATTTTAGTCGGTATTTTATACTAACTTACACATTTATTTTCCAATAGATGTCTTATAAACAGTTATTAATACAGGAATTCATTATTTCAGGTAGTTATAAAGCACTTAGTACTCATTAATTAAGTCTATTGTCACAACCCGACTCTGAGGTGGTGACCAGAATGGAGACGGAGGTGGTGAAAAAGTAACAAAGATTTATTAAATAAATTAATAATAACAAAAACACGGAATGCTGCAGAAACGCCAGCCAGGAGGAGCAAAGCAGGGCAGAGCAGGACCAGACCAGACAGCCAGCAGCACCGGGACCAGACCAGACAGAGAGCGTGTAGACCAGGCCGGACCAGAGAGAGACAACCAGAGAGCCCGAGAACCAGAGAGCCAATGATCATCCCGGACGAGCTGCTTATATAGTCAGGGCTGGACCGTCACAGGTGTCACTAATTATGCCGTCGCCACCTGCAACAGAAACTGACAGCGCCTCTAGTGCCCGGAAGGTGCGGGGCCGTCACACCCCCCCCCAAAAAGAAAGGGCCTCTCTCCAAGAGGACCGACTGAAAGAAAATGGGTTACACAAAATATTCAAAACATTCACTCAGCATCAATTTGATTTTATGCTTACCCCAGTCTCTTAAAACCAGCACCTGCCTACCATCCCTATCCGGCCACCCAGCAACTCCGGCGCCTGGAGAAGCAATTTAAGAGTGAGGGGGACAGGTGGAAGCAAGCGGGTTGAGAGAGATGGGGAATGAAATCAAAAAAAATCAGGCTCGAGACAGAGCATCCGCCACAACATTTTCAGAGCCTTTAATATGGCGGATGTCTAAACTATACGCCTGTAAGAACAGGAACCACCGCATCAGTCTACGGTTCGGACAGATCAAAGAGTTCAAGAATGTGATTGGGTTATGATCAGTGTAAATGATCAGTGGGACACTACAGTCCAGATAGACTTCAAAATGCTGGAGAGCCCACACCAGAGCCAGAGTTTCTTTCTCTATGACTGAATAATTTATCTGGTACCCATTGAACTTCTTTGAAAAAAAACTAACAGGATGGTCAATGCCATCACTTCCTGTCTGAAGCAGCACAGCACCTGCTCCGACGTCACTCGCATCCACGTGCAGCTGAAAGGGCTGATCCAAACGGGGAGCCGCGAGGACCGGAGGAGAACACAGAACAGTCTTTACGCTGTCAAAAGCCTGCTGACAGGAGTTAGACCAGATGAATTTTGCCCTCGCCTTTAACAGGTCTGTCAAGGGAGCAACTATGGTGGAAAAGTTTTTACAAAAACAACGGTAATAACCGACTAACCCCAGGAAACGCATGAGTTCCTTTTTGGTGGTCGGCACAGGATAGTGGGAAATAGCCTTCACCTGGTGACCCAGTGAAATATTATTATTATTATTCAGCGTTTCAGAATTTTTCAGTCTGCCACACAACATACTTTCATCAGGTGAACGGACTTCATTTTCTACCACAGGTGTGACATTTACTGAACACACATCAGCGGCAGCAACAGCAAGCTCAGGTGTTGCGTCCTGCTGTTGCGCACTCCCCCCGCCCTCAAAAGACTGGAACTCACGGGGGTGGTACGGCTTCAGCAGGTTAACATGACACAGCTGTTTTTTCTTCCTACGTCCCGGAGTGGACAGCAAATAATTGACATCTGAAGTCCGCTGCAAAACTGAAAATGGACCCTGAAAGTTAGCCTGGAACGGTGAGTTCACCAGCGGTAATAAAGCCAGAACCTGATCACCAGGAGAAAATACCCGAATTTCAGATTTCCTGTCATATAATCTTTTCATTTTACTTTGTGCACAGGCTAGATTTCCCTTAGCCATCTCCACAGCCAAAACCAAATGACGTCGAAACCCCTGCACATAATCAACTAGACACTGAGGAGGTTCAGACGGAACCACAGAGTCACGGAGGAGAGTCAATGGGCCGCGAACTGCGTGACCAAACACCAGGTCATTCGGACTAAAACCAGTGCTCTCCTGCACCACCCCTCTGGCAGCTAACAATAACCACGGCAACCCCTCATCCCAGTCCTGATCCAACTCTACGCAATAACTGCGCAACAGAGACTTAAGGGTTTGATGGAATCGTTCTAATGCACCTTGGCTCTGTGCATGATATGCAGAAGCTTTATTACGTTTCACGCCTAGCTGTTTAAGAACCTGTGAGAATAAATTTGAGGATAAATTTGTACCCTGGTCACTCTGAATTATTTTAGGTATTCCAAAGACTGAAATAAACTGTGTTAAAGCTTTAACCACAGCCTTCGCTGTTATTGTGCGAAGCGGATAAGCAGCTGGATACCTCATTGTCTGACACATCACAGTGAGTAAATAACAGTTACCTGATTTGGAACGTGGTAATGGGCCAACACAATCAATAATCAGGTGCTCAAAAGGTTGAGCCGCAACTGGAATCGGAGCCAAAGGAGCTGGTTTAATGGTTTGATTTGGTTTACCTGTAATTTGACACGTGTGACATGATTTGATGTAGTTTGACACATCCTTTTTCATACGGGGCCAAAAAAAATACTTAAGAATGTAATTATAAGTCTTGTGAACCCCTAAATGTCCTGACTGATCATGAGAAGTCCTAAGCACCTCCTCCCTGAATTTTGAGGGAACAACAACTTGAAACACCGGTTCACCAAAGAAACTGTCACAGTGGGGTGTCCATTTACGCACCAACAGGTCATCCACCAGTAAATAACACTGAGCCGCACTGTTACCTTCAGTAGGTGATACCACCTTACGCACAAGCTCACAGAGAGTCAGATCAGCACGCTGTTCTGCGATCAGCTCACTACGGGAAACAGACAGAAGTGAGTCAGGTACAGATAAAGCACATGTGTCACGGACATCCCCACAATGCTCCGCCTCAGACTGATTTTTACTCTGAGCGCGAGTAACCACACATGCCGGGTACACATCAGATTCGTCCTGGACTGACTGTTCAGGCATTTCGGGGACAGATGGAAAAAATGTCACAACCGGGGAAAGCGGAGTATCAACCCATACCCTGCTACCAGCCAGGTCATTACCCAGGATAACATGCACTCCGGGAACAGGCAGGGCAGGACGCACCCCCATAACCACCTCACCTGTCACCAGCCCACAACTAAGATGGAGTTTATGAATGGGAGCAGGTACGACCGTCAAACCCATTCCTCGGACCAGAACGAAATCTCCAGTCGCTGTGCTGTCAGACAATGGTAACACAGAACCCAGAATAAAAGAATGGAATGCACCTGTGTCACGCAGGATTTTCACTGGAGTGGAAACATCAGCGCCCACCAAAGACACATGACCATCTGAAATAAACGCAGAAAAATCAGATTGTGCCAAACCACAATCATTCACAGATTTAACGTCGCTACAGGGCACACAGGAATTAGTCTGAACAGGATTGATTTTGACCCCACGGGTGTCCACAGAAACAGAGTGTGTCACAGGAGCAGCCAGAACCACGGGCTTAACCTGTGCATTCTTACCAGATCTGCGTGGACATTCTGCTTTCCAATGGCCCTTACCTCTGCAATAATTACAAACCTTAGAGTTAGTTGGAAAACGTGGTGATGCGTCCTGCTTCCAGGACCCAGACCCAGCCTCCCGTTGTCTACCAGACGAACGGAACCTGCTGTCCTCAGGGTCTACACCACCATTAAACTGACGGCCTCTGTGCGTCAGCACGTACTCATCTGCGAGCGCAGCCGCTGCGGTCACAGTTTTCACTTTGCGCTCGTCAATATGAACAGCTATGTGTGGAGGAACAGTGTTTTTAAATTGCTCTAAAACTATCAAGTCACATAGTGCTTCATAAGACTCAACACCCAGTGACAAACACTACCGATTAAAGTGTGTAAGTAAGTCTCTAGCAAACTCCATATGAGTCTGCCCACTGTGTTTCTGCCAGGTGCGGAACCGCTGACGGTATGCCTCAGGCACCAGCTCATACGCTTTTAACACAGCCTTTTTAACAGATCCGTAAACTTTACTCTCCACCAGACTCAGAGCAGAATATGCTTCCTGTGCCTTCCCTGTCAGGACGCACTGGAGCAGCAGCGTGCGCTCTGCGTCAGACCAGTTCCGGCTGTCAGCCACGCGCTCAAACAGAGAAAAAAATGTGTCTGGGTCCCGTTCACAAAACTGAGGGACCAGACGTAAACTAGTAACCACATCGAAACGCGGAACCTCAGAGGACTGAGTAGGACCAGGTCCACTACCCTGACTTAAACTCAGTCGTCGTTCATCCAGATCTAACCGTTTAAGCTCCAACTGCAGTAAAAACAACCTTTCCCGCTGCTCAAACGTTAAGCCTGCGTCTCCCACATCAGAGACCAACGCAGCACCAGAATCTACGGTCAAGCCAACCTGAGGCTTAGACCGAAGAACTCCGCTCTCTAACAGATTGCCTTTGATAATCTGTCTCATAACGACTTTCTGCCGCTTATCACCGACATCCAAATCAAAATGTTCAGCCACTTTAACCAGTTGCTCTCTGGAACAGCTGTCTAACCATTCCTCTGAAGGAGCAGACAGGAAGTCCTCTACCGAGGCCATTTTCAGTCAACCTACCAGAAAAAACACCAGAACTCACCTAAACTCCTGAGCCAAAAGCCAGAACACACCCCACAGCCACCGCAGCCAGTCCCTCTATCTGCCTAGCAGAAACTTCTCTAAGCTCCTCCCTAGTCTTCAGGTGTCTACTGGTGGTGGGTATTTATGCACTGAATCCCGCATGCATAGTGAAGCAACCGGATAAACAGCGACTTCAATTAAAACATCGGATGTGCTCCCGAGACAACTGCTCTACCCACGGTCAACACCACCTACGAAAGAGCCCCCCCAGCGAAGTCCAAAGGGGAAGACGCTCTGAACCTACAGGGACCAGACAGCAGCGACACACCAGTGTGAAAGGACATGAACAGAGCTCAGAGTTTAAACTCACCTGAACATTAACAAAACACACATCCGGCTCGCTCTACACACAAACAGACTCACCTCAAGTCTCCAAAAGCAGACAGATTGCGCACACATGCACAATGAAAAAACACACCCGACCGCCACGTCACGTGGACACTACTACAACCAGTCATTCACAAAATCATGTAGTCCCCGCCCACACGGCTGAGACTACCGCTAATGAAAAAATGAATGAATCAAACAAACCTCCGCTTGTCACATGGACCAAGGACCGGACAACCTCCACTTGTCATGTGATCAAGGAAACTGAACGGACGAGCCCCCACTTGTCACAACCCGGCTCTGAGGTGGTGACCAGAATGGAGACGGAGGTGGTGAAAAAGTAACAAAGATTTATTAAATAAATTAATAATAACAAAAACACGGAATGCTGCAGAAACGCCAGCCAGGAGGAGCAAAGCAGGGCAGAGCAGGACCAGACCAGACAGCCAGCAGCACCGGGACCAGACCAGACAGAGAGCGTGTGGACCAGGCCGGACCAGAGAGAGACAACCAGAGAGCCCGAGAACCAGAGAGCCAATGATCATCCCGGACGAGCTGCTTATATAGTCAGGGCTGGACCGTCACAGGTGTCACTAATTATGCTGTCGCCACCTGCAACAGAAACTGACAGCGCCTCTAGTGCCCGGAAGGTGCGGGGCCGTCACACTATGGTGTGAGCTCATCTAAAGTGTGGACTATCTGTGCCATATAAAGCATTTACAAATGAGATTTAAAGGTTGGAAATGCCTAAAAACTCACAAAAGTCTGAGGTATTCTAACAAAGGAAAGACACAGTACATGGGAATATTTAAAAAAAAATGCATGATTGAATGATGAATGATTATGATTATTAACCCTTTCATGCACGAATTATGAGAACCTTAATCAAATTTTTTTCCTGAGTGTTTTTATTCCTCTTTAGGCATGAAAAAAACAATGCGATTGAAAATTTTCTTCAGGAAAAAAAAAAAAAAAAAAAAAAAATATATATATATATATATATATATATATATATATATATATATATATATATATATATATATATATATATGTATAGGGTGGGGAAGCAAAATGTACAATATTTTTAGGCAGGGATTGAAAGACAGTGTATGACCAATTAGTTTATTGAAAATCATGAGAATTTATTTGCCACAAGAAAATGTACATAATAGAAAATGTTTTTATTCTATGTGTCCTCCTTTTTTCTCAATAACTGCCTTCACACGCTTCCTGAAACTTGTGCAAGTGTTCCTCAAATATTCGGGTGACAACTTCTCCCATTCTTCTTTAATAGTATCTTCCAGACTTTCTTGTAATAGTTTTGCTCATAGTCATTCTCTTCTTTCCATTATAAACAGTCTTTATGGACACTCCAACTATTTTTGAAATCTCCTTTGGTGTGACGAGTGCATTCAGCAAATCACACACTCTTTGACGTTTGCCTTCCTGATTACTCATATGGGCAAAAGTTTCTGAAAAGGTATGGATAATAGTGTTAGGTATGATTATGACATCAATATATGTTTGGTTTCTTATAATATAATACAATATCTCTTTGGTTTCTTTTAAAATCTTATGAACCTATTTTTCATGAAGTTGCAAAAATGTCCACTCAGCTGGACACCACACGTTTAATTTTTGACGCACAAAAACATGAATTTACTGATAAATTGTGAGAAAACTATGGGGAGGGCTTGTGATTCTGGGGTTTATGCTTAGGAGAGATCTACATAATGTTACCAATTCATGCCAGAAAAGATATGTAATGTCTTAAAACTTTAATAAAGATATGTGTAAAAAAAAAAAATAAAAATCCATGAATATACAGGAGAACAGCTGTAGAATAGCTGTCCACTGTAGTGACCAGTGTGCATGAAAGGGTTAATTATTAGTAAAACATTCATAACCCTCCGGTATCAGGGTGCGCCTTTTAGTCACACTTTTCACTTCATTTTAAAAAACTTCATATTATTTTTCACAATTTAAATAAGGTTAGAATTGAAAAGTTGTTCATTTTTGCATGATCTTTAAAATTCTGGCCACCAACTAAAATGTGCACATTGTAAACAAAAGAAAATTACAAGACTAACATCTGTCTCCCAAGTGTGCATAAAACGCACTATTTCTTCCATTTGATATGTATGATTAGGGCTGACCTGGATTTATAAAAATAAAATCAAATTAGAGCAGAAAAATAAATCAATATATAATATTTAATTGTTTGATTTATAGAAGTGCATTTTATGCACACTTGGTGACAGATGCTAGTGCTAGTGCTAATGCAAATTAACCAGTGTTGGAGTTGATCATTGACATATGCCAGGCTGCAAAAATCAAATAATATGTGATCCACTTTTTATGTAGTATATTGAAAAAAAATAATTTTTTTGTGTTTTTTGTATCCAAAAAATGGTTTGTTTACATTACAAACACGGCATTTAAAGTGTTAAACAATGTGACAATTATTGAGTATTTCGTATTTTTATTTACAACTCAAGTTGATGAAATAGAAAAAAAGTGTAAAAGAATTAAAAACAAATTGTATGAAATTTTTTTTTTACATCATTCCACAAGTGTACGAAAATGGCACACTTGGTGCTTAGAAAGGGCCTTGCTGGATGGGATACCGGAGGGTTACTAAATAAAAAGAGTGTATAACAATAATAATACAGTCTACTCTCGTTATACCGCCAACTTCCGTTCACGGCCAAATTGGCGGTATAGCGAAAATGGCGTTACAACGGGTTGCGTCCATAATGTGCATGTCTTTACTATATGATGTCTATGCTGCCTCCGTTAACCCGTTCTAATTGCGTTTCTAAATAAATCTTGATTCTGTTATGTTGTAAGGGATCATTTAAAGTGGGGAAACATTTTAAGCATTATTATATCGTGTCGGGAAATGACACCCCATCATCTTGAGGCTTTGGCTTAATCCCACGTCCTCTTCCCGACATCCTGACCTACTGAGTGTTCTGCGATAAATGAACGGTGGCCGTTCCGTAGACCTACTCGTAGCTTGTCGCGATCAGCGTCTGGCGCGTTTGTTTCAGTGCATTGTTAAAATTTATGTGTACTCGATGGCAATCACGCTGGCGGTATAACAGTCGGGAAATCAATGGTATAAATGTTGTTTGTGCATGGAACTGGGCTGGCGGATGGCGATAGGCGGAAATGGCGGTAGCTAATGGAATAATGCATTGGGGATTTTTGTGCAATGGTTTTGGTCGGCGGTGAGCGAAAATGGTGGTATAACGGCGGGCGGTTTAACGAGAGTAGACTGTAATAATAATAATAATTTTATAGGTGCCTTTAAAAATAAAATAAAAATAAAATACAAACAAAAAAGAAAAACAAAAAAACAAAAATGAACCTCCACAATATCTGCATTTGAGTAAATACCAAAAAATATCGATACAGTACTTTTTAATATTGATACAGTATCGTGAAATGAAATACCGCGATTTATTACAGAACCGATATTTTCTTACACCCCTAATGATCAGTAAATTGAATGTAGCAAAATACCTGATTTTCACTGAAAAACCACAAAATGCAAAGGATAATATTAGAATAAATAATGATAAATCATTTAAGAAAAGTTAAATATATATATTAAAAAAATACTTTGGAACTGCTTCAAAAGTAGCACTAGTTTTTATGGGTTAATGTTGACACATCTTCCACAAAAAAAAAAAAAAAAACATATGGGAACTATGTTATTTTCACGGTCATTTTAGAAACAATGCTAGGTTCACTCCTCTGTTATTAGAATCGAGGTAATGATGCAGTTGGAAATCTACGGTTACATTCTGTAGGTGGGTAAGTGGTTTTCAAAGGTTCTAATGCAGTATGCAGAGTGAGATGTGTGAAACTCTATTATGAGACCTTCCCATCTTCTGCACAGCCATTCACTTTACTGTAGACCAGGGTGACAGCCATTATAGATGGGAGAACCAATTACTTCTTCCACACCATCCAATATTTATGAAACACTTAGCCACTGGTCTGGAGGTTAATATTTCATTCACAGATAAGACAGAAACTTAGAACTTCAAAGAGAATTGTTTTAAATACCTCATAGTGTGAACAGAATACCCTGGGTTGTTTCAATGTCACTGCCCCCCCCCCCACCCCCCCCACACACGAACATATTAATGGGATTGATTAATGAAGACCCTTTTCAACACGTGTTAAATGTGTGCCTGCTGGAGTCTATTGCGTACTGTATTTGCAGGTTAAAGACAGACCAGTGATGGGACATTGATCAAGTTCCCTTTACGTCTGTGGCCTTAGGCGAAGTGGGGGGTGCACAGATTAGTTGCTCAATAAACAATCTGCCAGTGCCAGGTTCATTTTCAACAGCAATTAGACTTTGTTAGTAGTAGATTGACACATGCGGACGAATTACTTTTGTTCCACAGATGTAGGTAATCGTAGTATTTTCCTTTGACTCGGTTTACAGTAATTACGCTGTGTGCCATAGTCGTTTATGGGTTGGCGGTACAAAACCTTCACTTATTTGTACTGTGTATGTTCTACAGAAGTAAAAAAGTTATTAGACATTCTTGAATCTGTTTTGTGTTTAAAAAAAAAAAAAAAAAAATCTCCCTGTTTTGTGTTAAAAATTCTCTTTTAGACACTTTAACCCAGTGGTTTCCAACTTTTTTTGGCTTGTGAGCCCATTTTTACATCACAAATTTCTGGCGACACCAGACATTCAAAACAGATTTTTTTTTTTGCTAAAATTTATTTGTTTTTGATCATGTAATAGTTTGCTATACTGTGTTGCAAATGAACGTTAATTTTAGACAACGTTTAGTCTATATAATGTATATTATTATGGACGGAGGCAGAAAAGCCAGGTGTAGATTACTGCACAAAGTGAGAATTTGATTTTCCTTGGTCAGGATATGTACAGTCAGTCCAGCTTGGATTTACAAGGCTGACAATTAATACTGAACAAACAAGAACTCAAACTACAAATTATGAAAGAGCTGCAGCATCTGAAAAAAAGAGCTAAACTGTCACACCTTTGGTACATACATAATGAACCATGTTATTACTTTTTTTTTTTTTTCTTTTATAGAAATGTGTCAAGTGCATTTTGTAATAAATTTCTCAAATTGTAATAACTTACTACATAATATGAAAAAATGAACTATATAATGCGTTGACGTAGTTTATTATAAAATGCATCAGTTTATTACATAATGCGGCTTTATTACAAGATGACGTGACATTCTTATTACATTTTGAACTTTTATTACATAATGGGAATTTATTACATAATGCGGCTCAACAGGCCTTTTTAACAGTATCATGATATATCGTGATATATCAGTGGCGATTTCTCATAGACTGCAAGGGAAGGTCGGCTTCCCCTAAAATTACTCAAATTAAATGGTTAAATATGTTCGGTTGAGTTGACATTTCATTGACTACAAATGTGTTAGAACACGTTCATCTCACAGACAAGTTCGTTCAGAATCAGCTTTATCACAAACCAACAGACTCGATGTTGTTCACTTCTCATACATTCCCGTTGTTCTGTTTTCTCATTCGATCTCTGCTCAGTGCATTTGTCCGTAGACGCTCAGCGTCCATGCACTTCAATGGGACTGAGTGGAACAGTTTTTTTCATTGCCTCAAAACTGGACGGTAATTGGATAAATGCCACGATGTTGTCCCGCCCCCAGATGCCGGGCGTTTCTGGGGGTGAATGGAGCTGTGGGCGGAGCTCGGCCGGGCTGGACGCAAGAATCCCACGTGCTGATTGGAGGATCAGTCGAAAGGCTGAATCCCGTTTGATTGACAGCTGTTTTCAGATCTGCTCCTTCACTGACACAGTTCAGTTTAATACCGTCGCGCATTCTGCTGTGAAATCGAGACAGAAACCACTACGAAATTACTCGTTCATTTCTCGCACTGTAAATAAAACACACTCATTGTACTTCCTTGTTTCAATTTAACATAATTTCAGCGTTTTCTTGTTTCAGTTCCATAATTTAATCATTTCTTGTTCGAGTTTAATATCGTTTTGTAGATAGTTAAATCAATCAAACTGTCGGCTAGGTCACAGTGAAAGGAGCATCTGTTGTTTAAAAAGGCTGAAGTCTTACACCCACAACACACTGGGCCAAGGCAATCTAAGCAGCCCAGCTCTGCTGGACATTCAGAGCACACTGGTCCAGTCCCTGGAATAGACGCCAACTTGGTACGATAAGGTCACTGAGCATTTTCTTAAAAAGGAACGGAGGGCCGAATGTATGTTTAAATTACTTGACCATTTTTTTTATTTTTTTGATGTAAGCCGACAATGAGCTTCCCCTGTCTGAAAGACGAGCAGCCGCCACTGTGATATATCGTATCATGATCCTAGTATTGTGATTTGTATTGTATCTCCAGATTCTTGCCAATACACACCCCTAAGTATTTCTGTAAAAACCAATAGGCGTCGTAGCGTTCAATGAATGACAGGTGCGGTGTTTATTTTATTTGCCGGCGGGTGCTTTCTGGTTCAATAGTGGCCCCTGCTGTTGATAATTATAGTTAATTTTTGAATTTCAAAACTACAAATAACCCCTTTAAAGAGTCCCCCTTATCTGTACAAACAAACAGCCCCAAGTGACAGCATCTGTAATTAGCAGCCGCTGATGTGTTTTTATGTGTTGACGTTCACTTTCCACTGTCACTGATAGTTGTTCTACACCATAAAATAGGAAGCTCCAATATTCTTATCATCCTTTGACTCCATGATTATTACCATTTTTTTAAATTTTTTTTTACGCCTAGCTTAGGATAATAAGTTCACCGGGAACACGCGGCTGAAAGAAATACCACTGTGATGATTTAACCGTTACCCCTGTGTCAAAGAGTGCTACATGCTGTGCCTCATTTTAATGTATGAATATTTGCTATAATTAACATTCAGGCTGGTTTGTGGATAAAAATATCTTACAGCAGAAAACATTTTGATCCGCCTTTTGCAAGAGGGAATTACACGGCTGTGTGTGCTATAATTTGGGTGGAGAGAAGGTCTCAGTCAAACAGGATGAGTCACCGCAGGATGGGGGGTAGGGGGATTGCAATGATTAAACCGCACTCAGACACAAAGTCATGTCGGAATCGCTGATGGATGCCACAGATGATTCTTCTTCCAAGTCACACCCAGCAGCGCCGTGACACAGAAAACTGAACGACTAAGCTCGTCGCGGGTCAAATTTATAGAATCTCTGCCGCAGCACTGTACACCAGTCGAGTTATTGATTGTACAAATTCATAGGTTATCAATTTCGACACATCCGCATCCTACAGTGTTTACAGTTTTATATTCCACAGCCCTTGACAAATCAATCAAGTTGTGCAGCAGTGTATTTTTCTTTTACATACAGTAAACACACTTATCGGCTAAAATTTACTTAGGGCGTGGGTGTCAAACTCATTTTAGTTCAGGGGCCACATACAGCCTAATATAATATAAAGTGGGCCGGACCTGTAAAATACTATCATAATAACATAAATAATGACAACTCCAAATTTTTCTGTTTGTAAACGCAAATATTTTCATGTATTTACACTAAAACAAAGTATAATTTTGCAAAAAAAAAATGTGAATAATAGGATAAGAACTTAAAAATCAAAAGTTTTCTCTGTTTTATTGAGTGAAAAAAGTAAAATTCCATAATTAAAATGTTTACATCTACGAACCGTACTTGAAAGTAACATGAATAAATATGAACAACCTGTAAATTCTTGAGAAAAATAAGTGTAATTTTAACAATACGACACCTCAGTTTATCATTTATACATGTGCATCACAACGTACAGATCACAGTGGATCTACAAATACACAAAACATTTGATAATAGGCAGATTATTGTTAAAACACTACATACTTCTCTTAAGACATTTCAGGTTGTTTATACTTTTTTGTGAAAAGCCAGTCTAAAAATTTAAACATTTTTGTGTAATTTTACTTTTTTGACACTAAAACAAAAAGAAAAAATTAGCTTTTTTTTTCATTATTTATAGGTTATTATGACAGTATTTTACTAGTCTGACCCACTTTAGATTAAACATCCTTAATTGTTAATATCTTCAGTGTGATTTTTACATTTCACAAATTCATCCCAGGGGCTGCATGTTTGACACCTGTGACTTAGGGGGTCAAATGAGTGGCCATTTTTGTCAAAAAAAAAAAAAAAAGTTGTAAGAAATGCATAGAACAGTGTTGAAATAATGCTAATCCATTTGTGCACAGACTACTGATATTATTTGACAGTGGAAGCTCTATTTTCAGAAATATTGGATTTTGAATAGCACGTGTATGTGAAAACTTTTGCTGGTGGATGGATGTGACATTACCCATGATGCTCTGGTCAGTACCAGTACTTTATTAGGAATAAACTTCTATACTTACTATTGCTAATCCTCCTCTTATTCATAAATGTTAGTATTGTGGATCTAAAACAATAACAGCTGACACAAAAACACAAAATGTGGCAGTGGACGGATGTGACATGGTTGTTACAGATCCCATCATACTGATGCTCGGCAGCCATGTCACCGTTTCCACAAATGATCCCTGTGCAAAAACTAGGATCAGAATTATTTATTGTATAGTTTATCATCATATTAAAGAGTAAATAACAATATAGAATTGTTATTTCTTGATAAAAATGCTTATTATTAGAAAACTGTTGATTTAAAAAATGACGTGTGACATTCTTAATGTATGTATTGGCGTAACATAAGCAGGATGGATCAGCACCATACTCCATATAGCAGGGGTGTCAAACTCCGTTTAGTTCAGGGGCCACATTCAATATGATCTCAAGTGGGCCGAACCAGTAAAAAAATAACAGTGAAAAAATAAAATTACATTATGATAATGTTTACATCTACAACATTTCCTTAAAAATCTGAATAACGTGAACAACTTGAAATGTCTTAAGAAAAACAAGTGCAGTTTTAACAATATTCTGCCTCAGATTATCAGTTTATCATTTACATATGTGCATTACAACTTACATAACAATTACAAATACACAAAACATTTAATAACAGGTATAATATTGACAAAATTGCTTTTACTTTTCTCAAGACATTTCACGTTGTTCTTATTTGTTCAGGTTATTCACATTTTTTGTAAACGGATAGTTTGGTAATGTAAACATTTTCATGTAATTTTACTTTTTTTTTTTTTTTTTTTTTTGCAATAAAACAAAGATAAAATCTGCAGTTGTCATTATTATAAGTTATTATGATAGTATTTTTTCTGGTCTGACCCAACTGAGATCTAATTGGTTTATATGTGTATGTATGGAACCTGAATTAAAATGATTTTGACACCACTGATTGTTAATACCTTTAGTGTAATTTTTGCATTTCACAAATTCATCCCACGGGCTGGACTGGAACCTTTGGCCCCCCGGTTGCATGTTTGACACCTGTGCCATATTGCAACCTGTAAAAAATAAAATGTGATATGTAGTATATAATCTTGTAAGAAAAACCGGGGAAACTAGAAGAATAGAATATTTGTTTTTCAGGTAAATTCATTTAAAATATAACTTGGCCATTTGTGACATGAAAATATAGCATTAATTGTGATGAAATTGGACATTTTTGAGCTGAAAACATAGTTCATATGACCATCAACATGTTGCAACAGAACTGAAATCTTGTAAATTTGCATAACTTGCATTTACCAACACAGAGTTCCTTTGGGGATTCACTTCTATTGATTTCTTATGCACAAAGACATAAATAAGACCTCTAAGCAAATGTTAGCCGTTATGCATTTCTGTGAAGTGCACTTTGTGAAGTAGGACATGCAGATGCGTCAAACATCTGCTTTTCTCTCGACGCCATGAAAAAATAATAAAACATTACTCTTAAACGCTGAATTGTGAACTTGTTTTCTACCTCATAGGCAAAAAATATTCCCTTTTCTGTGGTTCAGAAGTGACAATAAGCTGTTGAATGAAAAGATACTTCTCAAAGCAAGAGAAAAAATATTCACAGGCTGAGCTCGGTTTGCTGACACTGCAAGACTTCTCACTTTTGAGAAAGATTTGACCCTATCTCTCTTTCTTGCAAACTTTCTTCTCTAAATCCAAAAGTGAAGGGTGAGATGCTGCAGCAGAGGAAGTGGAAATATCAGAAGTAAGCTGTGTAAAAATTAAGTCTTATATTTGATTTTTTTTTTTTTTTTTTTTTTTTTTTTTTTGTGAGAAAACATGATGTCTGCCATATTTTCCAGCATGTCTGTGACTTTGTTTACTCTGCTTACTGTCGTCTCCGTCTGTATCTTTTCCGTGCTCAGCAAGAAACTACAAGATAAACGTGTTCTCTTAATAAGGTTAACAAAGTCATCAGTAATTTTTACTTCATCACCGATGCCACTGCGGGACATAATACTGAAAATATAGCTGCACCAATGTGATATTTCAATGTTTTTAAAAGGTTATCTGGACAGCTAATGATTCCTCATGTATTGTGCCCTCTCCTCTGTTCTGTCACACAGCCGTCCCTTTCATTGTTCTAAAATAAGCCTTAATAGGACGAGAGTACAACAAACACAAGAGATGACTCCGTTTTTGGAAAATTAACGCCAATTACACAGTGTTATGAAAAAACTACAGTGTTAAGTGGCATCACAGTTAGTGTACAACAGACGTGATACAATGGGAAAACATACTGCCTAGTGGTTTTATAAGCACATTAAAATGTGAAATCCATTTTGACCACCAAACCTACTTAGCAAGCCTATAAGGACCGGCATAATCCAGCTTGTATATAGTACTGAAATGATTCACAGCATGATTTGCATCATCATGAGAGAAAAAATACAATTATTATAGTAAAAGAGACAGTCATGTTCTGTTTTCTCACAATCCATGATCGTCTCAGCTAATGTGGTGTCAGAAACCAGTATTTTAATCGAAAGTATTCTATTTGTATTCAAAACTGTTTAACCTATATTCATTTGTATGCCAGAAGTTATTCTTAGTGTAATGTGAAGATTGTACCAGAGTAACTGACTTTTTTTCCTGGGAGAACCGCTACAAAAAGACACGTGCGCCCATGGAAAAACATATGCGTCTATGGAAAGTTTTCAAAACGTGGTGGACAAAAAAAGTACACGAGTGGAAATTTTGGACATTCTAGGAAATAATTTGCAAATTCTGGGAAAAAACTTACATATTTATAAATGATAAACTAATACTGGGAAATAGTTGCATGCTGCCCAATCCAGACAGACACCAGTAAAAACTTACCCTATTGGAGACAAAGCCAATGAGGGCTTCTGACGTGACTAGATTAATGTTCAAATTATGATAAAAAAGGAACATAGGGGTATGGTCTATATCAGCGTTTTTCAACCTTGGGGTTGGGACCCCACGTGGGGTCACCTGGAATTCAAATGGGGTGGCCTGAAATTTCTAGTAATTGATAAAAATAAAAAATAAAAACTTAATAATAAAAATTATATGGTGAGTTGAGAGAAACAATCCCAATCCATAAAAGACATGACAAACTCTGAAGCTGAAACTGAAGCACTGTGGTACTGTTTATCTGTCAAATGTTCATTGTGGTCGGTTTCAGATGCTGCAGCTCTTTCATAATTCATAGTTTGAGTTCTTGTTTGTTCAGTATTAATTGTCAGTTTTGTAAATCCAAGATGGACTGACTGTACATATCCTGACCAAGGAAAATCAAATTCTCACTTTGTGCAGTAATCTACACCTGACTTTTCTGCCTCCGTCCATAATAATATACATTATATAGACTAAATGTCCTCTAAAATTAATATTTATTTGCGACATAGTACAGCAAACTATTATAAATTAATTTTAGCAAAAAAAAAAAAAAATCCCCATTTTGAATGTCTGGTGTCGCCAGAAATTAGTGATGTTAAAATGGGGTCACGAGCCAAAAAAGGTTGGAAACCACTGGTCTATACCTAAAACCCAACCTATTTTTGGTCAAATAAAAGTGGTCTCCCAGAGTGAAAAGTCAGTTGTTTCTACAGATGTCAGCTCAGTGTTTAATTTGTACACAGAAAATACGAGAGTTGAATCAACTCCCACAGAGTTGATTTTAACTCTTTTTCAGAGTTTATATAGGTCCACACTTTACAATAAATTAACATTTTCATTGGAGTTAATTATTTAACACTATGCCAGAGTTGCCTTTTTAACTCAGAAACCTGAGTTAACTTAACACTGACTGAGTTAACTACCAACACTCACAAGAGTTCAAAAATAGTAAATGGACTGAACTTATACAGGGTGAGTCAGAAAAAACGCTCTTTCCATTTAAAGAAATTGTACTGCTAAAACGGAAACACTGATTTTTCTTTTGACCATACAATCATATTGATGTGGTTATTGAGCATGTCTGGTGATGTAGTCATAGATTTATTTCTTTGCATAAGAGAGAGAAGGTCCATTGTTTATTGGGCACTGAAATACCTGCCAACACAATGTATGCCACAGTGAACAAACTTGAAATTGACAACAATTACAGGAGTCGGGGCTTTGCTTTCACACTCAGGACATAGGCCTACATGACAGTGCCCAGGGAGTTTTCATCATGGCAAGACCACAGCGATTGCAGGTATTATTTCCTCATCGAGTTGTCTGTTTGGGTCAGGAGAGAGAGTGGCCACCTAGATCCCCGGACTTGACCCCCCTTGATTTTTTCTTGTGGGGGTATCTTAAAAACCGTGTGTATCAGACTGTTCCACAAACTCTTCAGGAACTCCGAAATCGCATCACGGCTGAAATCCAAGCCCTACGACGAACACGAATGGCGAGAAGAGCTGTGTTAGAGATGCGACAACGAGCACAGATTTGCATCAATCTGAATGGTAGCCAGGTTGAAGGTCGTGCCGGACGACTTCGTTGAGACAAAACATTTTGATGGCGAGTAAACATGCTGTAATGGTTGACAATTTCAATTTCATTCACGGTGGCATAAACTGTGTTGGCAGATATTTCGGTGCACAATAAACAATGGACATTCCCTCTGTTATGCTATGCCATAAATCAATGATTCAATCGCCAGACATGCTCAATAACCACATCAATATGACTGTATGATCAAAAGAAAAATAAGCATTTCCATTTCAGTGGTACAATTTCTTTAAATGAAAAGAGCGTTTTTTCTGACTCACCCTGTATAGCGCATTTTCTACACCTTCATGGTGCCAAAGTACTTTACAATTCCTAACATTCACTCATACACCAGTGGGTGACTTAGACACATGGATAGTCAGAGCCAGGATTTGAACTGCCAACCCTTTGGTTATTGGACGACCCGCTCTACCAAATGAGCCACAGCCGCCCTTCATAATCTTCTCGACCTGGGTTAAATTAACCCATATGGATTTATTATTTACACTGTCAGAGTTTCTCCTTTAACTCAAACAGAGTTAAATTAACACCATGAAAGTAACAAAAATAACACTCATTTGACTTAATTTTCACTCTGAAAGTAGTGTTAATTTTAATCATAAAAACAGTGAATCCATTAAAAATGACTTAAAATTCAACGTGAACAGGATGATTCAAAGAAAGCTGATGCATTTTTTTTTAGAACATTTATTTTCCTCTTTTTTCTCTCTGACAGTGACAGTCTGATAGAAATTGCACAGGTTCACCTGGTTTGAAATGCAGGGGCCAGGCAAATTAACTATGGAGAGACGCAAAACAACACTTCTCCTGAGTTAATTTCCACAGGCTTGACTAACTCTTTTCATTAACCCCAACTCTGAGTGACATTTAACTCACAGTGAGTTAAAACTACACTTTGAGAGTGAAAATTGACTCTCAAATGTTTAACCCTGAAGTTTCAACTCTCCAATTTTTACTTTATGTACGAATAAACACTTTATGCCGCTCAAATTCTGCTCGATCTCTGCGTTTGTCATTGGCTCTGTGTGACTTTTACTCGACGAAGCTCCACTATATAGATGGGAGTAGAGACGTAAATTCAACTCCCAGAGTACAATTAGGGATGACCGTGTTGAGCCACATTATGTAATAAATTCCCATTATGTAATAAAAGTTCAAAATGTAATAAGAATGTCACGTCATCTTGTAATAAAGCCGCATTATGTAATAAGCTGACGCATTTTGTAATAAACTACGTCAACGCAGTATATAGTAAATTTTTTCACATTATGTAGTAAGTTATTACAATTTGAGACATTTATTACAAAATGCACTTGACACATTTTTATTAAAAAAAAATATAATAACATGGTTCATTATGTAATAACAACCCAAATTAATATAATTTCAGAGCAATTTATAAGAAATTAGTCACAGGAGCTACAGGTAATGGAATCAGAACTTTAACCACACAGTTTAGAGATTAATTTAGCACATTATATTTTCCTGAAAATAAAAATGTGTTAAATGCATTTTGTAATAACTTTCTGAAATTGTAATAACTTAGTACATGATGCGAAAAAATTTACTTCATAATGCACTGAGGTAATTTATTACAAAATGCGTCAGTTTATTACATAATGCGGGTTTATTACAAGATGACGTGACATTCTTATTACATTTTGAACTTTTATTACATCATGGGAATTTATTACATAATGCGGCTCAACAGATCATCAAAGAGACCACAGATGTCTCCCACTTGCGGCTATAAATTTTACACGACGCTAACATGTACAGTACAATTTCAGGATCTTTTGAGCCGCATTATGTAATAAATTCCTATTATGTAATAAAAGTCCAAAATGTAATAAGAATGTCACGTCATCTTGTAATAAAGCCGCATTATGTAATAAACTGACGCATTTTGTAATAAACTACGTCAACGCATTTGGACACATTTTTATTTAAAAAAAAAAAAAATATATATATATATATATAATAACATGGTTCATTATGTAATAACAATCCAAATTCATATAATTTCAGAGCTATTTAGAAGAAATTAGTCACAGGAGCTACAGGTAATGGAATCAGAACTTTAACCACACAGTTTAAAGATGCAAATAAAAATGTGTGAAATGTATTTTGTAATAAATTTCTCAAATTGTAATAACTTACTACATAATGTGAAAAAATTTACTACATAATGCGTTGACGTAGTTTATTACAAAATGCGTCAGTTTATTACATAATGCCGCTTTATTACAAGATGACGTGACATTCTTATTACATTTTGAACTTTTATTACATAATGGGAATTTATTACATAATGCGGCTCAACAGGATCTCCACGACAATGAGCGCTTCCTTTGATGGGATGTATTTGAAGTCAGTGGTACTTTCTGGACTAATCAACAGGTAATAAGCAGCACTTACACTTGACTATCCTCCTGCTCTACAGCACATATCTAATAGCTAATATTATAGCTATTCTGAATACTTTGCAGATATCCGGTTTGACTTTATGGTGTTAAAGTTTCTTTCAACAGATTCATGCTTCTAACCAATCGTCACAGATGGGAGACTTTTCTGCCAATTTATTATTCATTGCATCTCAGGCCAAGGGAAACTTAATTCCTTACATGAAGATATTTGCAAAGGCATGAAAGCAATCTCATTTTCCTTAATCTCAATAGCAGGGGCAAAAAAAAAGAAAGCCAGCCTTACATCAAAGGGCCGTGTTTGTTTGCTCGGCCACTCGCAGTCACTTTGATTAGGTCCACATCAACGCCTCGCGCGATCTGCGTTTTTAATGTTTGTGATCCTGACATTTCTTTGCTTGACTAAAAGACCATGTTTCCAATACGGCCGACACAATTGAATTTAGTAGCGGTCCATTTTTCTGCTGCCAAAGTCTGTATTTTTTACTTCTTAAATTTACATTTTCATTATTCGACTTTGATTGAAAAGGGAGATTTCTTCCAGTGAATCATATTCCGCAGCATTCACATATTTATAAAGGTGCCTTCAAATTATAGTGTGCACTTAAATGGGCACTTCGCAATCTTTCCGAGACGAGAACTCGTCTTCAAACAAAGCACTAGTGAACAACAATGTATCCTGTGGTGAAAAATGTAATTGTCAGCTCTGGGTAATGAGCACTAATGATTACTGCCAGAGAACAAAATTAGCTCGAGGGTGGAGGCGGAACAAAGGCCACGCTGACACAAAAATAAACAGTTCCCAAAAAGCGGGCATTTTTGACATCTCAAGACATTTTGTCACCTTCACTGTGGACACCTACATTAAGACTGACAGGCTTTAATTATGCCTCTTACTTCTGCTGCAAACAACAGCGTCCTGTCCTGCTTCTAACATGATTCCACCTCCCACCTAGAAAAATACACCGTAACCTTATCAACTCCTCATAAATAAATGTATGACTGACTTATTTTCGAGGAGGAATGGTAAAAAATTTTTTCACCCTTTAACCCGAGACATTATTCCGGGTATACATGCTGCTGTGAATTAGCGTCTGTGTCTTAAAAGCTGCTGTGAGTATGTGTTTGTGTTCCTTTTCTTCAGTGGTTTTTGTTTTGCTGTGTGTTTTAGGGTCAAAACAGGGTGGAATAACAGAAAAAAGACAAAGAGAGTAAATGAAGTTCAACTAGTTTTTACTAAATAAGGCACTTACAATGTACGTCAATAAGAGATTTAGGATGTTGAACATAAACTGTGAAGTGGAACATATTGAACAAAAAGTATTTCAATTTCGGTTCAGTAGTGTTTGTTTTGGGGCTATTTCTTTCCAATTCAGTTCAGCTGCTTTTTGGCACTTGGTTGAACTCCAAAAAGCAGTTACATGGTCAAAACTCAGTAAAAGCACAGTAAAAAAACATAAAGGAAAATCACCACAACATTGCAAAAAACAGCAAAAATAAAAAAGAACAGGAAAACGGTGTTAAAAAAAAAAGGAAAAAAAAATAGGACCAATGGCCCTGTAGCTTACCGGACAAATTAAAAGCTTTGGGAAATGTATCCAGATGCCATTTATTCTCACCCGGATCTGTGTATTTATTATGTTACAGAAATAGCCCATGTTTTGGTCATATTCCAATCAGATCTGTAAAAAATTCAAATTCCAACTTGATAATATTGATACTGATTTATTGGATCAATCCACTTCCTTTCTCTTATAATGGGGAAATTTGTCAAAGTCGCACCAAATCCAGAATCAGATCCGGATCGAAATAATTTCAATACCTTGTGCTGACATCATCATACAGAAGCTGTATTCCAAGTTTGAAGTCAATCAGAACTGGAGTTTGGGAGAAGAAGATGATTGAAATTTTTTTCCCCATAAGAGCTAATGTTAAATTTTCTGTAAGTTCCCGGATCCAGAAGAAGATCCTGATCAGCATGTGGACATTATGTTTTGGTCGTCTCCCCATCAGGGCTGGACTGTAGAAATTTACACTGGATATCATTTATATTTACTGAGTTATTGCATCGATCCACTTCCTATCTCTTATAATGGGGACATTTTTCAAAGTTGCACAAAATCCAGAATCAGATCCGGATCCAAATAATTTCACTAACTTTTGTTGACATCATCATAAAGAAGTTGTATACCAAGTTTGAAGTCAATTGGAATTGTAGTTTCGGAGAAGAAGATGATTGAGAGTTTTGTAATGGACGACAGATGACGACAAACGACGACAACGACGCCGCTGGACGCCGCATGACGACAATAGCTTACAGCCTGTCGGCCAGTAAGCTAAAAAAAGCCCAAACCATCTATTTTTCTAGCAATTCGGTCTCACTTACTGCTCTGTGTTTTAACCCCATTCCACAGGTGGTGGGGGGTGCACTGAGCATGCTCAGATGTCTATGGAAAGAACAAGGTCTATTCTATCAACATGTTTTAAGTTTTTTCCTATTGAGCAAACGGTCGAATTTTTAGGAATATCTCAAATAAATCATACATTCAGAACGCTCACTACAGACACGTCAGGGGTTAAAGGGTTAAATTATGAAAAGATTAGCGAGATTAGATCAGATAGAACTTTATTGATCCCTTGGGCAGAGCCCTCAGGAAATTGAGGTTCCAAAAGCAGCATAACACCGAGAATACACACGAGAAAATCCCACAAAAAAAGCAGTACAATAACATAACTATAAAAAAAGCTATATAAAACAGTAGGGGGGGGGGGGGGGGAAGAAAATGCCATTGCACATTAGAAAGTACTAGCAGTACCAAGTGGCAAAGTAGTAGTGATAATAATAATAATAATAAGAAGAAGAAGAATAAGAATAAATAGCTTATCATGATATAATATAATGTTATAGTATTATATATATACACACTACCAGTCAAAAGATTTAGAACACCCCAATTTTTCCAGTTTTGTATTGAAATTCAAGCAGTTCAAGTCCAATGAACAGCTTGAAATGGTACAAAGGTAAGCGGTGAACTGCCAGAGGGAAAAAAAAAAAAAAAAGGAAGGTTAAACCAAACTGAAAAATAATGTACATTTCAAAGTTATACAAAAAGGCAAACAAGAAATGGGTTAACAACTTAAAGCAGTTCTGCAGCAATGGAGGTTGATCAAGCCTCGAAAGTTGGTGCTACCAGTTCCTAATGGTGTCCCAACGTTTGTGAATTCCTTCCAACCCCCTCTGTCTGCATAAAAGTAGTGTTGGAACACACTTTGGTACCATACCATTGTGAGCATTATTTGAACAGTATTGTACTGCAGAAAGTAGTGTGTTACTATAAAAATGGAAAAGAGGAAAAAGCAATTAACGGTAGAAGAGAGACAGAGCATCAGAAGACTGAAAAATGTAGGTCTGTCCTACAGAGAAATTGCCAAGGAAGTCCAGGTGTCAGTAAGTCCAGTTTCCTTCTGTGACGGAGCGGCCGTAGACGCCACATCACTTCCTCCCGCATGGTGCATTCTCCCCGTGTCTCTGTGGGAGGAGGCGGCGTATGTAGAGTGCCAGTGTCCCACAGAGACCTGCTTCAATGGACAAAGTAGTAGGAAAGTAGTTTCTCCCCACATTCCCCGTTCTGAACGTTTTTTTTTTTTTTTTTTTCCCCTGTGAGTAGTGCGGTCGAGGGTGCACACTCAACGCCTACACTTAAGACTCGCAAACTCAGTCTCACCAGACGCTGATCCGGCAGTATCTTCCCCCTCCGTTCACCACTCTGGGCGGCAAACCGGGGCACTTCCTGCTTAGCCCTTTTATGGCGCATTGTGGCGCGCCGTTGGAGGTCAGGTGACCTGGACTAGTTTATTTTTTTTCTTAATTATTCAATTATGTTGATTTTCATGATATTTACATTGAAAGTAAATGCCACATGGAGGGCATTTTGTTAGTATAATATTTCTGTTATTGAATGTGATTATTTGGTAAATTATTTTTTCCTGAGTTTTGAAGTTTTTGTTAAAACCCTCTTTTTTATTAATTCGGTATGCCCGGGGGAGGGGCTAAGAGTATTTAATGAGGGTTTTTTCTGTCAGATGGGCAGACAGGGTTTGTTCTCCATGCTGTGAACTTCTGCTGAGGGTGGATGCTTTTTTTTCCTTGTATAGACTTTAGTTTTGTACTGTAATTAATTTTTCACATTTATTCTGGTAAAAGTGGTGCTGAATAAATTCACAGAAAATAGTTTGACGACTGAGCCATCATCTTTTTTTAATCTGGGAAACCCAAACCCGTGACACCTTCACCATCCAAAGGCACTCAGAAACTGGGGGAAATGCTGACAGGAGGAGGTCTGGCAGAGCCAAAGACACAACAGAATCAGAAGACAAGTTTATGACAGTCAACAGTTTGAGTGATCGGCAACTCACAGGACAACAGCTTCAAGGACAGCCAAATAGTGGTTGTAGTAAGCAAGTCTCAGTTTCAGCTGTTAAGAGAAGACTTCCAGTTGCAGGTTTGATCAGTCCATAACACCTTCCAGTGTTCAGTAGTCCACTGGTGGTGTTTCATGGCCCAGACAAGCCTCTTTTTCTTATTCTTAAGTCTCAGCAATGGCTTTCTTGCTGCAACTCGACCCATCAAACCTGCAACTGGAAGTCTTCATTTCCAACAGTGTACATACAGTGGGGCAAAAAAGTCTTTAGTCAGCCACTGATTTTGCAAGTTCTCCTACTTAGAAAGATGAGAGAGGTCTGTCATATTCATCAGAGGTACACTTCAACTATGAGAGACAAAATGAGAAACAAAATCCAGGAAATCACATTGCAGCATTTTTAAAGAATTTATTTGTAAATTATGGTGGAAAATAAGTATGTGGTCAATAACGAAAGTTCAACTCAATACTTTGTAACATAACCTTTGTTGGCAATGACAGAGGTCAAACGTTTCCTGTAAGTCTTCACCAGGTTTGCACACACTGTTGCTGGTATTTTGGCCCATTCCTCCATCCGGATCTCCTCTAGAGCAGTGATGTTTTGGGGCTGTCGCTGGGCAACACGGACTTTCAACTCCCTCCACAAATTTTCTATGGGGTTGAGGTCTGGAGACTGGCTAGGCCACTCCAGGACGTTGAAATGCTTTTTACGGAGCCACTCCTTCATTGCCCGAGCGGTGTGTTTGGATCACTGTCATGCTGGAAGACCCAGCCACGTTCCATCTTCAATGCTCTCACTGATGGAAGGAGGTTTTGGCTTCAAATCTCACCATACATGGCCCCGTTCATTCTTCCCTTAACACAGATCAGTCGTCCTGTCCCCTTTGCAGAAAAACAGCCCCAAAGCATGAGGTTTCCACCCCCATGCTTCACAGTAGGTATGGTGTTCTTGGGACGCAACTCAGCATTCTTCTTCCTCCAAACACGACGAGTTGAGTTTTTACCAAAAAGTTCTATTTTGGTTTCATCTGACCACATGATAATCTCCCAGTCCTCTTCTGGATCATCCATATGCTCTGT
Organism: Sphaeramia orbicularis; assembly: GCF_902148855.1. NCBI lineage: Eukaryota > Metazoa > Chordata > Actinopteri > Kurtiformes > Apogonidae > Sphaeramia > Sphaeramia orbicularis. The sequence goes on along the minus strand of NC_043962.1, from coordinate 41,666,565 downwards.
GTCAAACTTCATACGGGCCTGGACATGTACTGGCTTAAGCAGGGGGACACGCCTGGCGCTGCAGGATTTGAGTCCCTCTCGGCGTGGTGTGTTACTGATGGTAGCCTTTGTTATTTTGGTCCCAGCTCTCTGCAGATCATTCATCAGGTCCCTCCATGTAGTTCTGGGATTTTTGCTCACCGTTCTCATGACCATTTAGACCCCAAGGGATGAGATCTTGCGTGGGGCCCCAGATTGAGGGAGATTCCATTTTCTTACAATATTAGCACATATACGATGAACTATAGGAGCGCTCCTACAGTTGGTTTATTCACACCGACCTGCTTGCCTATTGTAGATTAACTCTTCCCAGCCTGGTGCAGGTCTACAATTTTCTTCATGGTGTGCTTGGACAGCTCTTTGGTCTTGGCTGTGGTTGAGTTTGGAGTGTGACTGTTTGAGGCTGTGGACAGGTGTGTTTTATACAGATAACCAGTTCAAACAGGTGCCATTAATACAGGTAACGAAAGGAGGACCGAAGAGTTTCTTAAAGAAGAAGTTACAGGTCTGTGAGAGCCAGAAATCTGGCTTGTTTGTGGGTGACCAAATACTTATTTTCCACCATAATTTACAAATTCTTTAAAAATCTTACAATGTGATTTCCTGGATTTTTTTTCTCATTTTGTCTCTCATAGTTGAACTGTACATCTGATGAAAATTACAGACCTCTCATCTTTCTAAGTAGGAGAACTTGCAAAATCAGTGGCTGACTAAATACTTTTTTTGCCGCACTGTACATATATATATATATATATATATATATATATATATATATATATATACAGGGTGGGGAAGCAAAATTTACAATGAACATTTAGTTGTTTTTTCCTCAGCAGACACTACGTCAATTGTTTTGAAACCAAACATATATTGATGTCATAATCATACCTAACACTATTATCCATACCTTTTCAGAAACTTTTGCCCATATGAGTAATCAGGAAAGCAAACGTCAAAGAGTGTGTGATTTGCTGAATGCACTCGTCACACCAAAGGAGATTTCAAAAATAGTTGGAGTGTCCATAAAGACTGTTTATAATGGAAAGAAGAGAATGACTATGAGCAAAACTATTACGAGAAAGTCTGGAAGATACTATTAAAGAAGAATGGGAGAAGTTGTCACCCGAATATTTCAGGAACACTTGCGCAAGTTTCAGGAAGCGTGTGAAGGCAGTTATTGAGAAAGAAGGAGGACACATAGAATAAAAACATTTTCTATGATGTAAATTTTCTTGTGGCAAATAAATTCTCATGACTTTCAATAAACTAACTGGTCATACACTGTCTTTCAATCCCTGCCTCAAAATATTGTAAATTTTGCTTCCCCACCCTGTATAAGCAGGAGGGAATGTTGAGCCGCATTATGTAATAAATTCCCATTTTGTAATAAAAGTTCAAAATATAATAAGAATGTCACGTCATCTTGTAATAAAGCCGCATTATGTAATAAACTGACGCATTTTGTAATAAACTACGTCAACACATTATATAGTAAATTTTTTCACATTATGTAGTAAGTTATTATAATTTGAGAAATTTATTACAAAATGCACTTGACATGTTTTTATTTTTAAAAAAAAATGTAATAACATGGTTCATGATGTAATAATCCAAATTAATATAATTTCAGAGCAATTTAGAAGAATTTAATCACCGGAGCTACAGGTAATGGAATCAGAACTTTAACCACACAGTTTAAAGATTAATTTAGCACATTACATTTTCCGGAAAATAAAAATGTGTCAGTTTATTACATAATGCAGCTTTATTACAAGATGATGTGACATTCTTATTACATTTTGAACTTTTATTACATAATGGGTATTTATTACATAATGCGGCTCAACAGGGAATAAACTGATTTTATGGTTGACAATAATGTGTATGTTTGGTTTGTAGCAGATGGCATATGAAGACCCAACTGTGAAGTAAACGTCTCAGCAGCTTAAGCCAATGTAACCACAACTCTTGTACAGTGTTTACAGAAGAATAATGTACTGTACATACCATACGCAGGTATGTTTCATCATCTTTCTTGTCCTCTAACTCCCTGTTAGCTCTGTGTACACAGTAAAAGAAAAATAAATACAAAATATTGAGCAAACGGTTGCATTTTTAGGAATATTTAAAATATACTCAGTGCCAATGAAAACGCAACACTTGAAGATTCTTATATTTTTTTAAATCGATGAGGATTTTTATTCCATAAGCTCTTTGGAATTAATCATAGGCCATTTCTATACAGTAAAAATAAAAAATCACATCCAAATTTGTTGACAAAAAATAAGGACAAAGAAAGAAACTCAAGGACCCCCAAAACCAAAAGTCACAAAGCGGCCCCGGAGGTGCTGCAGCTCAATGTAGCGATCCTGCTGTGGCGTGGTCACACGTGCTCATCCAGGGCGAGGTCTGTCTGCAGTTGAGCCAGTTTCTTCATGCCTCTGTTGCATCCTGACTATGGTGGACACATTGCATCCAAAACGGCGCAACACCTGCCGAGCAGAGATTCCGGCCTCCAGGAGCCCCATAGCATGGCATCTTTGGTCACGTGTCAGTCTAGACATCGCTGAGTTATTGCAAATGATTTTGGTGCTTTTCAGCTTGCCTTTATATACAGGGTGTCCCATAAGTCTCCATACATAGGAAAAATAAACATTTCTTGACATAAACCATTTTTATTTATATAATATGCTCTACAGGGTGGGGAAGCAAAATGTACAATATTTTGAGGCAGGGATTGAAAGACAGTGTATGACCAATTAGTTTATTGAAAGTCATGAGAATTTATTTGCCACAAGAAAATTGACATAATAGAAAATGTTTTTATTCTACAGGGGTTGGACAAAATAATGGAAACACCTTCGCCTCAAGATGATAATGCCCCAATCCATACAGCTAGAATTGTTAAAGAATGGCATGAGGAACATTCTAATGAAGTTGAGCATCTCGTATGGCCGGCACAGTCCCCAGACCTCAACATTATTGAGCATTTATGGTCAGTTTTAGAGATTCAAGTAAGACGTCGATTTCCACCACCATCGTCTCTAAAAGAGTTGGAGGGTATTCTAACTGAAGAATGGCTTAAAATCCCTTTGGAAGCAATTCACAAGTTGTATGAATCAATACCTCGGAGAATTGAGGCTGTAATTGCCGCAAAAGGCGGACCTACACCATATTAAATTATATTTTGTTGATTTTTTTAAGGTGTTTCCATTATTTTGTCCAACCCCTGTATGTGTCCTCCTTCTTTCTCAATAACTGCCTTCACACGCTTCCTGAAACTTGCGCAAGTGTTCCTCAAATATTCGGGTGACAACTTCTCCCATTCTTCTTTAATAGTATTTTCCAGACTTTCTCATAATAGTTAGTAAGAGTTTCTTTCTTTATCCTTATTTTTTGTCAACAAATTTGGATGTGATTTTTTATTTTTACTGTATAGAAATGGCCTATGATTAATTCCAAAGAGCTTATGGAATAAAAATCCTCATCGATTTAAAAAAATATAAGAATCTTCAAGTGTTGCGTTTTCATTGGCACTGAGTATATTTTAAATATTCCTAAAAATGCAACCGTTTGCTCAATATTTTGTATTTATTTTTCTTTTACTGTGTACACAGAGCTAACAGGGAGTTAGAGGACAAGAAAGATGATGAAACATACCTGCGTATGGTATGTACAGTACATTATTCTTCTGTAAACACTGTACAAGAGTTGTGGTTACATTGGCTTAAGCTGCTGAGACGTTTACTTCACAGTTGGGTCTTCATATGCCATCTGCTACAAACCAAACATACACATTATTGTCAACCATAAAATCAGTTTATTCCCTGTTGAGCCGCATTATGTAATAAATACCCATTATGTAATAAAAGTTCAAAATGTAATAAGAATGTCACATCATCTTGTAATAAAGCTGCATTATGTAATAAACTGACGCATTTTGCAATAAACTATCTCAATGCATTATGTAGTAAATTTTTTCGCATTATGTAGTAAGTTATTACAATTTGAGAAATTTATTACAAAATGCATTTAACTCATTTTTATTTTCCGGAAAATGTAATGTGCTAAATTAATCTTTAAACTGTGTGGTTAAAGTTCTGATTCCATTACCTGTAGCTCCTGTGACTAATTTCTTCTAAATTGCTCTGAAATTATATTAATTTGGATTGTTATTACATAATGAACCATGTTATTAAATTTTTTTAAAATAAAAATGTGTCAAGTGTATTTTGTAATACATTTCTCAAATTATAATAACTTACTACATAATGTGAAAAAATTTACTATATAACGCGTTGACGTAGTTTATTACAAAATGCGTCAGTTTATTACATAATGCGGCTTTATTACAAGATGACGTGACATTCTTATTACATTTAGAACTTTTATTACATAATGGGAATTTATTACATAATGCGGCTCAACAGTCCCTCCTGCTTATACAGGGTGGGGAAGCAAAATTTACAATATTTTGAGGCAGGGATTGAAAGACAGTGTATGACCAGTTAGTTTATTGAAAGTCATGAGAATTTATTTGCCACAAGAAAATGTACATAATAGAAAATGTTTTTATTCTATGTGTCCTCCTTCTTTCTCAATAACTGCCTTCACACACTTCCTGAAACTTGCGCAAGTGTTCCTGAAATATTCGGGTGACAACTTCTCCCATTCTTCTTTAATAGTATCTTCCAGACTTTCTCGTAATAGTTTTGCTCATAGTCATTCTCTTCTTTCCATTATAAACAGTCTTTATGGACACTCCAACTATTTTTGAAATCTCCTTTGGTGTGACGAGTGCATTCAGCAAATCACACACTCTTTGACGTTTGCTTTCCTGATTACTCATATGGGCAAAAGTTTCTGAAAAGGTATGGATAATAGTGTTAGGTATGATTATGACATCAATATATGTTTGGTTTCAAAACAATTGACGTAGTGTCGGCTGAGAAAAACAACTACTAAATGTTCATTGTAAATTTTGCTTCCCCACCCTGTATATGACTGCCATTTTGTCGGGAACACATTTCAATGTGTGTCCTCCACTGCTGAAGAACTATAAAGAAGAAATATAAAGAAATACATGTTAGAACTAGAAAAGCACTCTGAGAGCGCAGAACTCCGCCAAGGCAGATCAGTGACGCCCCCCCGATCACCACCAAAATTTAATCATTTGTTCCTTGTGCCAGTATCAATATTTCCTGAAATTTTCATCCAAATCTGTCCATAACTTTTTGAAAGATCCGGATCAGTCTTTGCCATTTGATAGAACACCCCATTGTAAATCCCTGAGTCAAATTGCATGAGATTTGCACAATTCCCCCATATTGTGATTTCCACCATAAATATTAGTCCCATATTTATTTTACCTATATTTTAAGATTCCTTGACCATGAAAACATACCATTAGCAACTGGATTCATAATTATATCCTTATTAATTCAGTAGTTATTCACGAAAATCACATTTCTCGTAATGGCGGTTTTCTTCTGGATCTAGCTCCTTAAGTATTAAAGCTACATGAAATCCGGTGGCATACTCCCGATGCGGAACTGACTGAGCTACACGATGGCGCTTGTCAGAAATTTCTACCTTTAATATTAAAGGCACAGTAGGCCAAAAAGTAAGGGCACCCCCATTTTTTATATAAATTGAGATAAAATCCGCCTTCTGGATCAGATCCGGATCAGCCTTTGAAATGTGATAGAGGACCCCATTGTCAATTCCTGAGTTAAATTTCATGAGTTTTGGTCGATAATTAAGCGAGATATTGGGAAACGAAAATTTTGGCCCCATTTACCACAATGTTAACGAAAATTTCAAAGTGATCCAGAATCCAGGATTTCTTCCGGATCACCCCCAAAAGTTAATCATTTCTTCCTTATCCCATTTCCAACAAACCCTGAAAATTTCATCAAAATCTGTCCATAACTTTTTGAGTTATGTTGCACACTAACGGACAGACAAACAAACCCTGGCAAAAACATAACCTCCTTGGCGGAGGTAACCATATGTATTATGTCTCCTATGTATGGAGACTTATGGGACACCCTGTACAGAACATGACCACTCCTTAACTGACCACAATTCCTTAAGTTGAGCAGTTCATCGCTGAGCAATGAGAAAAACAAGTCTTATGAATGCAGACAAGTTCATTCAAGTGTGACAATAGCTCAACCCGTCTCAGGTTGTTAAGAAATTGTCTGGGATTATCTTATACAGGTGAAACTTAAAAAGACTGATGCAGCTCGGGAACAATACAACACATTCAAGTGTTGCGTTTTCATTGGCACTGAGTATAAATCAAACATTCAGAACGCTCACTACAGACACATCAGGGGTTAAAGTAGGGGTGTCAAACTCATTTTAGTTCAGGGCCACATACAGACTAATATGTTATGAAGTGGGGCGGACCAGTGAAATAATATAAATAATAGGATAAGAACTGATCAATAATATCGACACCAAAGTTTTCTCTCTGTTTTTGAGTGAAAAAAGTTAAATTCCTTTACATCTACAAACTCAACTTGAACATAACATAAACAAATATGAACAACCCCAAAATTCTAAAGAAAAATAAGTGCAATTTTAGCAATATTACACTTTATCATTTATACATGTGCACCATAACTTACACATCACAGTGGATCTACAAATACACAAAACATGTAGTAACAGGCAGAATATTGGTAAAATTCTATATACTTGTCTTAAGACATTTCAGGTTATTGACATTTTTTGTAAAAGGCTAGTCTGTAAATGTAAACATTTTTGTGTAATTTGACCTTTTTTTACACTAAAACAAAGACATAAATTTGTGGTTTTCTTTATTTATAGGTTATAATGATAGTATTTTGCTGGTTTGACCCATTTTAGATTGAATTGACCTAAAATGATTTTAACACCACTGATTGTTAATATCGTCAGTGTACTTTTTGCATTTCACAAATTCACAAATGGAATCTTAAATTCCAGTGAAAGCATGCTTAAGCAGAGGGTTAAATGCTTTCTTTCAGAATTTCCATCGGTTTAGCTCATTTGATTACTTAGTGATTTAAAAAAAACCCTGTTTTTGAGAAAAGTGAAATTCCCTACATAACCGGCACCATCTGATATTCAAATGCTTAAAAAAGCAATTCACACCAATTTTTCCGACAAAATTATTTTTTAATGATAAAAGGGTGTGTAAAAGGTCATAAAACTATACTGAAAATAGAAATACATGATTGAGATTTCAAATTATAGCAGTGATAAGTTACGTTATTAATCATTCTTAGAGAACGTTCCGAGGGACTGAATTTAGTTTGTATAAACAGTTCCGTAATTTTCTTGAAAATCCTTTTTTGGCAAAAAATTTTAATGGAGTTAGAAACTTAAGATGTTATACTATTGAACTACAAAAAGTTATCTCAATTCTAATTTTTTGATTCAAAGTCAACAGGCGCGTGACTTGACCCATGTGTAAATGATCAACTGAAGCATAATAGTGTTAAAATTACACTTATTCTTCCAGTTTGTTTGAACATAACATAAACAAATATGAACAACCCCCAAATTCTAAAGAAAAATAAGTGCAATTTTAGCAATATTACACTTTATCATTTATACATGTGCACCATAACTTACACATCACAGTGGATCTACAAATACACAAAACATGTAGTAACAGGCAGAATATTGGTAAAATTCTATATACTTGTCTTAAGACATTTCAGGTTATTGAAATTTTTTGTAAAAAGCTAGTCTGTAAATGTAAACATTTTTGTGTAATTTGACCTTTTTTTTACACTAAAACAAAGACATAAATTTGTGGTTTTCTTTATTTATAGGTTATAATGATAGTATTTTGCTGGTTTGACCCATTTTAGATTGAATTGACCTAAAATGATTTTAACACCACTGACTGTTAATATCGTCAGTGTACTTTTTGCATTTCACAAATTCACAAATGGAATCTTAAATTCCAATGAAAGCATGCTTAAGCAGAGGGTTAAATGCTTTCTTTCAGAAATTTCCATCGGTTTAGCTCATTTGATAACTTAGTGATTTTAAAAAAAAACCTGTTTTTGAGAAAAGTGAAATTCCCTACATAACCGGCACCATCTGATATTCAAATGCTTAAAAAAGCAATTCACACCAATTTTTCCGACAAAATTATTTTTTAATGATAAAAGGGTGTGTAAAAGGTCATAAAACTATACTGAAAATAGAAATACATGATTGAGATTTCAAATTATAGCAGTGATAAGTTACGTTATTATTCATTCTTAGAGAACTTTCCGAGGGTCTGAATTTAGTTTGTATAAACAGTTCCGTAATTTTCTTGAAAATCCTTTTTTGGCAAAAAATTTTAATGGAGTTAGAAACTTAAGATGTTATACTATTGAACTACAAAAAGTTATCTCAATTCTAATTTTTTGATTCAAAGTCAACAGGCGCGTGACTTGACCCATGTGTAAATGATCAACTGAAGCATAATAGTGTTAAAATTACACTTATTCTTCCAGTTTGTTTGAACATAACATAAACAAATATGAACAACCCCCAAATTCTAAAGAAAAATAAGTGCAATTTTAGCAATATTACACTTTATCATTTATACATGTGCGCCATAACTTACACATCACAGTGGATCTACAAATACACAAAACATGTAGTAACAGGCAGAATATTGGTAAAATTCTATATACTTGTCTTAAGACATTTCAGGTTATTGAAATTTTTTGTAAAAAGCTAGTCTGTAAATGTAAACATTTTTGTGTAATTTGACCTTTTTTTTACACTAAAACAAAGACATAAATTTGTGGTTTTCTTTATTTATAGGTTATAATGATAGTATTTTGCTGGTTTGACCCATTTTAGATTGAATTGACCTAAAATGATTTTAACACCACTGATTGTTAATATCTTCAGTGTACTTTTTGCATTTCACAAATTCATCTCGCGGGCCAGATTGGATCCATTGGCGGGCCGGATTTGGCCCCCGGGCCGCATGTTTGACACCTGTGGGTTAAAGGGTTAAACACCAAAGCAGTGGAGATATTTTGTAGAAATAGTTATATTAACAACAACAGAATAAAAACGACACCATTTTGAGACACAGTAGGGTGACACATATCAACAATCATAAATCATGGTATGACTTCATTCTTAATGGAAGTATTTATTTATGGAGCGGTAAATTTGCTATAATATAGCCGGAATTGCATTTTTTAACATTGAGTATCAATCATTGCTCTGCCATCTACTGACTAAACCATATTCATCACTAATAGTGTTATAATGTTCCATCCACAATAAATGGTGACAGGATAACTCCCCTCAAATATTTATTATACAACATTATTAAATTATGCTTAGCAGTTATGGTTTTGTTGTCTTTTTTCATTGCCATCTGAGACCCAGTATAATTCATTTTGGTCCCTTGCTACTCACTGGCTGTCTTTCTTGATGCAACATATTTAACTTTTTTCACCCCTCTATCTTTTTTCATTCACACACACACACACAGACCCTCCCTTCCTTTTTTTTTTTTTTTTTTTTTTTAACACGCATTGTTCCCTCATCCCATCTTTGAGAGAGAATGGGTAATTATATAAACAGCTTTCACAGAAGCAGGGATTAGGTCCCAGAGAAAGTGATGCTGCCTAATGTTGGCGCATTTCTATCACATGCTGGAAAAAAAAAAAAAAAAAAAAAACATTGAGGAGTGTGTCGTAATAATAGCATTGAGACGAGGAGTAAGGAAGGAGGCGAGTCATGTATGAAATATTTTGTTTCCAGCAAATTATCGGTCTCCAAACATGTTATTGGATTTCTAATTACCATAATGTGATCTGATAACACGTATTTTATTTAACAGGTGGAGACGAAGGTTTCCCGGTGCGTCCTCTAATTATTGTACAAAGATGCCCGATGATCCTCGTCATTCAACCAACCCTACACCTGCACCAGCTGTGTCCTAATCTACGCCTTTCACTGCATTCTAACGTACCGATTTGCATTCCAGCAGGCGATAATGTACTTAGATCAAATTAACCCTTTCATGCATAGTGGTCACTCCAGTGGACAGTTATTTTCCAGCTGTTCTCTTATATATTCATGATGTTGTTTTAGTTCCGTATCAGCCAACACAGTGGACACTTATGCACCATCCGATGAATGACATTCAAACCATTACTGGAACTTTGCTGTTCTAAATAAACCTGATTTGCAGTCACATGTTTGAGTGTAAAAAAAAAAAAATGCTAATTGTTATTTGACTGTAATAACATTTAACATAATAACAGTTTTTTTTTTTCTTTTTTTGCCTTTTTTAAGCCATTAAGACCTCCTGATATAAACTGTTTAATCCCTGATGATTGATCAATTCATGTCAATAACTGGTGTAAAATACAGTTCTTCATCTTTTCACGGTCATCAGATATGACCATATTTGGACGTTCAGAGGCTCTGAACTTACCGTGGAAACACCGTCATCTTCTACAACATTGATTCACCAGTAAAACCCATAGAGTTGGATCACTGACAACGGATGGACACACTGGGTTCATGTTCAATTAATGATATATTTTGCTGAAAAAAAAAAAAAAATCACTTTTTGATATAATAACTTTATTTGATATAATAATCCTCAACTTTACTCTGAGCTTTCATGAACATCTACATCAGGGGTGTCAAACTCATTTTAGTTCAGGGGCCATATTTAGCTAAATTTGATCTGAAGTGGGCCGGACCAGAAAAATAATAACATAATAACCTATAAATAATGACAACTCCAAATTTTTGTCTTTGTTTTAGTGTAAAAAAAAAACCCAATTAAATTATGAAAATACTTACTTTTATAAACTATCCAAAAAAAGAAAAAAAAAACCCCTGAAAAAACTGAAATTTAAATGAAAAAAACATAAGAAATTTTGTGCAATTTTTCCAATATTATTCCTCAACTTCTCATTTCTACATGTGCATTATGGATCAGATCTACAAAGACACTAAACACTGAGGAAAAGGCAGAAAAACTGTTAAAACTGTGCTGAATTTTCTATAGACATTTCAGGTTGTTCATATTTGTTCAGGTTATTCACATTTTAGTGTTACAGGATAGTTTGTAAATGTAAATATTTTCATAGTTTAATGTTATTTTTTGCACTAAAACAAAGAAAAAAAAGTTGTTAATTCTGGATTTTTTTTGGCTTAATTCAAGATTTTTTTACTTGATTGAAGATTTTTTTTTGGCTTAATTCAAGATTTTTTTTTTTTTGACTTAATTGAAGATTTTTTTTTTTTTTGCTTAATTCATGATTTTTTCCCTAATTCAAGCCAATTTTTTTTTTTTGCTTAATTCAATTCAAGAATGTGGAATTTTTGCACTTGGCAAAAACATCCCAGGGGTCGAACTGGACCCTTTGGTGGGCTGCATTTGGCCCCCGGGCCGCATGTTTGACACCCCTGATCTACATGATTAGTAAATTAAATGTCAGAAAATACCCGATTGTCACTGAAAAAAAACACAAAAATACAGAAAATAATGTTACAATAACATCCTTAAGTGTATTTAACCACTTAAGGATGGTTAAATACAGAGAAAAATTCATTTGGAAACTGCCGCAAATATCATACCGGGTCCTTATGGGTTAAGCACAAAGTTTTTTTTTTTTTTGTTTTTTTTTTGCATATTATCTTCATGAGGTGAGTAATAATTAGTATTAGAGTATGATAAAATGTGAGAAAACATCAGATTAGCAGCATTAAACATGTTTTTATTTTATAGTTTTTACACAGTATTTCAATAAATGCATGTTTCTTTGCTTCTAAAATTAAAAGCATGGTGATCAGTTGAGTGGACATTTTTGGAACTCCATAAAAAAAAGTTCATAAAAAAATTCAATCACATTGTTTTTTTGTTTTTTTTTCATGCCTAAAGAGGAATAAAAAACACTCAGGGAAAAAAAAAAAAAAAAAAAAAAAAATTGATTAACCCTTTCATGCGTGAATTATGAGAGCCTTAATCAAGATTTTTTTCCTGAGCGTTTTTATCCATCTTTACACATTAAAAAAAAAAAAAAAACAATGTCACTGAATATTTTTTATGAACCTATTTTTCATGGAGTTCCAAAAATGTCCACTCAGCTGGACTCCATGCATTTAATTTTTGAAGCAAAAACCATGTATTTACTGATACACTGTGTGAAAACTATTATTATTATTATTTTTTTTTTTTTATGCTGCTAATTTGATGTTTTGTCATTTTAACATACTCTAATGCAAATTATTACTCACTTTATAGAGATAATATGCCAAAAACAATAAACTGTTTAAAAAAAAACAAAAAAACTGTTAATTACAGTCTAATATTAATAACAAGCAATTGATTTACACTCAGACATGTTAGTGCAGATCAGGTTTATCAAGAACAGCAAAGTTACAGTAATGGTATGAATGTCAGTGTATGGGATGATCCACTGTGTTGGCTGAGGTGGAACTAAAGCATTAAAAACCATAAACTATACAAGAGAACAGCTGTAGAATAGCTGTCCACTGTAGTGACCACTACGCACGAAAGGGTTAATATTTTCATAATTCATGCATGAAAGGGTTAATGTTAAACACAGGGTATGAAGCAAGAGCGCCGAGATGCAAATAAAGTGTTTTGTTTTCAGTGTTTTCACATAGTTTTACCAGGAAAATTGAAATTACAGCACCTTTCACAAACTACCTGCTGATTTTGTACCTTCTTAATGTCAGAGAGAGAGGATCGGCTCCTTGTAGATCAGGGGTCTCAAACATGCGGCCCGGGGGCCAAATGCAAAGGTTCCAATCCGGCCCCTGGGATGTTTTTGCCAAGTGCAAAAATTCCAGTCTTGAATTGAATTAACTCTTTCAGTGCCATGGGCCGATTAAATCGGCTTTACGAATGCAACCTTTAAAGTGCCACGGGCCGATCAGATCGGCTTTGGAGAACACGCCATATTTGTGTACAAACAAACCATCCACCCCCATTTCTTTCTCACATTTCGATGACGTTCTTTCAAATCTTCTTGCAAATTACGATCAATAATGAATCGGCTGCGTCCGGTGCGTTTTGAATCTAAGTAGCAATCGGTCGGATGTTACCGAGCGGTTTTTGACCAAGGAAGAGCTCGCGTTTCGTTTTCTGCTTGGGAAATTTTATGAATGAATTTATGAATGAAATCATATGCAAATTAGATGGCCATTTTGTAGTAATATTGTAAACACAGCGATCTGTCAAAACAGTCCCATCTGCTAGAAAATGAGTTCTGATGACGATTCAGACTTCGATTATAAAAACGACGCGAAATACTGAAAAACGGCCAGATTCTGTGACACTTTTAAGGCTTATTAGCCCCTTAACTGTCTGGCACCGAAAGAGTTAAGCAAAAATAAATAAATAAATAAAAATAACTAGCTTGAATTAAGTAAAAAAAATCTTTAATTAAGCCAAAAAAAAAAAAAAATCTTCAATTAAGTAAAAAAAATATCTTCAATTAAGAAAAAAAAATCTCAAATTTAGCAAAAAATCTTGAATTAAGCCAAAAAAAAAAAAAAATCTTGTATTAAGCCAAAAAAAATCTAGAACTAACAACTTCAATTTTTTTTTTCTGTTGTAGTGCAAAAAATAACATTAAATTATGAAAATATTTACATTTCCAAACTATCCTATAGCAATAAAATGTGAATAACCTTAACAAATATGAATAACCTGAAATGTCTAAAGAATATTAAGCACAATTTGAACTATTTTCTGCCTCTTCCTCAGTGTTTAGTGTCTTTGTAGATCCGATCCATAATGTACATGCAGCAATGATAAGTTGAGGCAGAATATTGTTAAAGTTGTACTTATTTTTCTTAAGAAATTTCAGTTTTTTTCAGGTTCTTCACATCTTTTTTGTTCGCATAGTTTATAACAGTAAGTATTTCCATAATTTAATGGGGGTTTTTTTGCACTAAAACAGACAAAAATTTGCAGTTGTCATTATTTATAGGTTATTATGCTATTATTTTACTGGTCCGGCCCACTGGAGATCAAATCGGGCTGAATGTGGCCCCTGAAAGAAAATGAGTTTGAGACCCCTGTTGTAGATGAATATTTCGAAATCAAACTCTTGTGGTAATTGAAGCTGTGCGCCGGTAATCATTGGAAATTACCCTACCGAAAGAGAGAAGAAAGAAAAAAAAAAAAGTAAAAAGAAGAAACAGAAAGAATCTAACACACTAACACAGGGTCAGAAATGGAAAAAGATATCTTCGCTCACAGCCCAGATTCCTGTGGAGACGGTTTTTCCAACCAGCATGCCTTCTGGCAGGGGGTATTTCCTAAGATTGTACAAGGAAGATAAAATGTCAAGTCATGTCCCATTGCAATCTAAGTACAATGTCTGGTGTCAAATGAAATGTTCCCTGGTCAACACTGAACATACCATCTGTACAGTAAATTGTACCGCAGAGGTTTGGTGGATCTCGGCACAAAACCAGCCCAGCAAAATTACAGATGGTCTTCTCGGCAATGCTAGCAGAATAAACAGGGTTCATTAAAAGTTTAGTTGGAAACACTGCGCCCCTGTGATTCAGCGGCCAAAACAAAAGACACGGAGCTGTTAATTTAGCATAGTAAGCACTGTAGCGCTACTGCACCTTAACTGAATCTATTTATAGCAACTGCCTGCTAATGCACCGATAGAATTAAGGGTTAAAACATGGAAAGAGAAGTACCCCGATACGTAATTAGAACTGAGAACTAAATCTGTCTGTGGAATCGTTTAATGGGCTTGACTATGAATTACACAGGTTAATATATACAGGGTGGGGAAGCAAAATGTACAATATTTTAAGGCAGGGATTGAAAGACAGTGTATGACCAATTAGTTTATTGAAAGTCATGAGAATTTATTTGCCACAAGAAAATGTACATAATAGAAAATGTTTTTATTCTATGTGTCCTCCTTCTTTCTCAATAACTGCCTTCACACGCTTCCTGAAACTTGCGCAAGTGTTCCTCAAATATTCGGGTGACAACTTCTCCCATTCTTCTTTAATCCTTTCATGCACAGTGGTCACTCCAGTGGACAGCTCTTCTACAGCTGTTCTCTTGGATTTTGTTGTTCTTTTCATTGTTTTTTTTTTTTTTTTTGTAACACATATCTTTATTAAAGTTTTAAGACACTACATATCTTTTCTGACATGAATTGGTAACATTATGTAGATCTCTCCTGAGCATAAACCCCCAGAATCACAAGCCCTCTCCATAGTTTTCGCAAAATTTATCAGTAAATACATGTTTCTGTGCGTCAAAAATTAAACGTGAGGTGTCCAGCTGAGTGGACATTTTTGCAACTTCATGAAAAATAGGTTCATGAGATTTTTTTTTTCATTATTATTTTTTGTATGTATTTTTTTTTTTTTTTTTTTAATTTTTAAATTAAAAAAAATATATATTTATATATACTTTTTATTTTTCAGAAGAAAATGTTCAATCGTATTGTTTTTTTCATGCCTAAAGAGGAATAAAAACACTCAGGAAAAAATTTTGATTAAGGTTCTCATAATTCGTGCATGAAAGGGTTAATAGTATCTTCCAGACTTTCTCGTAATAGTTTTGCTCATAGTCATTCTCTTCTTTACATTATAAACAGTCTTTATGGACACTCCAACTATTTTTGCAATCTCCTTTGGTGTGACGAGTGCATTCAGCAAATCACACACTCTTTGACGTTTGCTTTCCTGATTACTCATATGGGCAAAAGTTTCCGAAAAGGTATGGATAATAGTGTTAGGTATGATTATGATATCAATATATGTTTGGTTTCAAAACAATTGACGTAGTGCCTGCTGAGAAAAAACAACTAAATGTTCATTGTAAATTTTGCTTCCCCACCCTGTATACATAACAGACAGACCGTATGTCGTTTAATAAATGGAGGTCAAGCTATTTTGTATTTCTGAGACACGTATGGAATTATTTCTGTTGGGTAACCTAAGGCTGGAGTAGTTCAAAAAGACTATTTATGACCCTTGGCAACTTTCCCGCAGGAATTAATGCCTCACCAGACACAAATGAAAGCCTCCCTTTTACAGTATCTAATAATGACATGGTGCTCTGATCATAGAAACGGTTCGATTTTATGGACAGATTGAGACAATGTGAAATTACAATCCGAAGCCTTTACTCCTAGAGTAGTGGTTCTTAACCTTGTTGGAGGTACTGAACCCCACCAGTTTCATATGCGCATTCACCGAACCCTTCTTTATTAAAAAATAAAATATGATTTTTTTCAAATTCAAGACACATGTTTTACTGGTGCACAAAATGAACTGTGCATTAACATCACTGTGTTCAAAGAACAAAACCAATACAGTGCATGAACTCACAACAAATTACATACCTTTTCACAAAGACATGACCTTTTTAAAAACTACCACACTGAAATGGTTTTAATTTTTAACCTTATGTGTTCCAATAATGAACTTATTGTATTTATGCTATTTATCATTTTTAACATTTTAACACACACCCATCACCTAATTTCCATCAGGCTACAATAATAATGAATATTTACTGCAAATCAGTGTGACTGACAGCTTTAGCGTAATACGATTTCTCCATCCGTGACGGTGCGTCGGGCGTCACATGATTGTAACTGACCAGTGCGGTGACCGAAAAATGTAAACAAACGCTACACATGGCTGCCTCCGTGGTTAACAGGAAGTAGCAAAAGTCATAACAACGATGTGGAAAATACTCAAATAATTCATCGTCAGACGAGTGGAAGAGATTATAAACACTTCCGGATTGTGTTGTAGTGCTATAAGCAACAACAATACACCGTGTATATTGGATGTCAATCAGAGAAAGAGTCTCCGAAGCCGTTTGTTTACATACACAGACCTAGCCCGACACACACACCCGACTAATGAGTCGGGTGTGTGTCTTGACCTCCGCCGAACCCCTGAGACTGACTCACCGAACCCCTAGGGTTCGATCGAACCCAGGTTAAGAACCACTGTCTTAGAAGCACCATGTGTACCTTCTACAACTAGGGGTTCCTCAAAGAAAACAATTATAAAATGAGAACTTTGGTGAAATCATAAAGTAGTACTGGATCTACAATTGTCAACAAAAATCTGTCAGACGTCACTTGGCAGTACACATGTTCGTAGGTGACATGATGCTGTAATTTAGCTTTTTTTTCCACATAAATTAGTGATGTATATTCACATTATTTCATTTAATTCTGATGAAAAAATCACTAGTAGCATCGGTAACAACCTGACAACCACATTAACCCTATATCGCCAGACGTATCATATTTGATACGTGAGTTTTGAAGCCCTCTGCCTGATCAGTATGATATTTTGTTTCTTGAAAAACCTGATGCATACAATTAGATACATGCAATACACAGATAGTCCACCGGAGGGAGGAGTTCCTTCACCAGAGGCCTTTCCAGTGACACTACAAGACTGTCATTAATGAGGAAGGAGTCAGAACTTTGCCAATTTTGAAAAGGAATTACCAATTTGTTCGACATGTTTGTGTTATATTATGTCTTTGTTTGTTCAAAAATAATAATATTTGAGTGTTGAGACCTGATGTATCAAATGCGATACAAAATTGAAATTCATACATGGAAATTGATATTTGAAAAAAAATAAAAAAGCTTGGTTCTTCAGAAGGACCAATAATGGCTCCTGATTCAAAGCAATGGAATTTTCTGTCAATAATTTAATAGTTCAGGCTTTAAAGGGTTAAATGGCTAATTAAATTGAATCGAACTGTTTTATTTGAATATGAAGTACACAAGTCAACAAAAAAACTGAGACATTTTTAGATATTCTTAACCCATAAAGACCCAAACAGAACCATTAATTCTATCAATACATGTAAATAATTGGTGTAAAATACAGTTTGTCATCCTTTCATGGTCATCAGATATGACCCATTTGGACGTTCGGAGGCTCCGTAGTTACCGTGGAAACACCGTCATCTTCTACAACATTGATTCACCAGTAAAACCCATGGAGTTGGATCAATGACAGTGGATGGAGACACTTGTTTTATGTTCAGTTAATGATAGATTTTGCTGAAAAAGTATCTTTTTCTTCAGTTTTCTGTGTTTCTGATACAATAACCCACAACTATAATCTTGATCAGGGAATTAAATACAGGAAAATACCGGATTTTTACTGTAAAAATCAAATCAAAAAACACTAAATACAGAGGATAATATCATAAAAAAGTTAATTATAGAGAAAAAATATTTTGGAACTGCCACATAAGTAGCACTGGGTCTTTATTGTTTAATGGAGAAAAGTAACATATACCTTTAAATGTATGTTTTCTGCTCTCATTATTGTATGTTTACAGTCCAGTCCATTACTCTTCAGGGTAGTTAGACTTAAGTGTGTGTCTGGAAACATCACCTAAATCAATGCATTCAAGAAGTTTGTCATTAATAAATAAAAACTACATATATTAGGGATGTCTGATAATATCGGCCCACCGATATTATCAGCCCGATATTGGCATAAAAATGTAATATCGGTGAATATCGTTATCGTTTTTTTTGCCTATCATTAAAGCTGATGAAATAATGCCTTGATTTCACAGGCATTTACCGACGCGTAAATGAAGCATTGTTTGTAGCTGAAAGAAATGTGCAGTTTTAAAAATTGTACAGTAGAGTTGCCACACTGTAATAGACTCATGGGAGGGAGAGAAAATAAATAAATATGGCATTTTTTCCACAACTTAAGTTGAAGTGTGTATTCTTTGCACAGACAGTGTTTACATTTTGAAAGCCTTGTTGCATTTGAGAATGCATCCAATGGGGCATCACAATAAAATTTGGCATGATGTGTTAATTCCATGACAGGAGATATGTGATGTTACCTAAAATTAGTTTAATATCCCACATATATCGGCGCTGGTATCGGTAGATATCGGAATTGGAAATTAAGCGTTGGACAATATCGACATATCGGTTTTTGGCAAAAAAAGCCAATATCGGACATCCCTAGTATATATTCTTACATATTATTTTTGGAAGATGCACTGACATCTCCAGTTGGAAATGAACACTGTTCATTTTTGTAGATAAATTTTCACTTAAAGTAATGCCACAAGCCATTATGTAAAAATGATCATATATATTATCATCTTCTGTCTCTTTTGCATTGACTTTTCCTTTTTCTTGTCAAGAGTAGAGTGACTTTGCCTTTAGATATTTTTGGCTGTGTTGCAGATATCATTCTTTCATTTTATCCTTAATATTCCTTCAATGAGGGTCTGAAGTCCTTGCTATTGGCAACTGTTTCTTACAAATTATTGGATATTACACCACCCTGAGTGCTCTACAGGAAAGAAGATTTGGATGGGTGACAAATTAAAGGAAAAGCCTGTTGGGGGGGTGGGGGTGGGGGGGTATCTTATCCAGGATGATGTCCACAGGGTATGAGGAATCACAGCGGGAGGTTCAGTACAGGCTTATCTACCGCCACCATCATCTTCAGGAACAATAGCTTTCATATATGCCAGGGGTGTCAAACTCATTTTAGGTCACGGGCCAGATTCAGCTAAATTTGATCTGAAATGGGCCGAACCAGTAAAATAATAACATAATAATATATAAATAATGTCAACTCCAAACTTTTCTCTATGTTTTAGAGTGAAAAAGTTAATTTACATTATGAAAAGGTTTGCATCTACAAACTATTGTTTCAAAAGGCAAGGCAAGGAAAGGCAGGTTTATTTATATAGCCCATTTCATGTACAAGACAATTCAAAGTGCTTTACATAAAACATTAAAAGCATTACAGCAGACGGCATGAGAAAAACAAACAAACAAACAGACAAAAATCAGATAAATAGATAAAACAGACAAGCAGATAAAACAGATAAAAACTTTTAGCTTAAAAAGGAATAGTGCAGATTAGGGATGTAACGATATGAAAATTTCATATCACGGTTATTGTGACCAAAATTATCACGGTTATCATTATTGTCGCGGTATTGTTGAAATGTGCTCAAAGTGTTCAAAAAGTACAGGGTGGGGAAGCAAAATTTTCAATGAACATTTAGTTGTTTTTTCTCAGCAGGCACTACGTCAGTTGTTTTGAAACCAAACATATATTGATGTCATAATCATACCTAACACTATTATCCATACCTTTTCAGAAACTTTTGCCCATATGAGTAATCAGGAAAGCAAACGTCAAAGAGTGTGTGATTTGCTGAACGCACTCGTCACACCAAAGGAGATTTCAAAAATAGTTGGAGTGTCCATAAAGACTGTTTATAATGGAAAGAAGAGAATGACTATGAGCAAAACTATTACGAGAAAGTCTGGAAGTGGAGGAAGCAACAAAAAACGTACCAAAGCTTTTATTATTAAAGCTCTCAAATCCAAAATCCTAAAGGATCCAACCAAATCCATGAGAAAAATGGCAATTGAACTTGAGGTAGACAACAAGACCGTTAGAAATGCAGTAAAATATGATTTGAAGTTAAAGTCTTACACAAGAACACCAAAACACTTGTTGACAACAGCTATGAAGGAAAAGAGATTGGAAAGGTGCAAGAAAATTCTCAGATGGTTCAAGAAAAAGTCCTCCGTTGTAACGATCTTTTCAGATGAAAAGATCTTCACTGTCGATGCTGTTCTGAACTGCAGAAATGACAGATTTCTCGCAAAATCGAAAGCTGAGGTTAAGGGGACATTCAGAACTAAACATCCTGCTCAAGTTATGGCTTTTGGTGTTGTGGCTTCCGATGGAAAGAAAATGCCTATAAAATTCTACAAAGCTGATGAAAAAATCAATGTTAATACTTACTACAAGACTCTGAGATACCAGGTATTGCCATGGCTTAAAGCAAACTACACTCAAAAAAATAATTAAGCCAAAAATGTTGACTTTATATATTTTAATTACATGTACATTTTCCATGTAATTTTATTACATAAGTTTAATCTAAAGAGTTGCATTTAATACAATGTTTTTTCTATCATATGGAGTCAATATGAATAAATTAAATACCTTCAGTCAGATTTGCTTTAGTTAATGCAAACTTTTACATAAACTGTGTTTGACTGTGACACTCAGCCTTTTTATGTGATCTAGTAAATAAAGTTGACTTTACTTGTTTAGATTCACTTTATACTAAGCATATTCACATTATGTTTGACTTTTTCGGATAAATAAACTTTAAATTTCATATATTTCAGTTACATTTTACTTAAAAATATTACTTCATGTTTATTAGAGCCAAGAATCATTTTTTTTGAGTGTACCCAGATGGAAATTATGTATGGACACAGGATGGTGCTCCAACCCACACAGCTAGAAAAACACAAGATTTCTGCAAATCCAACTTTAGCAATTTTTGGGAATCATGTTTATGGCCGACTTCTAGCCCAGATCTAAACCCTCAGGATTATGCTATTTGGGGCGTTTTAGAACATGCTACCGATAGAACATCACGCAGCAATGTCGACTTTCTTAAAGATACTATTAAAGAAGAATGGGAGAAGTTGTCACCCGAATATTTGAGGAACACTTGCGCAAGTTTCAGGAAGCGTGTGAAGGCAGTTATTGAGAAAGAAGGAGGACACATAGAATAAAAACATTTTCTATTATGTCAGTTTTCTTGTGGCAAATAAATTCTCATGACTTTCAATAAACTAATTGGTCATACGCTGTCTTTCAATCCCTGCCTCAAAATATTGTAAATTTTGCTTCCCCACCCTGTATATATATATTTTACTGGTTGGGCCCACTGGAGATCATATTGGGTTGAATGTGGCCCCTGAACTAAAATGATTTTGACACCACTGCTTTAACATTACCTACCTTCTGACGGCACGCTGATATATATATTCTTTTTATGAAAGCATTATAATTACCATTCAAATGTTTAGTAGGCAGTCATTACATTGGCAATCATTGCAACAGCTGAAGAATTCATAATGATGTGTAGCTTTAACATCAATGTCAAATGTGGTTGTTTAGATGAAGTCTGTGAAACATGCAGAGAGCGATAAAAACTGCAGCTCCCCCATCAAAATGCTAAATCACAGGCCGTAATAAGATATTTATGACAGTTTGATGGCCACTTCTTATAGTCCATGTTGCGTCACAGCGAGCCACAGCAGAAGCTTCAGATACAATCTTTCATTAAATACAATGCCAGTCCCCTCTCTGCTGTTCATGAAAGGCTGTGTCAACAGCTAATCCACCATTATAGACATCATTTGAGGCCTGATAACTTGTCACAAGCAATTCCCCACTTGCGCGTAGGAGGGACCCTAAAGGACAATCTGATAGCCACCCAATCAGAGGGCCAAGAAACACAAAGGCTGTCTGGGGGTGTGCACAAGACGTTTGGTGGGAAAACAAGGCACAGAAGCCAGCGGATCTAATTTTTATTCTTTTTCCTTTGCAATTCTTCAATTAAATTGTCAACTATTTTCTCAGCTGCACAGACAGACAGGAGAGAGAGAGAGGGAGAAAGAAAGAAAGAGAATAAGGGTAGATTTACAACCATGGATCTCAGCCATCCAATGTTATTTTGCCCCAGAGCCAACCTTGGTGATATCAAAGAAAAGCGTGATGAAATGCCTCCAAATGACACACAATGAATCAAACCAGGGATAAGTGTTAACAGAATGTCTTGTAGAAATATACCCACTAACTGATGTTTTGGTGCAATCACGCTATAGAAACTTTTGTATTTTTTCTGTTTTCTTCCACTTACAAAAACTCTTTTTCAAGCGTTTTCATTTGTATTAAAATCACACTTGTGCACAACACACCAATACACTACTCTCTTAACCCGTAAAGACCCAAACAACCCCTGGCAACTGACACCATCTACTGATCTAAACTGCTGAATACCTGTTGATCCACTAATCCTATCAATACATGAAAATAATTGGTGTAAAATACAGTTATTCATCTTTTCATGGTCATCAGATATGACCCATTTGGACGTCCAGAGGCTCTGTAGTTACTGTGGAAACACCGTCATCTTCTACAACATTGATTCAAAACAGCAAGAACATTGACAAAAACAGCTAACATGATCAATAAAATGAACAAAAACTTATTTAAAAAAAAATCAACAAAATAAGTTATACAGACAAAATAAGCCACAAAGTGAACAAAATTAAAGAAAAAAACAATAAAATATAGAAAAATAAACAAAATAAGTAACAAGATGAACAAAAACAAATGAAATCATAATTGAAATATAATTTGATTCATAACTTCAGAACTATGAATCTTATCAATACATGTAAATAATTGGTGTAAAATACAGTTCTTCATCTTTTCATGGTCAACAGATATGACCCATTTGGACGTTCAGAGGCTCTGTAGTTACCATCGAAACACCATCATCTTCTACAACATTGATTCACCAGTAAAACCCATGGAGCTGGATCAATTAAAGTGGTTATAGACGTTTGTTTTTACATTTGGTTTTTGATATTTTTGCAGAAAAAGTCACATTTCCTTCAGTTTTCTCTGTTTCTGATAAAATAATCCTCAACTTTAATCTGAGCTGATCCTTAAGGGTTAACATCTACATGATCCCCAAATTAAATGCAGAAAAATACCTGAGATTCATGGAAAAAAAGCAAAACACAGAGGATAATATTATAATCAATGGGAATAAATCAATTAAAAAAGGTTAAATAGACAGAAAAAAGAAATATTTGGGAAGTGACATAGAAGTAGTTTTGGGTCTTTATGGGTTAAGGACAGTGAGTAGCATTAAATAGAACATCAGCTTCTCAAATCAAACAATTCCACATCTTCAATAATGATGTGACGTTCACCAACAAATTGAATCTTTTGAACGGCTCTTTGAAATGAACAATGGGAACCGAGTCTTTGTAAAGAGCAGTTAATTTTTATTTTTTTTTTTTTTTTTTTTAAGGAGGGAGTGTCTGATTGCCTATCAATTTACCAACATATTTTTCTTGTTCTGAGAATTGCAGTATAGTTCAGATATTTAACCCTTTCATGCATGAATTATGAGAACCTTAATCAAGATTTTTTTCCTGAGTGTTTTTATTCCTCTTTAGGCATGAAGAAAACCAAAAAAAAAAACAGTGTGATTAATTTTTTTTTTAAATCAACCTGTTTTTTATGGAGTTACAAAAATGTCCGCTCAGCTACACCATGAATTTTATTCTTGAAGCAAAGAAACAAGTATTTAAAACCCAATATCATAAAGTGATATGAAAACAGTGAAATGAAACAATGTTTAATGCAGCTAATCTGATGTTTTCTCACATTTTAACATATTCTAATACTAGTTATTACTCACTTCATGGAGATAATATGCAAAAAAATAAATATTAACAATTGATTTCCACTCAAGAACCAATCAAGAACAGCAAAGTTACAATAATGGTATGAATTGCAGTTTATGAGATGACGCATAAGTGTCCACTGTGTTCGTTGATATGGAACTAAAACAACAAAACCCATGAATATACAAGAGAACAGCTGTCCACTGTAGTGACCACTATGCATGACAGGGTTAAGTAATTGCAGTGATTAATAGTGATGGGACTTTTGGCTCTTTGAAGGGAACTGTTCAATCAGGAGCTGTTCGCTGAAAAGAGCCGTTCAAAAGACTGGCTTTTTTTTATGTTTTTTGCATTATTTTGAAACACCAATGTTTTAATGACTACATAGGCTACATGTGATGATTGACATTACATTTTAAAGGTGTTTAATTGGCGCTGCAGTAAATATTATCATACTGTAAAAATGAATAGTTAGTTCAAATGTGTGGGCTAAATCCATGACATGAGAGGTGACATTAGGCAAATGCTGGAATTGGACCAAAAACATCACGGTTCATTATGTGGACTAGTCTGTAGCCTAAAAATGAAGAAGAAAATAAAACATTTTCTTATGAAATAATATTTTATTCTCCTCGAAACAAGAACAATAAATGTGTGTAAACATACGGGAAAAAATTGCACAAAACACAACAGTGATTAATCACTAGTGATGTGACATTCACGAACAAATCGAATCTTTTGAACGGCTCTTTGAAATGAATGATAGGAACCAAGTCTTTGTAAAGAGCCGTTCATTTTTTTTTTTTTTTTTTTTTAAGGAGGGAGTGTCTGATTTCCTGTCAGTTTACCAACATACTGTTCTTGTTCTGAGAATTGCACTACAGTTCAGTAGTTATAGTTAATAGTGATGAGACTTTTGGCTCTTTGAAGGGAGTCGTTCAATCAGGAGCCGTTCATTGAAAAGAGCCGTTCAAAAGACTGGCTTTTTTTAAATGTTTTTTGCATTATTTTGAAACACCAATGTTTTAATGACTAAATAGGCTACATGTGATGATTGACATTACATTTTAAAGGTGTTTAATTGGTGCGGCAGTAAATATTACTTACCGTAAAAAAGAATAGTTAGTTCAAATGTGTGGGCTAAATACATGACATGAGAGGTGACATTAGGCAAATGCTGGAATTTGACAAAAAAACATCATGGTACATTATGTGGACTAGTCTGTAAATAAGAACAATAAATGTGTGTAAACATACATAAAAAATTGCACAAAACATAAGTGATTAATCACTGCAAGTACTTAAATACCTGAACTATAGAGCAATTCTCAGAGCAAGAACAGTATGTTGGTAAATTGACAGGCAATCGGACACTCCCTCCTTAAAAAAAAAAAAAAAAAAAAAAAAAAAAAAAAAAAAAAAAAAATGAACGGCTCTTTACAAAGACTCGGTTCATCGTTCATTTCAAAGAACCGTTCAAAAGATTCGATTCGTTCGTGAATGTCACATCACTAGAGATGAATCACTGTTGTGTTTTGTGCAATTTTGTCTGTATGTTTTCACACATTTATTGTTCTTGTTTTGAGGAGAATAAAATGTTATTTCATAAGAAAATGTTTTATTTTCTTCTTCATTTTTAGGCTACAGACTAGTCCACATAATATACCGTGATGTTTTTGGTCCAATTCCAGCATTTGCCTAATGTCACCTCTCATGTCATGTACTTAGCCCACACATTTGAACTAACTGTTCTTTTTTACGGTAAGATAATATTTACTGCCGCGCCAATTAAACACCTTTAAAATGTAATGTCAATCATCACATGTGACCTATTTAGTCATTAAATCACTGGTGTTTCAAAATAATGCAAAAAACATAAAAGAGCCAGTGTTTTGAATGGCTCTTTTCAGTGAACGGGTCCCTTCAAAGAGCCAAAAGTCCCATCACTAATCTTCAATTCTTGTGTTATACTGACAATGTGATTATCCTGAATGTGGGCTCAATTTACCCTTCTGTGACAATCAGATTGGCTCTGATCAGGCCCAGAGTATGTAGGTATGTGAGGGGGTTTGCAGATTGATTCTTTGTTTCAGATATTTTTATTGCAAAGCCTTATCGCAATACAAACATGAAATCACCTGAGTGGTACATTCTGCTTCATTTTTGATATCAACATAACAAACAAACAGTCAGAAACCAAAAGAAAACACAATTGATAGAGTGAAGGGGGAAAAAAACAATAATAAAAAAACACAATTGGACATCTCACCCAACCCCCTTCCCCATCCCCAGAGCCACTGAGATAAATCGGGGTAGTGCTACACTGTGGACTACTGCTTATGTGGTGTATCTTAACTGTCCGTCCATTCCATATATGACATTACTGGGTTCCAATTTTTATTTTATTTTTTTAAATTCTCCCAATTTGTTGTTAAATGTGTACCTAATCCTTTCTAAGGGCTCACTGATGCTCTACATCACAGGTGTCAAACATGCGGCCCGGGGGCCAAAACCGGCCCACCAACGGTTCCAATCTGGCCCACAGGATGAATTTACAAAGTGCAAAAGATATTAACACTTTCAGTGCCATGGGCCGATTAAATCGGCTTTACGAAAACAACCTGTAAAGTGCCACGGGCCGATCAGATCGGCTTTGGAGAACACGCCATATTTGTGTACAAACAAACCATCCACCCCCATTTCTTTCTCACATTTCGATGACGTTCTTTCTGTGTCCCCCTTTTGAGACCAAGCAGACGGGAATTTGAGGTCACGTGACCGAATAATATTTTTATATCTTTTTAATGTTTCTTATTCTCCGGTGTTTCATCAGAGGGAGCACTCCATGCCGGGGGGCGGCTGTGGACTCCGGGGGCTGTGGCGGCGCCTTCTCTCACTGGGGTCCGCTCCTTTCTGGTGGGTGGGGGTCCCAGTTGGCCCTTTCTCACTAGTTGGGATGCGGGGCTGTGTTGCTGGTGCCTGGTCGCCGGGGTCGGCGGCTGCCTCCTGGTGCGGATGGCTCCCTGAGACAGCGCCTCCTAAACTGATGTTTTACTTTTACTTGTACATTTTTGTTCTGGTCTACCCGTGCTCAGTCAGTCTTCTTAAGTATGTGTGAGCTTGTGGGTTTGCGTGTGTGTGTGTGTGCGGGTGAGTGGGTGGGTGTGGGTGGGGGGCGGTACTGATTTTTAAACTGATATGTAAAGCACTTTGTGCTACAGTTTTTAATGTATGAAAAGTGCTATATAAATAAAGATTATTATTATTATTATTATTATTATTATTATTATTATAAATTATGCAAATTACGATCAATAATGAATCGGCTGCGTCCAGTGCGTTTTGAATCTAATCAGCAATCGGTCAGATGTTACTGAGCGGTTTCCTGCAGGATTCTTCAAATATTATAAAAACGACGCGAAATACTGAAAAACGGCCAAATTCTGTGGCACTTTTAAGGCTAATTAGCCCCTTAACTGTCTGGCACCGAAAGAATTAACAGTCAAACTCGAAAATAATAGCATAATAACCGAGAAATAATGACTCCAAATTTTCTTCTTGGTTTAATGTGAAAAAACTAATATGACATCATGCCTATAAATAACGGCAACACCAATTTTTTTCTCTTTGATTTATTGCAGAGAACATTAAATTCTGATATCCTTTAATAATAAAATGTCAATAACCTGAACAAATATGAACAACCTGGAATGTCTAAAGAAAAATAAGTGGAATTTTAACAATATTCTGTCTGTTTTGTCTTGGTAGATCTGATCTGTAATGCACATGTATAAATCTTAAGTTGAGGCAGAATATTGATCCAATTTTTCTTATTATTATAATTTCTTCTTATTTTTCTTCAGAAATTTCTTTTTTTTTTTTTCAGGTTATTCACATCTTTTTTGTTTGGATAGTTTGTAAAATGTAAACGTTTTCATAATTTAATGTTATTTTTTGCATATAAAAAATTTGGAGTTGTCATTATTTATAGGCTATTATGCTATTATTTTACTGGTCTGGCCCACTGGAGGTCAAATTGAGCTGAATTTGGCCCCTGAAAGAAAACGAGTTTGACACCCCTGCTCTACATCACAGGTGTCAAACTCATTTTCTTCCGTGGCCCTGTTGAGCCACATTATGTAATAAATTCCCATTATGTAATAAAAGTTCAAAATGTAATAAGAATGTCACGTCATCTTGTAATAAAGCTGCATTATGTAATAAACTGACGCATTTTGTAATAAACTACGTCAACGCATTATATAGTAAATTTTTTCACATTATGTAGTAAGTTATTACAATTTGAGAAATTTATTACAAAATGCACTTGACACTTTTATTTAAGAAAAATGTAATAACATGGTTCATTATGTAATAACAATCCAAATTAATATAATTTCAGAGCAATTTAGAAGAAGTTAGTCACAGGAGCTACAGGTAATGGAATCAGAACTTTAACCACACAGTTTAAAGATTAATTTAGCACATTACATTTTCCTGAAAATAACAATGTGTCAAGTGCATTTTGTAATAAATTTCTCAAATTGTAATAACCTACTACATAATGCGAAAAAATTTACTACATAATGCATTGAGGTAGTTTATTACAAAATGCATCAGTTTATTACATAATGCAGCTTTATTACAAGATAACGTGACATTCTTATTACATTCTTTTTTTTTTTTATAAATATTTTTATTGAAAAGTATGGCACAACAAAGACAAACTCAACAATTCAGGCAATACAAATCTGACGGAAAAATATAAGTGTAAATATAAGTATAAATATTATATAAATAATATAAGTAAGTATAAATAAATAAATAAATATGAGTAAGTATAATAAGTATAAATAGTCACTGTCCAACAAAAACCCCCCCAAAAAAACCAACAACCCTGAATTCAGAGCCACACTTAGCATTTTTCTTCTTTTTTTTATTCTTATTACATTTTGAACTTTTATTACATAATGGGAATTTATTACATAATGTGGCTCAACAGGGCCACATTCAGCACAATTTAATCTGAAGTGGGCCGAACCAGTAAAATAATAGCATGATAGCCAATAAATTATGACGACTCCAAATTGTTTTAGTGCAAAAAATGACATTCAGTTACGCCAATATTTACGTTTACAAACTATCCAAACAAAAGGGATGTGAATAACCTGAAAAAAATGAAATTTGTTAAGAAATATAAGTACAATTTTATCAATATTATGCCTCGACTTATCATTTATACATGTGCATTACAGATCAGATTTACAAATACATTTAGTAACAGGCAGAATATTGTTAAAATTGCACTTAATTTTCTTTAGACATTTCAGGTTGTTCATATTTGTTCAGGTTATTCACATTTTATTGTTAAAGGATAGTTTGTAAATGTAAATATTTTCATAATTTAATGTTTTTTGCACTAAATCAAAGAGGAAAAAAATGGTGTTGTCATTATTTATAGATTATGATGATATTATTTTTGAGTTTGATGATCTAACTTGCACTTTGCAAATTCATCCTAGGGGCCGAACTGGACCCTTTGGCGGGCCAGTTTTGGCCCCCGGGCCGCATGTTTGACACCTGTGCACTACATTAAAGATGCAGATGGATACTGACAGAGCATTCTGTCCGTCCTCTGCGTAAATTCCGTGTATAATTTTGTCCGTTTTCCAGAAGCTTGGGGATGCGTACCTGGACGGACGAAAACAGAGCATTACCACCATTTTCCCATCCCTAGTATCCATATTAGTAAAACCTCCTCTGTTGTCCCCATGTTTGTTATTATTGACTTTCTTCTTCGTCTCATTAACTTTTACTCTTCTTTGTGGTGTTTGGCCAGTATGGTAATTAAGAGCGGCGCCCTCTGGTGGATTGATTGAGAAACACTCATTCCAATGTACAGGATGCATGGAAGTATGAAGGCAGTGACGCATGACATTAGAAACAGACTTACCTATTTGCGTACATAAAGTGAGCATAAATGAGCCTTAAAGCTGTTTTCAGACAGAGAACCATGCCAGTGTTGGTTCCCACACCTAATCTCCAACCAGCTGACGTGTTCTAACCAAAATTGAGAGCGTTCAGGAACCAAAAATTTGGTTCCCGACAAGCACCAACTAAAACTTCAGCGCCGTTGCCTTCTTCTCCACAGCAGATGTTGTAGCATGACTTGGTGCAGATCAATAATAATCTGTATTAAGCGTACAAATGCTCGCAGGCAGGGGCACTGCTACCAATTGTGGGCCCCATGAAAGGTAAACGTTGTGGATCCTTTCAGAAAATTCATAATACAGTCTACTCTCGTTAAACCGCCCGCCGTTATACCGCCATTTCCGCCTATCGCCATCCGCCAGCCCAGTTCCATGCACAAACAACACTTATACCATTGATTTCCCGACCGTTATACCGCCAGCGTGATTGCCATCGAGTACACATAAATTTTAACAATGCACTGAAACAAACGCGCCAGACGCTGATCGCGACAAGCTACGAGTAGGTCTACGGAACGGCCACCATTCATTTATCGCAGAACACTCAGTAGGTCAGGATGTCGGGAAGAGGACGTGGGATTAAGCCAAAGCCTCAAGATGATGGGGTGTCATTTCCCGACACGGTATAATAATGCTTAAAATGTTTCCCCACTTTAAATGATCCCTTACAACATAACAGAATCAAGATTTATTTAGAAACGCAATTAGAACGGGTTAACGGAGGCAGCATAGACATCATATAGTAAAGACATGCACATTATGGACGCAACCCGTTGTAACGCCATTTTCGCTATACCGCCAATTTGGCCGTGAACGGAAGTTGGCGGTATAAAGAAAGTAGACTGTAATAATAATAACACTGGGTTACAAAAAACAGTTTTTTGCAAGTTGTCTAGGTTTTTTCAACTGAATTAGGACCATTTTGCACCGCTAAATCCAAAAATGACATCTGTTTTTCTCAATCAGGTCAGGTTTTTTTTTTTGCTCATTTGATTTTGAAAAATTTGATCTTCTCACAAAATTGATTACATTTTTGTGACTTTATCAGTTGATTTTTTTAATATAGTTCTCACCCAAAATAGGTTTTAAGAGAAAAAAAAAATCATTTTCTAACAAGATTCCTGTTAGGTACAATGGTGTATTCACTGCAGATGTAGCAGAATATGTCAGGCTTATTTTTGCAAGATCTTCTAGTCGAAGCCATTTCATTCACCTGTAATATTAAAAAAAACATTAATCATAAATTGGCAAAAGTAAAATCTTCAGAACTCATTTATTGCAAGAAATATGAAAGAATTTTGTATCATATGATGTGAAAATGCCCATAAATGTAAGCAAAAATGTTAAAAAGCCAATATGTAGCATAGTTCAGAAAGTTGACCTGATTGAGCAAAATTAATGTGATTTTTGGATTCAGCACACCAAAATTATCCTAAATCAGCTCAAAAAACTTCAACAATAAATTTGTTGTTGACCAGTGTAATGGATTGGATTTATATAGCGCTTTTCTAGACACCCAAAGTGCTTTACATTATTGACCCATCATTCATTCACTCTCACATTCACACTCTGGTGGTGGTAAACTACATTTGTCACCACAGCTTCCCTGGGACAGGCTGACAGCAGCGTGGCTGCCAATTTCCGCCTACGGCCCCTCCGACCACCACCAAACATTCATACACCAGTGTGGGTGGCACTGGAGGCAGGAAGGGGTGAAGTGCCTAGCCCGAGGACACAACGGACTGACTAGGACAGAGCAGGATTCGAACCGCCAACCCTTCTGGTTATTGGATGACCCGCTCTGCCACCTGAGCCACAGCCGCCCCCAAAATTCAGTATCTTGTCGCTCTGTTGGAGCTGGGGGGGTGGGGGTGGGGTGCATTCCATACATAACGTCACTTACGCTAGCATGAAAACAAAACTGAAACTTAACATGCTTTCAATGTCCGACTCCCGACTTCTACGCTTCTTTTATACACGCAATTTTCAGCCTGTATCTGCTCTGTGGGCCCCCCACAAATTCTGGGCCCCATGAATTTGTCATGTTTAGCCCCCCTTATCGGCGCCCCAGCTCGTAGGTAGTCGATGATGCGATCCATAGCACTGTTGTTATTTTCTATGCCGTGAACACATCTGCATTCGTACAGGCTTTTTTTTTTTTCTTTTGGTGACATGTCATGTACTTGCATAATGGTATGAACTCAGGCCGTTCACGGGCAAACACTTCGGTTCCCCGCGTAACTGGTGCGGGAACTGGCTCCGATACTGGGCTGGCTGCTCTGGAATCAGCTTAAGTGAAAGGTATCCATCATTGTTGTTATCCCGGCTTTAAAAGTTGGTGTCTCTTTTGACTTCCACAACCAGAGAATGAGCTTCTTTGCACAGAGAGGGCCACAGGACAGGAGGTGGCGCTGTGCATTCTGCACATTTCTAGAGCTTTCTGAAGCACCCACTACAACCAGTAGGGACCTGGTCTCAGTTGAACCCTAAAGACTTTTGTAAAGACTGAAAATATTGCATCCCAGTGTTCGTCTAATCTCATACATAGTACATAAATATACAATAAGTCCGCGTCTGTTTAATTACATTTTTCACACAGAGGTGACACTTCTTATGTAGCTCACTTTTGTATAATGTAACCTATGCAACATTTTAAACTGGATCAGACGGTGTCTAGCATTAAGGGAACAGGTATTTACATAGTGCTTCCAGACTATCTCCAACTGCTCAGACTGATTGGACTGATATTTGATGATTTGGAGCTAAAATATGAGTGATTATGTTTGAACAGAACAACAACAATGCAAGACATGGCGCTGACGAAGCACAGGTGAACATTACAGCTCTTCATGGTAACAAGCCGAACATTCATCCATCCATCCATTCATTCATCTTCTTTAACACTGACCATCCTATTATTAAGATACATATCAGTTAACATTTGCTTAGAGGTCTTATTTATGCCTTTGTGCATAAGAAATCAATAGAAGTGAATCCCCAAAGGAACTTTGTGTTGGTAAATGCAAGTTATGCAAATTTACTGGATTTCAGTTCTGTTGCAACATGTTGATGGTCATATGAACTATGTTTTCAGGTCAAAAATGTCCAATTTCATCACAATTAATGCTATATTTTCATTTCACAAATGGCCAAGTTATATTTGAACTGAATTTTAGGTTTAGGTCTTGGTTAGTTTATTTCAGACACAGACATAATACAAAACATATGGAACAAAAATAAAAATAAAAATAAAAATAAAAATAAAAATAAAAATAAAAATAAAAATAAAAATAATAATAATAATAATAAACAATACAGAAATAAAAAAATCAAACAATAGAAAAATAATAATAATGATAAACAATACACAAAAAAATCAAATAATAGAAAAAAATTTACCTGAAAAACAAATATTCTATTCTTTTAGATTCCCCAATTTTTCTTACCAGATTCTATCCTACATATCACATGTTTTATTTTTACAGGTTGCAATATGGAGTATGGTGCTGATCCATCCTGCTTATGTTACGCCAATACATACATTAAGAATGTCACACGTCACTTTTTAAATCAACAGTTTTCTAATAATAAGCATTTTTATAAAGAAAAAAACAATTCTATATTGTTATTTACTCTTTAGTGTGATGATAAACTATACAATAAATAATTCTGATCCTAGTTTTTGCACAGGGATCATTTGTGGAAACAGTGACATGGCTGCCGAGCATCAGTATGATGGGATCTGTAACAACCATGTCACATCCGTCCACTGACACATTTTGTGTTTTTGTGTCAGCTGTTATTGTTTTAGATCCACAATACTAACATTTATGAATAAGAGGAGAATTAGCAATAGTAAATATATAAGTTTATTCCTAATAAAGTACTGGTACTGACCAGAGCATCATGGGTAATGTCACGTCCGTCCACCAGCAAAAGTTTTCACATACACGTGCTATTCCAAATCCAATATTTCTGAAAATATAGCTTCCACTGTCAAATAATATCAGTAGTCTGTGCACAAATGTATTAGCATTATTTCAACACAGTTCTATGCATTTCTTACAACTTTTTTTTTTTTTTTGACAAAAATGGCCACTCATTTGACCCCCTAAGTAAATTTTAGCCAACATTAAAAGGAAGAGTGAACATCTCACCCCTGGTTCTTGTGTTTAGACCACATCACGCAGCTATTTGTTTATTCAGACTCATTCATCTTCCTTTATATATATATATATATATATATATATATATATATATATATATATATATATATATATATATATATATATATATAAACACCTGTGTCTGCATGCAGTGGTGGCTGCTCCGTCGGCCTGTGTGCATGTTGGAAACTGGAGATCAAATTATCTGTGAAAATTCTCTTTACTTACGTGGTACGGCCAGATGTCAAAATCAGTTAGCATTCTCAAATTCTCTAGTGAGAGCCAGGCTTAAGTCTGCCACAGCGAGACTGTCACTCTTCATTCTGTACAGGTGTTTGCTTTAATGCACATATATAGATGGAGGATTTCCCTTTGACAGGTGACAATGTTACCCAAGATGACGCAAGGAGCAAAACCTCTTACGATGTATTTACAGGCTCAGAAATAAATGGTGGGATTAGCTCGTTCTAAGGGCATATGTAAGGCAGTCTTCAGTTACTGCATAGATAGATAGATAGATAGATAGATAGATAGATAGATAGATAGATAGATAGATAGATAGATAGATAGATAGATAGATAGATAGATAGATAGATAGATAGATAGATAGATAGATAGATAGATAGATAGATAGATAGTAGGGATGTAACAATTACCAGTATAATGATAAACCATAGTAAAATTGCAGATGGTTAATATTACCGTTTAAATTCTAATTATCATGATAACCGGGTTTGATTACTGCACTTTTCCAAAAAAAAAAAAAGCTTATGTAAAGATTGCTTTTATGTCAAATATTTGAGTATAGTTTTAATTTATTACAATTTTAATTTTATGTACCTAATGTTTGGAACCAATATTCACTTTTAAAGTCTTTGAAAAGGTTCATTAAGCATTTGTGTGTTATTTATGCAATAAATTATATGCATTTTTCAACTCGGATTTTATAAAAAGAAATATAAATAAAAAATATAAATATAAATTAAAAAAAAAAAAAAAAAAAAAAATATATATATATATATATATATATATATATATATATATATATATATATATATATAATAAAAAGAAATATTATTAAAAAATATATATATATAATTTTTTGTGTGTTTTTTGTCCTTTTGTGTTGATATAGTAGGTTAAAGAGAAAACAATAACAGACAGATGATATAGATGAAGCTGTGCTGAAAAAAAAAAAGATACCAAACATGGGTATAGTAAACATTTGTTTATATAATATATAAAGGCAAAATCAAAAGGACTGAAAAACGACCAAAAGAGGCTCAGACCACTAAGGGTTAATACTTGAATGTTTCTGCCCAGAGAAAGTACATTGTGCCAATTATTTTATGTAGGGTTTTTTTGTTTGTTTTTTAAATACAAGTTGGTTAAATTATTTCACTGTGTGTATTCGTACTTTTTGAACATTTTGAGCATAATTTTAGCAATACTGCGATAATAATGATAACCGAGATAATTTTGGTCACAATAATCGTGATATGAAATTTTCATATCATAACATCCCTAATAGATAGATAGATAGATAGTAGGGATGTAACGATTACCGGTATAATGATAAACTGCGGTAAAATTGCAGATGGTTAGAATTACCGTTTAAATTCTAATTATCATGATAACCAGGTTTGATTACCGCACTTTTCCAAAAAAAAAAAAAAAAACGCTTATGTAAAGATCTGCTTTTATGTCAAATATTTGAGTATAGTTTTAATTTATTACAATTTTAATTTATGTACCTAATGTTTGGAACCAATATTCACTTTTAAAGTCTTTGAAAAGGTTCATTAAGCATTTGTGTGTTATTTATGCAATAAATTATATACATTTTTCAACTCAGATTTTATAAAAAGAAATATAAATAAAAAATATAAATATAAATTAAAAAAAAAAAAAAAAAATATATATATATATATATATATATATAAATAAAATAAAAAGAAATATTATTAAAAATATATATATATATATATATATATATAATTTTTTGTGTGTTTTTTGTCCTTTTGTGTTGATATAGTAGGTTAAAGAGAAAACAATAATAGACAGATGATATAGATGAAGCTGTGCTGAAAAAAAAAAGATACCAAACATGGGTATAGTAAACATTTGTTTATATAATATATAAAGGGAAAATCAAAAGGACTGAAAAACGACCAAAATAGGCTCAGACCACTAAGGGTTAATACTTGAATGTTTCTGCCAAGAGAAAGTACATTTTACCAACTATTTTATTTATTTATTTATTTTGTTTTGTTTTTTTTTATTTTAAATACAAGTTGGTTAAATTATTTCAGTGTGTATAAGTACTTTTTGAACATTTTGAGCACAATTTCAGCAATACTGCGATAATAATGATAACCGTAATTAAATAATTTTGGTCACAATAACCGTGATATGAAATTTTCATATCGTTACATCTGTAATAGATAGATAGTGTGGTGGAAAAATTTACTTTTTATATTTTATACTCTTTATATTTTATACTGTTAGTACATCTTCTTTTAATGCTGAGTCATTATTCATTATGTGTGATGTTTACCACTCTGTAACACCCCCGACCCAGGAACGGAGTTCTTGCCTTGAGTTAAAACCCAAACACCTAAATGTCTGAATGTGTAGATAGAGGATGGCGCCTGCACTCCAGATTGGATCCAAGCAAGGTTAGAGTGGAGAGGTCATCATGACCTCTTCACGGAGCAGAGAAGGAGTAGTATGGGGTGGTACGATGTACGTAAGGAATGACATCATAGTTTGAGGGGGTTGGATTTGGTTCTATATAATCTTTAGTTTTCTCTTGTTTAATCAGACTTCACTTACAGAGTTTCTCTGTGATTGACTTCTCAATAAATGCATTTATTTATTTTAACTCTAACTTTCTCTCCTCCTCTTTGTGTGTGGGTTATCAGTTGAACATTTCCATAACAATAGATAGATAGATAGATAGATAGATAGATAGATAGATAGATAGATAGATAGATAGATAGATAGATAGATAGATAGATAGATAGATTGATTGATTGATTGATTGATTGATTGTGCTTGCCTCTTGCTGGATTTGTGGACTTGTGGTGCAATGTAAAAGCAAGAAATAGTACCAAAGAAGGACTGTTTATAAATAGTTTTGCATATATTTGCTTGAAAGTTATGTTGTTCTACGTTGCATTTGTATGTACAAGTTATTTATTTCAAAACTTGTTTGCTATAATTGTGCAACAGCACAACAGGAAAGAGAAAAAATAAGGATCAGCTAAATTATTGACACTGTTTTTGAAAACCTACATTTACAAATCACCTAAGATTAACTGCAGAATTTGTAATTTGCATCAATATTTTTGAAAAGGTTAATGTAATGTGCTACATTGCTCACAAACACACACACACTCACGCACACACACAAACACAACTCACGGACAGAGGTTGCAAATTGGGAAAGTAACAAAACAAACAAACTGCACAAAACCCATGAATAGGAGTCAAACCAAAAATGGGCCCTTTTAAGGGTTCTAAAAGAAGACTGAAAACACAATTTATCACCCACAAAAAATTATATTAATATTCATCTACTATAAAAAATATAATAAATCAGGACAATGGATGTTTTTTTTCAACTTTTGCTCAAAGTTTGGACCCTAATGTTAATAAAAGTACATCAAAAGTGTATTTTAGTGCAAACTTTAATATTCAAACCTGATTTTTAATCTTCGTGGGGTGAGATATATGCTATTAAAAATCTCCAACACGAACAATTAATTTATGCGTATCATCGTCAATCCAAAAAAAACAGGCGAGGATAAAAAATTCTATTTTCTCTTTTAGTTTGTTACAGTTTACTCAGGCATAGTAAATATTTTAGACATTGGGAATAGATTCTGTGAGGTCTCTAAATGTCCACAGACACCAAGAACATCCATATGAACCTTATTATTGTGAAGTAATTCTTCATTTACTTTGGGGATGTCTTTTTAGGTGTTTTTCCCCTGAAAATATGGTCAGGGTTTAACAGATTAAATTTGCACCTTAAAGACCTCATTACACTGGGTTACAAAAAAATGGTTTTTGCAAGTTGTCTAGGTTTTTTCAACTGAATTAGGACCATTTTGCACCGCTAAATCCAAAAATGACATCTGTTTTTCACAATCAGGTCAGGTTTTTTTTGCTAATTTGATTTGGAAAACTTTGATCTTCTCACAAAATATAATAATTAATACCAAAATAAGATTGGTAAGCACACTTTATGAAACTTGTGACTTGATTCCTGTTAGGTACAATGATATATTCACTGCAGATGCAGCAGAATACATCAAGCTTATTTTTGCAAGATCTTATAGTCCAGGGGTGTCAAACTCATTTTAGTTCAGGGCCACATACAGACTAATATGTTATGAAGTGGGCCGGACCAGTAAAATAATATAAATAATAGGATAAGAACTGATCAATAATGGTGACACCAAAGTTTTCTCTTTGTTTTTGAGTGAAAAAAGTTAAATTCCTTAATGAAAATGTTTACATCTACGAACTCAACTTGAACATAACATAAACAAATATGAACAACCCCCAAATTCTAAAGAAAAATAAGTGCAATTTTAGCAATATTACACTTTAGTTTATCATTTATACATGTGCACCATAACTTACACATCACAGTGGATCTACAAATACACAAAACATGTAGTAACAGGCAGAATATTGGTAAAATTCTACATACTTGTCTTAAGACATTTCAGGTTATTGACATTTTTTGTAAAAGGCTAGTCTGTAAATGTAAACATTTTTTGTGTAATTTGACCTTTTTTTACACTAAAACAAAGACATAAATTTGTGGTTTTCTTTATTTATAGGTTATAATGATAGTATTTTGCTGGTTTGACCCATTTTAGATTGAATTGACCTAAAATGATTTTAACACCACTGATTGTTAATATCGTCAGTGTACTTTTTGCATTTCACAAATTCACAAATGGAATCTTAAATTCCAATGAAAGCATGCTTAAGCAGAGGGTTCAATGCTTTCTTTCAGAATTTCCATCGGTTTAGGTCATTTGATAACTTAGGGATTTAAAAAAAAAACAGGTTTTTGAGAAAAGTGAAATTCCCTACATAACCGGCACCATCTGATATTCAAATGCTTAAAAAAGCAATTCACACCAATTTTTCCGACAAAATTATTTTTTAATGATAAAAGGGTGTGTAAAAGGTCATAAAACTATACTGAAAATAGAAATACATGATTGAGATTTCAAATTATAGCAGTGATAAGTTACGTTATTATTCATTCTTAGAGAACTTTCCGAGGGACTGAATTTAGTTTGTATAAACAGTTCCGTAATTTTCTTGAAAATCCTTTTTTGGCAAAAAATTTTTTAATGGAGTTAGAAACTTAAGATGTTATACTATTGAACTACAAAAAGGTATCTCAATTCTAATTTTTTGATTCAAAGTCAACAGGCGCGTGACTTGACCCATGTGTAAATGATCAGCTGAAGCATAATAGTGTTAAAATTACACTTATTCTTCCAGTTTGTTTGAACATAACATAAACAAATATGAACAACCCCCAAATTCTAAAGAAAAATAAGTGCAATTTTAGCAATATTACACTTTAGTTTATCATTTATACATGCGCACCATAACTTACACATCACAGTGGATCTACAAATACACAAAACATGTAGTAACAGGCAGAATATTGGTAAAATTCTATATACTTGTCTTAAGACATTTCAGGTTATTGAAATTTTTTGTAAAAAGCTAGTCTGTAAATGTAAACATTTTTGTGTAATTTGACCTTTTTTTACACTAAAACAAAGACAGAAATTTGTGGTTTTCTTTATTTATAGGTTATAATGATAGTATTTTGCTGGTTTGACCCATTTTAGATTGAATTGACCTAAAATGATTTTAACACCACTGATTGTTAATATCTTCAGTGTACTTTTTGCATTTCACAAATTCATCTTGCGGGCCAGACTGGATCCTTTGGCGGGCCGGATTTGGCCCCTGAGCCGCATGTTTGACACCTGTGTTCTAGTTGAAGCCATTTCATTCACCTGTAATATTAACCCATAAGGACCCACTGTGACATTTGTGTCAGATCCCAAATAAATTTTTCTCTATATTTAACCATCCTTAAGTGATTTATCACCATTTGTTGTAATATTATCTTCTGTATTTTGTGTTTTTTCAGTGAAATTCAGATACATTTAATTTACTAATCATGCAGATGTTCATAAAAGCTCAGAGTAAAGTTGAGGATTGTTATATCAAAAAATGAGAAAACTGAAGAAAAAGTGATGTTGTCAGCAAAATCTATCATTAACTGAACATAAACCCAGTGTCTCCATCCACTGTCACTGATCCAACTCCATGGGTTTTACTGATGAATCAATGTTGTAGAAGATGACAGTGTTTTCATAGTAACTGCGGCGCACCTGAACATCTAAATGGGTTATATCTGATGACTATGAAAAGATGACAAACTGTATTTTACACCAATTATTTACATGTATTAGTGGATCAATAGGGATTAAACAGTTTATATCAGTGGATGATTTTGGTAGATGGTGGATGTTTGGGTCTTTATGGGTTAAATCAGTAGATGGTGGATGTTTGGGTCTTTATGGGTTAAATCAGTAGATGGTGGATGTTTGGGTCTTTATGGGTTAAATCAGTAGATGGTGGATGTTTGGGTCTTTTTTGGGTCAAATCAGTAGATGGTGGATGTTTGGGTCTTTTTTGGGTCAAATCAGTAGATGGTGGATGTTTGGGTCTTTTTTGGGTCAAATCAGTAGATGGTGGATGTTTGGGTCTTTATGGGTTAAATCAGTAGATGGTGGATGTTTGGGTCTTTATGGGTTAAAAAAAACATTAATCATAAATTGGCAAAAGTAAAATCTTCAGAACTCGTTTATTGCAAGAAATCTGAAATAATTTTGTTTCATATGATGTGAAAATGCCCATAAATGTAAGCAAAAATGTTAAAAAGCCAATATAGTTCAGAAAGTTGACCTGATTGAGCAAAATTAATGTGATTTTTGGATTCAGCACACCAAAATTATCTTAAATCAGCTCAAAAAACTTAATAAATTTGTTGTTGAACAGTGTTATTTACAGCATTATACTGTATTTACAAATAACAGCATGATGCTGTACAAAATTTACTGTTTTTTTTTTTTCTTTTTTAGAGTAATTTGTTACAGTGTGTGAATTGCTTAATGTAGGCCCACCAACATGACCCGATCTGAAACATTTTCAGGATGGGAGATTTTTGTTTTGCCGTCACCCCTGGCTGGAGTCGCAGTTGTCAGTCTGGAGGTTATGAATGAGAAGTGACAGATGAAACTCAATTGGCTTCACTTACACAAAACCAGCTCGTTTATTGCAAGAAATATGAAATAATTTTGTATCATATGATGTGAAAATGCCCATAAATGTCAGCAAAAATGTTAAAAAGCCAATATGTAACATAGTTCAGAAAGTTGACCTGATTGAGCAAAATTGATGTGATTTTTAGATTCAGCACACCAAAATTATCCTAAATCAGCTCAAAAAACTTAATAAATTTGTTGTTGAACAGTGTTATTTACAGCATTCTACTGTATTTACAAATAACAACATGATGCTGTACAAAATTTACTGTTTTTTTTTTTTTTTAACAGTAATTTTTTACAGTGTGTGAATTGCTTAATGTAGGCCCACCAACATGACCCGATCTGAAACATTTTCAGGATGGGAGATTTTTTTTTTTGCCGTCACCCCTGGCTGGAGTCGCAGTTGTCAGTCTGGAGGTTATGAATGAGAAGTGACAGATGAAACTCAATTGGCTTCACTTACACAAAACCAGCTGCGTGTACAGGTGTTCTCTGTGCTTATGGCAAATCGAATATGTTTTTTTTTTTTTTCCCCCCTCATAACTACATTCTGCTGCACAATACGCATGCAAGACTGACATTAATCGGGATGTGTAATGTGACGACGCATTTGGTAAATACACTGCATTAAGCAGATACACTATTAGATTAAGCCATAAAATCTCATCTAATTCCACGAACCAGAGTTAACACAAATGTTTGCCGGTAGGCTCAGCTCAATCCGTGTGTCACCTTAACTTACACATGACCTAAATGGAGAATTAATTAAAATTTTAATCAACTACACACCGGGCATTAGAAAACAGGGTGCTTAGAATTATACAGTGTTGGGTGGCTGGGCCCTGAAGTAGAGCATCAGCATTTGTGCAACTCCACAAAAACAAAACAAATGACGTGTCACAAGGAATGAAGCAGGCTTTCGTTTAAAAGGGCTGCGCAAATAATCC
This sequence comes from Sphaeramia orbicularis, assembly GCF_902148855.1. Taxonomy (NCBI): domain Eukaryota; kingdom Metazoa; phylum Chordata; class Actinopteri; order Kurtiformes; family Apogonidae; genus Sphaeramia; species Sphaeramia orbicularis. The sequence goes on along the minus strand of NC_043962.1, from coordinate 41,623,706 downwards.
AGCTGACTTAGCGTTTGCAACTAAAAAAAGGGAGAATGAGAGATGAGAGGGAAGGAAGAATAGAGAAGGGGGAGAGAGGAGCACAGAGGCAAAACACAAAAACAAGAATGGCAAAGGCTGAATACTAGAATATTAATGCGTGCAGCCATTGTCCCCCTGGAAAGCCTGTGAGTCAGACAAGAGTCATGACTTCAAACTTGGGACTACACCCGGGACGCACTGAAAAGGACTGCAGGGAGAAGATTTCCTTCCAGGGAATTATGAGTGAAGACTTTTCTCTTATTCTGATGAATCTGTCCTGACACAAATCAAACTGTCTGCATGGTTGCTCATGGTCTATGACTTCAGTACTTAAGCTATACTACATTTTACTTCATAATAACTCACGGGCAGTAGCGATGTCCCGATCTGGATCCGACCCTATTTTTTTAGGATTAGTTTTTTGCAAGTTGTCTAGGTTTTTTTCAACTGAATTAGGACCATTTTGCACCGCTAAATCCAAAAATGACATCTGTTTTTTTCAATCAGGTCAGGTTTTTTTTTTGCTATTTGATTTTGAAAAATTTGATCTTCTCACAAAATATAATAATTAATACCAAAATAAGATTGGTAAGCACACTTTATGAAACTTGTGACTTAATTAGTTTTGCTGATACCGATGCAATATAGTTTTTTCCAATAAAATTTTGATTTAAATTTGGAGCTCAGGTGTCAAACATGCAGCCCGGGGGCCAAATCCGGCCCGCCAAAGGGTCCAGTCCGGCCCTTGGGATGAATTTGTGCAAAAAATAATGAAGCAAAAAAATCTTGAATCAAGCAAAAAACACAAAACAAAAACAAAACTTGAATCTAGACAGAAGATCTTGAATTAAGCAAAAGAAATCTTGAATTAAGCAAAAAAAAAAAAAAAAATCTTGAAATAAGCAAAAAAAAAAATCTTGAATTAATCAAAAACAAATCTTGAATGAAGCAAAAAAATCTTAAATTAAGAAAAAAAAAAAACTTGAATCTAGACAAAAAATCTTTAAGCAAAAAAAAAAAACTTGAATTAAGCAAAAAAAAAAAAAAAATCTTGAATTATGCAAAAAAAATATCTTGAATTAATAAAAAAAAAAAAATCTGGCAATGGAACAAGTGAAAGTGATCTTGGTAAGATTTCTTGAAATACGATTTTTAAGAGCTATTGCTTAAAAACAACTTCTTATATTTCGCAGAAAAGTTACTTTTTAGGTGATTTTGTCTTATTTTAAGTATGATGAAATATTTTGACTAGAAATGAAAAAAAATACACTTGGTAAGATTTTGATTTTCGCAGTGTAAGGCCTGATTTACTAAAGGTAAAAACGTGCTCAAACTTGACTGCACACACAAGGGTTAACCCTAACTGACAGACAGACTGCTCAAGTTGAGTCCCATCAATATCCTGTGATAACTACCCTTTGATCTCAATTAAGAGGAAAGATTTTCCAGAGAATGTAATATTCATGTAAACCAAATACATATGAAGACAATAGAATATCATAATTATTGATTTGAAAAGTTAAATCTATAGAAAGTGAGAGAAAAAAAATCCTTCACAAGCTAGCTATTTCATGTCGAGACCTATTTTTGGTTATGTAAGGAAAAAAAAAAAAAAAAAAAAAAAAAAAAAAAAAAAAATATATATATATATATATATATATATATATATATATATATATATATATATATATTTTTTTTTTTTTTTTTTTTTAGATTAGTGACAAAATAATCTTAAATTCCAATGAAACCATGCTTAAGCAGAGGGTTAAATGCTTTCTTTCAGAAATTTCCATTGGTTTAGCTCATTTGATTACTTAGTGATTTAAAAAAATAAACATGTTTTTTGAGAAAAGTGAAATTCCCTACATAACCGGCACCATCTGATATTCAAATGCTTAAAAAAGCAATTCACACCAATTTTTCAGACAAAATTATTTTTCAATGATAAAAGGGTGTGTAAAAGGTCATAAAACTATACTGAAAATAGAAATACATGATTGAGATTTCAAATTATAGCAGTGATAAGTTACATTAGGGCTGCTCGATTATAGGAAAAAAAAATAATCACGATTATTTTAGCAATAATTGAAATCACAGTTATTAAAAACGATTATTTTTTAACCTTATAGTTGTTTATTTTTTTCTTGCAAAGCAATGTAAAATATACTCTTTAAACATAAATAAAGCTTTTAACCACTAAAACAAAGTATTTTCACTTTTGTATGAAACAAAAAAATCTTTGAATGCAAATAAGTGTACTGTACATTCAAGTATGTTTCCTTTTGTAAACAAATAGTGCACTGGAATTAAACTGCTACAGACTTGCCATAGAACTGTAGCAATAAAAAAAAACAACCAAAAAAAAAAACACGTAAAGTGCAAATTATAAATTCAAGTATGTTCGATGTAGTATGAAACATAGTAAATTCAGTGGCGTGCTGTGAGGTTTCAGTTCAGGCCTTCTGTATACATCAGCCATCTATAGAATACGTACGTTAGGGTTATACGGGTTCGGGTTAGGTTAATACGGGAGTTGCGGCGTAAAGAGATTCGGAGACTGAAGATTGCATTGCGGACGAAGTTGTTTTTATGTGTTTTAGTTTTTCATAAGATTACGATAAATGTGGCGGTGGTTAAACTTCCGATGGTTAAAAAGGTTTGTTGTGTTAGCGGTCGGTGCGAACACAACTACGAAACACTTTTTGCACGTGATGTGTTTTTCGTCTTCTTCATCAAACCCAAAGTGATTCCATACAATTGAATTTGACTTGCCTTTTTTGTTTACCTAGCACTTCTGCTGTGACTCTCCTGCCATTTTTCCAGACCGCTAGGTACAACTTTCCTCTTGGGGTGGACCTGCCGGCTAGCTGGTAGCAGTAGCTTAGAGGGGGGCGGGGCAGAGCTGCTCATGGTAGCTTGCGTGCGCGTGAATTAAAACAACTCAAAATTAATAATCGCTTTTTCTCGATTACATAATTTTTGTAATTGTTGCATGTAATAATCGAAATCGTAATTAATTTCAATTAATTGCACAGCCCTAAGTTACGTTATTATTCATTCTTAGAGAACTTTCCGAGGGACTGAATTTAGTTTGTATAAACAGTTCCGTAATTTTCTTGAAAATCCTTTTTTGGCAAAAATTTTAATGGATTTAGAAACTTAAGATGTTATACTATTGAAGTACAAAAAGTTATCTCAATTCTAATTTTTTGATTCAAAGTCAACAGGCGCGTGACTTGACCCATGTGTAAATGATCAACTGAAGCATAATAGTGTTAAAATTACACTTATTCTTCCAGTTTGTTCATGTTATTCATGTTTGAAAGGATAATTTGTAGATGTAAACCTGTTCATAATGTAATTTTACTTTTTTCACTCTAAAACATAGAGGAAAGTATGGAGTTGACATTATTTATGTATTATTATGTTATTATTTTACTGGTTCGGCCCACTTCAGATCAAATTTAGCTGAATGTAACCCTTGAACTAACATGAGTTTGACACCCATGGTTTATAGGTTATTATACTATTATTTTACTTGAGATCACAATTGGGCTGAATGTGGAACCTGAACTAAAACAACTACGACACCTTTGACTGTTAATAACTTTAGTATAATTTTTGCACTTTCCAAATTCATACTGTGGGATAATTAGAACCTTTAGCAGGCCGATCTATGGTCAGGTCCATCCAGGGATTAAATGAGGATGCGTTCTGCGTCGTACGTTAGTGACGCGCACATCAGCGGGTTGGGGCAGGTCAAAAGAATGTCAGTTTATTTGTGGGATGCGTTGGGTCGGGTCAAATAATTCCACAAAAGCCCAGCGGGTTGAAAAAAACCCGACTTGTGCATCACTACCGGACCTTAACCCATTCATGCATGAATTTTGAGAACCTTAGTCAAGATTTTTTTTCCTGACTGTTTTTATTCCTCTTTAGGCATTAAAAAAAAAACACAGTGATTGAAATTTTTTATGAACCTATTTTTCATGGAGTTACAAAAATGTCCACTCAGCTTAATACCATGCATTTAATATTTGAAGCAATAATTAAAACCAATCACCAAAACGTGATATACTGTTTGAAAACTATGAAATAAAAATATTTTTCATGCAGCTCACATTTTATCATATTACTTCATGGAGATAATATGCAAAAAAAAAAAAAAAAACATTAGGAAAATAGTTATTTACAATCTATCAAAAATTAGCAACTGATTTAATTACCCTTTCATGCATACTGGTCACTACAGTGGACAGCTATTCTACAGCTGTTCTCTTGTATATTCATAGGTTTTGTTATTTTAGTTCCATATCAGCCAACACAGTGGACACTTATGCATCATCCCAGACACTGACATTCAGACCATTTCTGTAACCTTGCTGATCTGAAGAAATACATTTTAAACTAGAAGCACTCGGAGAGCGCAGACCTCCGCCAAGGCTGATCAGTGGCCCCCCCGTGGGCCCCCCCACCCCCGATCACCACCAAAATTTAATCATTTCTTCCTTATCCCATTTCCAACAAACCCTGAAAATTTCATCCAAATCTGTCCATAACTTTTTGAGTTATGTTGCACACTAACGGACAGACAAACAAACAAACAAACAAACAGACAAACAAACAAACAAACAAACAAACCCTGGCAAAAACATAACCTCCTTGGCGGAGGTAATCAATTGCTAATTGTTATTAGGCTGTAATTAACAGTTTTCTTAATCAAAAATTTGGGTTTTTTTGCATATTGTCTCCCTGAAGTTAGGAATAACTAGTATTAGACTATGTAAAAATGTGAGAAAACATCAGATTATCTGCATGAAAAATGTTTTTGTTTCATAGTTTTTCCTCTTCTGACTCCTTTTCGAGTGTAGATGAATGATTTTGGATTTTTGAATTTGCATGTATTCTGTAAATGCTTGAAATAAACAAAAAATGAATGAATGAATGAATGAAGTTTTCACACAGTATATGACTTTCTGATGATGGGTTTTAACCCTTTCATGCATACTGGTCACTACAGTGGACAGCTATTCCACAGCTGTTCTCTTGTATATTCATGGATTTATTTTTTTTTATTTTTTTTTAACATATCTTTATTAAAGTTTTAAGACACTACATATCTTTTCTGACATGAACTGGTAACATTATGTATATCTCTCCTGAGCATAAACCCCCAGAATCCCACCCCCTCCGCACAGTTTTCACACAATTTATCAGTAAATACATGTTTCTGTGCATCAAAAAGTAAACGTGTGGTGTCCAGCTGAGTGGACATTTTTGCAACTTCATGAAAAATACGTTCATAAGAATTTTTTTTTTCATTATTTTTTTTTTTTAATGTATTTTTTATTTTTATTTTTTTAAAATTATTTTATTTTATTTATTTTTTCAAATTTATTTTTCAGAAGAAAATGTTCAATTGCATTGTTTTTTTTATGCCTAAAGAGGAATAAAAACACTCAAGAAAAAATTTTGATTAAGGTTCTCATAATTTGTGCATGAAAGGGTTAAATATATGTTTCTTTGCTTCACAAATTAAATGCATGGTGTCCAGCTGAGTGGACGTGTTTGTAACTCCATGAAAAACAGGTTCATTAAAAAAAATTTAAAAAAAATAAAAATTAATTGCATTGTTTTTTTTATGCCTAAAGAGGAATAAAAAGACTCGACTAAGGTTCTCATAATTCATGCATGAAAGGGTTATACTAAAACATGTTAGTGCAGATCAGGTTTATCAAGAACAGCAAAGTTATATTAATGGAATGTCAGTGTATGGGATGATGCATAAGTGTCCGCTGTGTTGGCTGATATGGAACTAAAACAACAAAATCCATGAATATACAAGAGAACAGCTGGAGGAGAACTGTCCACTGTAGTGATCACTGTGCATGAAAGGGTTAAAGTGAAAGTGAAACTTAAAGATGCTTTACTAATTCCTCTAAGCCTCATGATGTTATGCAGCTAATTATCCTTTTCCCTACCTGCAGAAACTTTAATTTGAGGGGGCAGGACATTTGTTTAACCCCCCCCCCAATCTCGTGATTAACTCTGATGCAATCTTCGGTTCTTTTTTGTCTTGGTTCATTAGGCCCGCCCACTGACAGTTAACCATTTTGCATCATAACAGCTTATAGATGTACCTGTTTTTATTACTACCATTAAGTACTTTTCATTTCACCGTCTACACTGTTTTGGTTTGAAAACTTTTCTGATGTCAAAAGGAAAATGTTGAATTTTTAGCACTGGGGGGCATTTTTGCCCAACGACACGGCCACTCAACAGGGTGTAGTTGATTGGTTGCAGCTGGGCATCACAGAAATGAGCAGCAGACAAGAGGTGATGCAAAAAGTTAAAAATGTGAGCACATAAAACCAAATGATTAAACAAAATGTGAGTGTGTTTTACACATCCAACCTGCACTGTAGTCAATTTTTTCCCCAATGGCTTTTCATTGTATTACAAAAACAAGCAGAAAACCTCCTATGCCTGTGGTTCCCAACCTTTTTTGGATCGTGACCCCATTTTAACATCACAAATATCTGGCAACCCCAGACATTCAAAATGGAGACTTTTTTTTTTTTTTTTTTTACTAAAATTAATTTGTTTTTGATCATGTAATAGTTTGCTATACTATGTTACAAATAAACGTTAATTTTAGACATTTACAGGGTGGGGAAGCAAAATGTACAATATTTTGAGGCAGGGATTGAAAGACAGTGTATGACCAATGAGTTTACTGAAAGTCATGAGAATTTATTTGCCACAAGAAAATTGACATAATAGAAAATGTTTTTATTCTATGTGTCCTCCTTCTTTCTCAATAACTGCCTTCACACGCTTCCTGAAACTCGCGCAAGTGTTCCTCAAATATTCAGGTGACAACTTCTCCCATTCTTCTTTAATAGTATCTTCCAGACTTTCTCGTAATAGTTTTGCTCATAGTCATTCTCTTCTTTCCATTCTAAACAGTCTTTATGGACACTCCAACTATTTTTGAAATCTCCTTTGGTGTGACGAGTGCATTCAGCAAATCACACACTCTTTGACGTTTGCTTTCCTGATTACTCATATGGGCAAAAGTTTCTGAAAAGGTATGGATAATAGTGTTAGGTATGATTATGACATCAATATATGTTTGGTTTCAAAACAATTGACGTAGTGCCTGCTGAGAAAAAACAACTAAATGTTCATTGTAAATTTTGCTTCCCCACCCTGTAGTCTATATAATGTATATTATTATGGACGGAGGCAGAAAAGCCAGGTGTAGATTACGGCACAAAGTGAGAATTTGATTTTCCTTGGTCAGGATATGTACAGTCAGTCCAGCTTGGATTTACAAGCCTGACAATTAATACTGAACAAACAAGAACTCAAACTATGAATTATGAAAGAGCTGCAGCATCTGACACCGACCACAACGAACATTTGACAGATAAACAGTGCCACAGTAAGTTTTTTATTTTTATCAATTACTAGAAATTTCAGGTGACCCCATGTGGGGCCCTGACCCCAAGGTTGAAAAACACTGTCCTATGCAATCACTAACATTTGAATTAGTAGCTATATTTTAATTGGCAGCTCTCCAATAATATTTGGTCATAGGTGGTTTAGTTAGTTAGTTAGTTAGTTAGTTAGTTAGTTAGTTAGTTTTATTTCGAGCACATAGAATCATCAGAAAACAAAGAACCAGACAACATGTTTAACCCTTTCATGCATACTGGTCACTACAGTGGACAGTTCTTCTCCAGCTGTTCTCTTGTATATTCATGGGTTTTGTTATTTTAGTTCCATATCAGACAACACAGTGGACACTTATGCATCATCCCATACACTGTAATTCAGACCATTACTGTGACGTTGCTGTTCTTGATTAACCTGATCTGCACTAACATGTTTCAGTGTAAATCAACTGTTATTTGTTAGGGAAAAAAAGTTTTTTTTTTTTTGTTTTTTTTTTTTTTGTTTTTTTGCATATTACCTCCATGAAAAGAGTAATAATTAGTATTAGAATATGTTAAAATGTGAGATGTCAGATTTTATTTCATTGTTTTAATATCAATTTCTGATCTTGGGCTTTACACACGTTTCTTTACTTCAAAAATTAAATGCATGGACACTGTTTTTTTTTTTCATGCCTAGGGAGAAATAAAAACACTCCAGAGAAAAATCTTAACTAAGATTCTCATGGTTAGTGCATGAAAGGGTTAAACAAAATTTTTTAGCACTCGAAAAGGAGTGGGAAGAATTATAACTTATAAACTCCCACCCCCTTTTTTTACAAACTAATACCGGTAATTAAATTAATTTCACTTCCTTTGCTTTGTTAATACACTTTTTTTCTGCATATTTTTACAATAACACAAAGCTTCCATACACACCTTTCACACACACTTTTTTTAGTCACCTCACACACAATCAGATTTCCATAACCAACCGTTTTTATATAAACTGTTATATTTATGTGCACTTTAAATATTTACTACAAATACAATCATTAATATACGTGATAATATCTCCTAATCATGATAGTCTGTATTAATTAATCAATTACAATTATATCTTATTTTATGCATTAATCTATATTATATTATACAGGGTGGGGAAGCAAAATTTACAATATTTTGAGGCAGGGATTGAAAGACAGTGTATGACCAATTAGTTTATTGAAAGTCATGAGAATTTATTTGCCACAAGAAAATTGACATAATAGAAAATGTTTTTATTCTATGTGTCCTCCTTCTTTCTCAATAACTGCCTTCACACACTTCCTGAAACTCGCGCAAGTGTTCCTCAAATATTCGGGTGACAACTTCTCCCATTCTTCTTTAATAGTATCTTCCAGACTTTCTCGTAATAGTTTTGCTCATAGTCATTCTCTTCTTTCCATTATAAACAGTCTTTATGGACACTCCAACTATTTTTGAAATCTCCTTTGGTGTGACGAGTGCATTCAGCAAATCACACACTCTTTGACGTTTGCTTTCCTGATTACTCATATGGGCAAAAGTTTCTGAAAAGGTATGGATAATAGTGTTAGGTATGATTATGACATCAATATATGTTTGGTTTCAAAACAATTGACGTAGTGCCTGCTGAGAAAAAAACAACTAAATGTTCATTGTAAATTTAGCTTCCCCACCCTGCATTATATTATATTATATTATATTATATTATATTGTTAGTGAAAGTGATATACACCCTTATATGCAAAGTTGCACAAATTCCTGATGCCATCACCTCTTTTTCCATCATAGTGAAAAAATGAATGTGAAACAGAACACTGATTGCACTCTCATATACAGCAGTGTCACCTTATATCATAAAATAAATGAAAACCATTGATCACTGTAGATGATAACATTTTTGTCCAAACAGCTAGATATGTGCAATAACCCCCTGTATCAAATATAAACCCAGCTTGGGGGGTAGAAGTTCAAACTTAATATCGGCAACTGCATTTCCTATTATTTTTTGTCTTTGATGCAGTTGCGGGGACTACACTGTGCTTTTCTGTTCATCTTGCTTTGATACTTCTTGATGGTTGTGCATAAAAAGCAGCAGAACCCCAAGCCTCTTCGACAGGTCAGCGTGCGGCCAGCGTGAGCCATTGAAATCAGCCAACACTTGCCCTTGTGGAGCCCTGCAAAGCCTGATCTAAATCCAAACTGACACCTCATAAACAGGTTGTCAAAAGGCTTTACCTTGATTTTATCCGTCATTTTATCCATCTGTTTCAGGCTCCCGTTGACCTCAGTCAATAAATTAATTACATCCACTGGGTGAAGTTAGTTGATTGTTGTTTTTGCAGGCCGCCGATCTCAATACTTCTGTTCTTTAGACGCTTGCTTTTATTTAGACATATTGAAGACATGCTGCACCAGATTTTAAATTATTAACCCATAAAGACCCAACACTACTTTTACATCAGTTCCCAAATGAAACTTTTTCTATATTTAACTTGTCTTGAGTGAGTTATCACCATTTCTTTGCAATATTATCCTCTGTGTTTTGTGTTTTATCAGTATAAATAATGTATTTTCCTGTATTTTATTCACTAATCATGTAGCTCAGGGGTGTCAAACATGCGGCCCGAGGGCCAAATCCGGCCCGCCAAAGGGTCCAATCCGGCCAGCGGGATGAATTAGTGAAATACAAAAATTACACTGAAGATATTAACAATCAAGGATGTCAAAATACATTTAGTTCAATTCCATCTAAAGTGGGTCAGACCAGTAAAATACTATCATAATAAACTATAAATAACGAAAACCACATATTTTTCTCTTTGTTTTAGTGTAAAAAAAAAAGTAAAATTACACAAAAATGTTAACATTTACATACTAGATTTTTACAAAAAATGTGAAAAACCTGAACAAATATGAACAACCTGAAATGTCTTAAGAGATTTAAGAATAATTTTACCAATATTCTGTCTGTTATTAAATGTTTTGTGTATTTGTAGATCCACTGTGATCTGTACGTTGTAATGAACATGTAAAAATGAGAAGCTGAGGCCAAATAATGGCATAAATTGTTAAAATTACACTTTTTTTCTTAATAAATTTCATTTTTGTCATGGTTTGTTTATGTTTTTCCACATTTTTTAAAAGGCTAGTTTGTAGATGTAAAAATTTTTATAATATAATTTTACTTTTTTCACTCTAAAACATAGAAATTAGTAGGGATGTCCGATATTGGCTTTTTTGCCAAAAACCAATATGCCGATATTGTCCAACGCTTAATTTCCAATTCCGATATCTACCGATACTGCTGCCGATATATGCGGGATATTAAACTAATTTTAGGTAACATCACATATCTCCTGTCATGGAATTAACACATCATGCCTAATTTTATTGTGATGCCCCATTGGATGCATTCTCAAATGCAACAAGGCTTTCAAAATGTAAACACTGTCTGTGCAAAGAATACATACTTCAACTTAAGTTGTGGAAAAAATGCCATATTTATTTATTTTCTCTCCCTCCCTCCATGAGTCTATTACAGTGTGGCAACTCTACTGTACAATTTTCAAAACTGCACATTTCTTTCAGCTACAAACAATGCTTCATTTATGCGTCGGTAAATGCCGGTGAAATCAAGGCATTATTTTATCTGCTTTAATGATAGGCAAAAAAAACGATAATGATATTCACCGATATTACATTTTTATGCCAATATCGGGCCGATAATATCGGTGGGCCGATATTATCCCGATACATCCCTAGAAATTAGACATACAAATTTTGGACTTGATATTATTTATGTATTATTATGTTATTATTTTAATGATTCGGCCCACTACAGGTCATAATGGGCTTTATGTGGCCCCTGAACTAACATGAGTTTGACACCCTTGATGTAGATCTTCATGAAAGCTCAGATTAAAGTTCAGGGTTATTATATTAAAAACAGAGAAAACTGAAGAAAAAAATGACTTTTTCAGTAAAATCTATCAGTAACTGAACATAAACCAAGCATTTCCATCCACTGTCATTGATCCAGCTCCATGGGTTTTACTGGTGAATCAATGTTGTAGAAGATGATGATGTTTCCATGTTCACTACGGAGCCTCTGAACGTCCAAATGGGTCATATCTGATGACCATGAAAAGATTAAAAACTGTATTTTATACCAATTATTTACATGTATTAATAGGATTAGTGGCTCAACATGTATTAAACATTTTAGATCAGTAGATGGTTTTGGTCGGTGGTGGATGTTTGGGTCTTTATGGGTTAAAATAGTCAACTTTAGGTTTTCTAATGTATATAGCCATTCGCATAGTTTCATGTACAATTATTAGCTTACGGAGAAGAAAAAAAGAGGTGAAGTCAATGAAGCCAGATGGTTTTACACCTGTCCAACAGATCTACAGCTGAGTGAATGTTTTCTTTAGCTGTAATGTGTTGTTTCGAAGGCAGGGGTTGAATGGGTAATCGCTATTTTCCTTTAGCTCTTTGCTTAACTAAGTACATTTCAATTGCCCATTAAAATGCAAATTGTTTCATTAATTGCGCACAGGGGTGTGCTAACTGCTGAACACAGCTATTGTGTTTGCATAGGTAAATAAAGAACCACCATTTAGTGATCATAGCACACATGCCTAAATTGTTGCGTCGAACTGTTAAACAACTGTTCATCTCTTGTCTGATTTTGAATGAAATCACAAAGTAAATGATGAAAACAAGGATTAGGTTACGCACTTATCTTTGCAAATTTGGATGGCACATACTGAAAACAGGCATTTAATTCTGCTGTTTGTTAAAGCAGCGTATGACGTTCGTCCCAGGTCATAGCCTAAGTATCATGAATCCGTTAGAATACGCACCTGAATCCCTTCCCTCACGGTGAACAACTTTGAAGTGTACTCCATCACAAGCAGCCCATTTGTTTACATACCAAACTGCTATGTCACTCACGCCTTTTCGGAAATTTTGTTTCTGAAGTGCATTGTGGGATTGGGAATTCCACGCAGCTGCAGCATGACCACGGCAGCAACAAACACAGAAATGGCTTCATTGGTTCTTGCTGCTGCATGGAATTCCGAAAAGGCCCGAGTAATGGTTTGGTTTCAGTTTGGTACGTAAACAAACAGACTGCTTGTGATGGAGGACACTTTGAAGTTGTTCACCGTGAGGAAAGTGATTAAGGTGCGTAATCACAGAAAGACTAACGGATTTGTGTTACTTAGGCTATTTCATTTCATTTCATTTATTAAGATCCCCATTAGCAACTGATGATTCAGTTGCTATTCTTCCTGGGGTCTCCTCTACATATTACATAATATTAACCCTTTCATGCACGAATTATGACAACCATAGTCAAGATTTTTTTCTTTCTTCTTGTTTTTATCCCCCCTTATACATGAAGAAAAAAAGCAATTGAGTTTTTTTTTTTTATGAAGTTACAAAAATGTCCATGCGTTTAATTTTTGAAGTAAAGAAACGTGTTTAAAACCCAATATCTGAAAGTGAGATAAAAACAAATGAAAAGATTTTAATCCTACTAATCTGATGTTTTCTCACATTTTAACATTTTACTGCTAGTTATTACTCACTTTATGGAGGTAATATGCAAAAAAAAATATTTTGTCTAACAAATAACAATTGATTTACACTAAAACATGTTAGTACAGATCAGGTTAATCAAGAACAGCGAAGTGACAGTAATGGGATGAATTGCAGTGTATGGGATGATGTATAAGTGTCCACTGTGTTGGCTGATATGGAACTAAAACAACAAAACCCATGAATATACAAGAGAACAGCTGTAGAATAGCTGTCCACTGTAGTGACCACTATGCATAAAAGGGTTAAAATTTTAAATTTTTACATTAATCTTACACCATTCACGCACACACACACACACACACACACACACACACACACACACACACACACACACACACACACACACACAAACAGGACATATACAACAGCCCAATGCAATTAAAATAAATAAACAAAACAAGTACTATACATTCGTACTCCTACACCAATTAATAGGTTTCTGATACAAAGCATGAGACATCTTTCAATATTAACAATACTCATTCCATTTCATGCCTGTTAAGTAAACAAAAAAAGTTTTAATTTCTTTTGAAAACATTTTATATTATTTTCCACCAACAAAAACCCTGGCAATCCATTCCATGCAACCATGACATGATAAAAAAACAATTCTCTGTAACTGATTTGTTCTGCCTAAAGGCAAAACACACCATGTTTCAGTAGTTTGTCTTGTACAATGATTATGTTGATCAGCAAAAAATGACAGTTTTCTGTGAATATTTTCTGGAGTTTATGTTGCGATAATGTTACGAATGAATGATAATAAAGAATATTTCAATCTAGATTTTACAGTTAACCATGTCAAACTGTTGTGCATTGTGGTTCTATTAGTTCTGTAAGGGCAACCCAAAACAAAACAATTCGTGTCGCTTTATTCTGTGCAACTTGCAATTTGTGTAAATTATTTTCATTAGTATTTGACCAAACAACTGAGGCATAATCCATATGAGATAATACTAATGACTGAACTAAGAGCTTGGTCAACCATTGAGGAAGTCATTTCTTACAGTGTCTAAACAGTGTCTAGGCTATGACTGGTTTTACAGATTTGATGAAAAATTGGTGACAAACGTCATACGCAGCTTTAAAGATTTTGCTGGTGTTGACAATGTTCTAGATTTAAGTTATTACTTTGGTATTAGAAGTACTTCCAAAAAATTATGCAATAATTATGGTTAATTCATTGTTTTTGCGGAATAAAATGTTGTTATGAAATCATTAGAAAAAATAAATGACTGAATGAATAAATAAATAAATAATACGTAGAAATGCACATGCAGAATCTCCTAAAACTGTACTTATTATGAGATATGTGCAGAAGACACTAATGAACTAACACATCCTACCAGAGCTGGCTGGACCTAGGCTCAGTAAACACTACAGACAGCTTAATTACAAAGCTCCCCGTACTTCCCAAGGGTTAATTAAATGCTCTCCAGTCACCAGGGACCTCATGTACAAAGACATGCGTGGATTTCATACTGAAACCTGCCGTACGCTTAAATCCAGAAAAGTTTGTACGCACAAAAAAATCCAGATGAATAAAACTGAGCGTACGCCCAAATCCAAGCACATTTCCTTTATTCATCCCAATCAGCGTGGAATTGACCGCATATATTGGAGCACCAGACTCCTCCCTCTCCACGCCCACATCCAAATATGCAAATCGGTGTAAATGGGGCCTGCAGGTGGGATTCCCCTCTCTGCGTGATCAGATGATGACGTCAACGTGGTCGTGAAGCGGAGGCCGAAACAGGCGGAAGGAGAAAAGAGACGAACTCAGCCCGTTTGAGCAGAAAGTTGACGATATTGTGTGCGACACCGCTCTCACAGGTCTCTATATGGTTGATGGTGGGTTTAATGTCTTAATGGGTACGATTACATGACGTTATTTTCCCAGAAGCAATTAATTCGGAACTAAAGTATTTTGTCTTCTGTTTACGTGGAAATGTTAAACCCGAATAAAGGTTTACATGAGGTATTAATGAGGTACATAAGTGAGCAAAAGGGTTTGCGCTTCAGTGCTCACGTTGCCTTGTTCTCACAGCCCTTCTGTTAGCTTAGCTTAGCATAGTCACTGCATTTCTATGGTCACACGTAGCCAGTGTTTTAAAGGTGATTTGTTCTCTTTTGTAAGTGTTTTTCTGAAATCCGATTCTCCCTAATTATTTATTTAGATCCGCGACTTACTGCACTCATACAATCTTGGGACTGTTGTGTTGACGGAAGTTGGAAAATCTTTTTGTTGGAAGGGATGCATGCGCTAAATTAGCTTTGCTTTACCGTTTTAGCTTTGCATTAGTTTTTATTTGCTAGGATTTTATTACTGCAGTAAGTCACATGGCCATGATTTGAGCCTCAGTTTGTGATCATATTGACCCCACTGGACCAAAGTAATGATTAGGGAGAACTGAATTTCACAAAATCACTCATAAAATACGACAAATCACCTATAAAAGCCTGGCTACGTCTGACCATAGGAATGAAGTGATTATGCTAAACTAGGCTAAGCTAATGGAAGGGCTGCGAGAACAAGGCAATGCCCACTTATCGAACTCATTAGTGCATGACAAATGAATGAATAAAAAAACAAGTGGTGAACTCTTCCTTCAGGGTTTTCCAGGCTGGTAGATCCCATCAGAATACCCCACTGGAACAGTTTGGGTTGACTAGACTGCACTGCATATTCTTCCGCCAGCGCAGAATGTGTGCGTCATCATGATGGGGCAAGACAACGAGCATGCGCAGAACGGCAGGAATGAAGTCCAAACGAAATAAAGGGTTTACATGTCCGAGGAATAATTTAGACTGGAATAAAAAGTGGATTAAACCAGTGACTTTAATCGGGTTTAAATTTAATCCGAACTTTTCTTTTTCAACTGGAATAAGGTGTTTACATGGGCATCTGAAATAGGATCTAGCGTTTAATCAGATTAAACCAGGAATAAAAATTGTCATGTAAACACATGGAATGTCCTCCCAGGTAGGATTGGCATTGATGGGTCCAGGGTCTGGTTCTAGTTGGTTCTGGTTCTGGTGGTGGATGTGCTGCTCTGGCAGTAGAATGGTAGAATGCCGGTGTGTTCATTGTTCATCTGTGTATTGTAGCCGGATGACGGTGGAGTGAGTGAACAGACTCAAAAACAGAATCATAAATTATATTATCTTCCTCTCCGTGTCAAACCAAATTCCTTAACAACCATGCTGATTGGTCCGTCACCAGGTCAAAGCTGGGACATCCTCTACAAGCGACATTTATAATGATGGATGAGCTTAAAGAATGAGACTAACCTAATTTAAAAGTACACAGAACAATGAAACTTAGGCTCATTCTCGTTCTGTTCTTCATCAAGAGCCATTTCCCTTGTCGTGGTAATTGAGAGCACCCCGGAACTTGTTGCTTATCCAGAGGTGAAGATGAACCCAGAAACGAACAAAGGACTGAATGACAAAATCACTCTATGTGCCATGTAAATAATGTATTACATTATGTGTTAATGTTGATTAACTCAGCACGTTAACTCTTTTATGCATGTAATACTTAAGCCATTCGCCTGACCTGTGGTTTCACATATGTGTGTCCTGATCATGTTCACGGTGAATTATGTGAAAGTAAGAGTATCACTGCTTATAGCATGTCTGAATAATCATGCTATTATTTTACTGATGCTTAAGTGAGGTTACAGGTGATGTATAAAGTTTAAGAATCTTATCTGAGGATGCAAAGTTTTCTTACAAGGCTGCCCACAGTCTTCTCCCCCTCTGTCTTCCCAAGAGGGAAGAGAAACGTGATATTTTTGAATATTCACGAGGAGGCGTTTTCCCGCCGAAAACAGACAAAGAAGGCAACGCCCCAAGGCATCGATGACTCATCTATATTCATGAGGAAGGCGTTCCGGGTTGGTTTTTGGACAAACTATAAAAGTAAATGAAAAGAACTTTTCAGCAGAGTCCTGTCCATCTTCTGGGCTCTCACCTACGCAAGGAGTCTTTTCCATCTCGGGGGTCTTTTCCACCTCTCCCAGGCTCTCACAGAGCAGAGCAGAGTCCTGTCCATCTTCTGGGCCCTCACCTACGCAAAGAGTCTTTTCCACCTCTCCAGGGCTCTCACCTACGCAAAGAGAAGAGCTATCTCCACCATCTTCTGGGCTCTCACCTAAGAGCAGAGAGCTTTCTCCAAGGAGTCTTGAACATCTCCTTGGCTCTCAGAGCTGTTCTATCCTCTAAGCTCTCCAAAGAGCTTTACCATCTTCGCTGTTCTCCACTTCTCCTGGCGAGCTTTCCAGAACCAGCCGCCAGAGCCAGCTGTGAACCTCCTCCAGCAAGCAGAACTTCAGAACTTCAGAGCTTCAGAACTTCAGAACTTCAGAACTCCAGACCTTCAGGCCTCCAGCGCAAGCACGTTGCTTCACAGCCTGTTCCTGCTTCGAACTACGTCAGAAGACTTCATCCATCCGCCGTCAAGGCCGTGCCAGTTGCTGCATCCGCACCGCAACAACTTGTAAGAAAACTTGCTCCTGATTTATCTGAGTTGGTGTTATTCCAAGTTAAGTAGGTTTACCTCAACGTAACCTCACTAACATTATAATCTCTTGAATATAGCTATCTGCCAACTTAATTTACATAGTCTCCTGTCCATAATCTCCTGCTCCTTTTGTTGTATTTGTCTCTTGTCTTTATGTTATTTGTGTGTCTTAGTTAGTTAATAAATCGTTTGTATGTATATAAATTCTGCTGTGTCAGTTGTGCTTTGTGTACTATTATTCACACATGGGTTCACTGTGCAGTCAACGAACTATCACCTTTGCAAGATTTCCAAATTATTGTTTTGGGGTTGATTTAGGTTTAAGCTTAGTTATAAATCTATAATTAAATTAATCAATGAATCAACACTCAATTAATCGATAAATTGGTATCCTATTCTTGCTACAGTATCTCTAAAGTGCACATCGCTCTGTGGAATGACCTTTTTCACATTATTAAGTTTCCCAGTTTCACCTCCAAGTGTCGCCAATGGTTCAAAAGCATTAGAAACGTGCATATGCCAGCTATGGACTTGGCGTGGAGGATTACACATTCCCGCGGTCATTTCACTCTATACATCTGAACGTGAGCATGGAAAAGGGCGTATACCAGGTTTTGTGCATTTATTATCCAAAACAAGGAGCTACTTTATATTGAAATAAATGTTGGAATGGCAATCAATTAAAATTTACTCTCTGATGGAACACTAACATGTTTTGACCCATTAAGGTTCTCATAATTCACGCATGAAAGGGTTAACTGAATCAGAATATTTTTGTAATGTCCTTAATCCAACTTTCCAAATGGCCCATGGGTGTATGAATCTACTGCACAGGTGTCAAACATGCGGCCCGGGGGCCAAATCTGGCCCGCCAAAGGTTCCAATCCGGCCTGCAGGATGAATTTGCAAAGTGCAAGTTAGGGCATCAAAGTCAAAAATAATATAATAACCTATAAATAATGACAACACCAATTTTTTTCTCTTTGATTTAGTGCAGAACACATTAAATTCCGAAAATGTTTACATCAACAATCTATACTTTAAAATGTGAATAACTTGAACAAATATGCCTGTTACTAAATGTTTTGCGCCTTTGTAGATCTGACCTATAATGCATATGTATAAATGATAAGTTGAGGCATAATATTGATAAAACTGTACTTATGTTTCTTCACAAATTCAATTTTTTTTTCACGTTATTCACATCCTTTTTGTTTGGATCGTTTTTAAATGTAAATATTGGCATAACTGAATGTTATTTTTTGCACTAAAAACAATTTGGAGTTGTCATTATTTATATTGGTTATCGTGCTATTATTTTACTGGTCCAGTGTCCTGTCGAGCCACCCTACCTGTTGAGTTGAGCTACCTAGCGCTACTGAGCATGCGCACGCATGTGCATGACCCCCAAGCGTTTTCACTGTTTAAATGCCCATCGATATAAGCTACCTCATCCAGAAGTGGAGTTGACTTCGATGCTGGCGCTGTTAGTGAGTAGTATTTTGAAAGTATATTTCTTTTATTGTGCCATTTCACAAGTAACCATGTATGCAATTAATTACATGTGCACGAAAGATTGATGTACAATACTGACGTGATAACAGCGTAAGGAAGTTGACATTAGTACATATTAGCATTAAGTACGTTGGGTCACCTGGGTATTAATGGCATTTAGATTATTGAATGATAGCCTACCATTTGAGTGACAAAATTTATGTTAACTATTCCTGTGACTACCCACACTTGTGTGAATTAAGTTATGATTCCATACACGCGATGAGTAAGCTAGGTATGAAAAACAAAATAAATTCCTTACTGGAGAAATTCCTACATACCTTGTTCCCTTGTTACCCCTTCCCCCGAATTGGAGCCAAGGGGTATTGTTTTTGGTTCGGTTTGTTTGTTTTTTTGTTTAACACTTTAGCAGCAAAACTGTCGGTTGAATTCATACCAAGTTGGGTTTTTAGGTAGCGTCAATCGATAGATGTTGCTGTCAATCGATAGATGTCGCTGAGCAGCTCAACTCGACAGAACACCGGCCCACTTCAGATTAAATTGGGCTGAATGTGGCCCCTGGAAGAAAATGACTTTGACACCCCTGATTATCAAACCTGTATTGTCAAAATGTCCGATATTTATGCCAAAGCACAAAAATCAAAGAATAAATGTTGATGCAGTCCTTCTGAGAAAGTTGTGGGTGGTAACTTCAGCTTTTTTTAGGAATCTGATTTTGAATAGCACCTAAGGGGAATACCTCTGTTGGAAGCCAACATCTGTCTCAAAGAAGCATACTAAAATATTGAACCATGCCTTCAGAGTAGCCTGAGCAGAATTAGAAGCAGGCAAGCTGCAGCCATTGAGTTTGCTGAGGAGGTAGAGAGGAGCCCTCCATCAATAGAGGACACGATTGGAAAGGAGGGGCAGAGTGATGGAGGTGATTGTGAGGAATGCCAAGCAAGGGGTTTTAGATTCTGTCACCATCTCAATCGCAAGCGTCGTATCAAAGCCTTTAGCGCCGTTATCGTATCATACGCTCCGTACATGAATTGTAAGGACAGAGTCAAGTTCAAATATTCCACTCGAGGGAAAACAGCTCTGAAGATATCAGCCAATAAGCAGGTGAAAGTCCACTATAATAATCCACTGCATCATCGTGAAAGAGAGAGAGAGAGAAAGCCTTTTCTTTGCGCTATCCTCACAGTTTATCAGCGTTGCCTCCGTTACTCAGCGACTTCCTTGCAATTACTCTGAGTGTTTGCTTTAACCCAGGGGCGTCAAACTTGTTTTAGTTCAGAGGCCATATTTAGCCCAATTTGATCTCAAGTGGGCCAAACCAGTAAAATAATGACTTAATAACCTATAAATAATGACAAATCCAAGTTTTTCTTTTTGTTTTAGTACAAAAAAAACAAAAACAAAAAAATTGAATTATGAAAATATTTACATTTTACAAAAAAAGATGTGAATAACCTGAAAAAACAGAAATTTCACTTGAAAAATTAGCGCAATTTTAACAATATTATGCCTCGATTTATTATTTATACATGTACATTACACACAGTGTTACATAAATATTTGGTAACTGGTGTAATATTGATAAAATTTTGTTTATGTTTATGTTTATGCATTTGGCAGACGCTTTTTTCCAAAGTGACTTACAGGGGAAAACCAATCAAATCACTCAATCAAATTTTATTTATATAGCGTCAGATCGCAACAAAGAAGTTATCTCATGACACTTTATATATAGAGTTGGTCAAAACCAGACTCTAAGCCAATTTACAGAAACCCAACAGAATCTCCAAACTCCAAAATTTTGGAGTTTGGAACTAAAATTTGAACAATTTCTACAATATGACATTACATCTCTTATTATTAACACAACTACAGATCACAGTGGATCCATAAATGCACAAAACATTTAGTAACAGGCAGAATATTGTTCAAATTGCACTAATTTTTCAAATGAAATTTCTTTTTCAGGCTATTCACATCTTTGTTTGTAAAATATAAATATTTTCATAATTTAATTGGGGTTTTTTTTGTACTAAAACAAAAAGAAAAACTTGGATTTTTCATTATTTATAGGTTATTCAGTCGGGTATTATATCGGGTTGTTTGTCTTTGTTTTTATTTATGCATTTATTTGCATTTTATTGTGAAAGAATAATTTTGTAAATGTAAATATTTTCACAGTGTAATGTTATTTTTTGTCTCTTAAATTTTTTCCACATAATTTTTCACAAAGAAAATTTCTCATTATGTATGGTTTATTGTGTTTTTATTTTTACTGGACATCACATTGGTCTGTATGTGGAACCTGAACCATAATAAGGTTAATTTTTACACTTTCATCCCGCAGGCCAGAATGGAACCTTTGGCGGGCCGGTTTTGGCCCACGGTCCGCATGTTTGACACCTGTCTGGCTGGAGTGCAACACCGCCGAGGGTTTCCTCCTCGGAGACGATCAGGTGTGTTTCCTTTTAACAACGATATTACACTGGTGAGCTGAGTTGATACCGTTAACTGCTCATTCTTCTTGGTAAACATCTTGACTCACTGCACATGGCTTCCTTTTTTGATGTGTTCAACATGGCAGCGCTTTAATTAAGTCAGTGTGCAACAATTAGCACTGGCAACACCTTCCATTAGTTCATGCTTTATAATAATTTACAGACCGGTTGTATCTGTTGTAACCGCTGTTACTCATGCATCTGCTTTAATGTGTTACTGTGGTAAGTGCAGCAGTTTAGCACATCATCTGGGCACCTGCGTTTGGATAACAGAACGCAGTAAATGTCAGCTACAGGATTAGTTAGCCGCGTCATAAATTATCCCAGCATCATCGTCGATAACTGCGTGGCTCCGACTGCTGAATCGTGTTCATTAGACGTACATGAAAACACAGTTTAGTTCAGAACAGTTACTTATAAACCTGTCATCGCTAGCATTATTTAACACATACATTATTTCCTGATTTTAGCATGACTGTAATGGTATTTTGGATACAGCAAATTAAGTTTACAGCTTGCCTTTGCTGCAAACAATAATGTATGTGTCATTAAAACATGACAAGTTACAATTATATATACACTAGCGCCAAAGGAGTAGGTTTGATTTTGACATTAGTGGGGACACAAAAGTGATCACATGATGAGGCCTCTTAGAACACCAGACTTGATATAAAGCTCTGATTTTAACCCTTTCATGTATACTGGTCACTACAGTGGACAGTTCTTCTCCAGCTGTTCTGTTGTATATTCATGGGTTTTGTTGGTTTAGTTCCATATCAGCCACAGTGGACACTCATGCACCATCCCATAATAATACACTGACATTCAGACCATTACTGTCACTTTGCTGTTCTTGATAAACCTGATCTGCAGTAACATGTTTGAGTGTAAACCACTTGTTTTTGTTAGACACAAAGCATTTTTTGCATGTTATCTCCATGAAATGAGTAATAACTACACAGCAAAAATTGGAGAGTTGAAATTTCAGGGTTAAACATTTGAGAGTCAATTTTCACTCTCGAAGTGTAGTTTTAACTCACTGTGAGTTAAATGTCACTCAGAGTTGGGGTTAATGAAAAGAGTTAGTCAAGCCTGTGGAAATTAACTCAGGAGAAGTGTTGTTTTGCGTCTCTCCATAGTTAATTTGCCTGGCCCCTGCATTTCAAACCAGGTGAACCTGTGCAATTTCTATCAGACTGTCACTGTCAGAGAGAAAAAAGAGGAAAAATATTTTTTCTAAAAAAAAAATGCATCAGCTTTCTTTGAATCATCCTGTTCACATTGAATTTTAAGTCATTTTTTTAATGGATTCACTTTTTTATGATTAAAATTAACACTACTTTCAGAGTGAAAATTAAGTAAAATGAGTGTTATTTTTGTTACTTTCATGGTGTTAATTTAACTCTGTTTGAGTTAAAGGAGAAACTCTGACAGTGTAAATAATAAATCCATATGGGTTAATTTAACCCAGGTCGGTGAGATTATGAAGGACGGCTGTGGCTCAGTTGGTAGAGTCTAATGACTAAAGGGTCAGCGGTTCGAATCCTGGCTCCGACTATCCATGTGTCGAAGTGTCCTTGGGCAAGACACTGATGTCACTGTATGAGTGTGTGTGAATGTGAGGAATTGTGAAGCGCTTTGGGCACCATGAAGATGTAGAAAATGCACTATATAAGTTCAGTCCATTTACCATTTACGAATTCTTGTGAGTGTTGGTAGTTAACTCAGTCAGTGTTAAGTTAACTCAGGTTTCTGAGTTAAAAAGGCAACTCTGGCAAAGTGTTAAATAATTAACTCCAATGAAAATGTTAATTTAACTCTGTAAAGTGTGGACCTATATAAACTCTGAAAAAGTTAAAATCAACTCTGTGGGAGTTGATTCAACTCTCCAATTTTTTGCTGTGTAGCATAAGAATATGTTAAAATGTGAGAAAACGTCAGATTAGCAGCATTAAAAATGTTTTTAGTTCATTGTTTTCATATCCCTTTCTTACAGAAGAGGATTAGGGCCACTGGAAAAAAAAAAAAAAAGGTATAATATATATATATATATTTTTTCATTATTATTCTGAGAAAAAAAGTCAGAATTCTGACTTTAAACTCCGAATTCTGTTTTTTTTTTTTTCTCTATAATTCTTACTTTAATCTCAGAATTCTGAAATTTTTCTCAGAATTCTGACTGTTTTTTCAGAATTCTGACTAATCTCAGAATTCTGACTTTAAACTCCGAATTCTGACGTTAATCTCAGCATTCTAAGTTTTTTCTGACCTTTTTTTTTTCAGAATTTTGACTTTAATTTCAGAATTCTGACTTTTTTTCTTATGATAATAATAAGAAATACATATTTGACCCAAGTTTATTGTATGTTTTTTTCCAGCGGCCTTAATTCTCTTCTGTACTTCCTGATACTGGGTTTTAAACACGTTTCTTTCCTTCAAAAATTAAATGCATGAACATTTTTGTAACTCCACGAAAAAAAAAAAAAAAAATCAATCACATTGTTTTTTTCATGCCAAAGGAGGAATAAAAACACTCAAGGAAAAAATCTTGCCTAAGGTTCTCATAAGTCATGCATGAAAGGGTTGAAGCCACATGGGTGAAGTATTGTTATTTAGATCATCATCACACTAACATTTGTCACAATGCTGAATCTCATGACTAACACATCCGTCATTATTTAACCTCACCTGTGAATTTCCAGCCTCTCCTCCTGTCTCTCCTCCTCTACCTCCTCCCTCCTCTGTACTGTCTGCCACCTGACAAAAATATTTTGATGCATGACATATGAACAGATAAGTGATACAATGATCCTAGAGTTTGATGGTGCAGTTATTGCCTGAACAAACAAGGCTTTAACTTTCAATTATTACATCTAATTTATTCTCCAAAAATATGGATAGATTTTTTTTTTTTTTTTTTTCCTTTTGGTGTTCTGTTTGTCCATTTGAAGCATATGTTTATATGGATGTATTTGTGGGGATACTACCTGGATGGGGGGGGGGGGCAGTTAACAAATTATGTAAGAATTGCCTTAACCCTTTCATGCGTAGTGGTCACTCCAGTGGACAGTTTTTCTCCAGCTGTTCTCTTATATATTAATGGGTTTTGTTGTTTTAGTTCCATATCAGCTGACACGGTGGACACTTATGCACCATCCAATTGACTGACATTTATACCATTACGGTCACTTTACTGTTCTTGATAAACCTGATCTGCACTAACATGTTTGCATGTTATTGCTATTAGGCTGTAATTTATAGGGTTTTTTTTTTTTTTTTTTAAACAAAAAGTTGTTTGTTTTTTTTTTCTTTGCATATTATCTCCATGGAGTGAGTAATGACTAGTATTTGTATATGTTAAAATGTGAGAAAACATCAGATTAGCAGCATTGAAAATGTTTTTATTACATAGATTTCAAACAGTATATCAGTAAATACATGTTTCTTTGCTTCAAAAATTAAATGCATGATGAATTACAGGCCCATCTCCAAGCTCTGCACCCTGGCCGAAGTTCTGGAGTCTCTGGTTTGTGATCAGCTGAAGGATTTTTTAAATGAGAATAGTATTTTATCTGACTTTCAATCTGGTTTTAGAAAAGACACAGCACAGTTACAGCAGCACTTAATGTTTTTAATGATTTTATAGATTTTATTGATAACAGACAGCACTGTGCAGCCCTTTTTTATTGACTTGTCAAAAGCTTTTGACACTGTGGATCACCATTTTCTTTTACAGAGATTATTTAAATCAGGAATATCGGAACACTGTTGAGCCGCATTATGTAATAAATTCCCATTATGTAATAAAAACTTCAAAATGTAATAAGAATGTCACGTCATCTTGTAATAAAGCCGCATTATGTAATATGCTGACGCATTTTGTAATAAACTACGTCAACGCAGTATATAGTAATTTTTTTCACATTATGTACTAAGTTATTACAATTTGAGAAATGTATTACAAAATTGCACATTTTTATTTAAAAAAAATGTAATAACATGGTTCATTATGTAATAACAATCCAAATTAATATAATTTCAGAGCAATTTAGAAGAAATTAGTCACAGGAGCTACAGGTAATGGAATCCGAACTTTAACCACACAGTTTAAAGATTAATTTAGCACATTACATTTTCCTGAAAATAAAAATGTGTCAAGTGCATTTTGTAATAAATTTCTCAAATTGTAATAACTTACTACATAATGTGAAAAAATTTACTACATAATGCATTGAGGTAGTTTGTTACAAAATTCATTCATTCATTCATTCATTTTCTGAACCCGCTTTATCCTCACTGGGGTCACGGGGGTCGCTTGGAGCCTATCCCAGCTACATAGGGGTGAAGGCGGGGTACACCCTGGACAAGTTGCCAGTTCATCGCAGGGCTTGTTACAAAATGCGTCAGTTTATTACATAATGCGGCTTTATTACAAGATGACATGACATTCTTATTACATTTTGAACTTTAATTACATAATGGGAATTTATTATATAATGCGGCTCAACAAACACGCAGTTGGCTGGTTTAAAAATGACCTGACAGACAGGAAGCAGAGTGTGCAGGTAGACGGCTGTACTTCCAGTTTACTCACCTTGACAAAAGGTGTGCCACAAGGGTCAGTCCTGGGGTCACTTTTATTCATAATTTACATTAATAACATCAATCACAATATATCAAACGCAAAATTGCATTTTTATGCTGATGATACAGTCATGTACACTTCTGCTTCCGCTCCTGTCCAAGTCCTTAACCAGCTACAACTTGCTTTTAATACTGTCCAACAAAATTTTCATGACTTAAGACTGGTTTTAAATGCAGATAAAACAAAAGTCATGATGTTTTCAAACTCAAGGTCCAAACTGTCAAACCTGCCTTCACTGATCACTACCCAGGGAGCACAGATAGAACTCGTCCCGACCTATAAATATTTAGGCATTTTAATTGACAGCTCCCTTTCTTTATCTGCGCACATTCAGCAGCTTGTTAGAAAATTAAAATTAAAACTTGGCTTCTTCTTTCGAATTAAATCATGTCTGTCTTGCGAATCAAGAAGGAGACTGGTGTCAGCTACATTTCTGTCTGTGTTGGACTATGGTGATGTCTTGTACATGATGTCCAGCTGAATGGACATTTTGCAACTCCATGAAAAATAGGTCAATAAAAAAAAAATTCAATTGTATAGGTTTTATACAGAATAAAAACACTCAGGATTAAGGCTGTCATAATTCATGCATGAAAGGGTTAATGATGTAACTGTTATGGAAAAATTATAAATAAAGTTGTTAAAAAAATATGGACGAATAAAATCACTATATTTCATTCTGTCATGTACCATTGATCGAATGACAATAAAAATCTGAGTCTGAGTTACGGGATAAAACAATAACTAATTCTGCTTCTCGTATACTGGTTATACAGTGTAACTGAGATCACAATTTATGAAAAGCAGTTACTAGAGGGCAAATTTTCTCCCAGAAAAGCAGGAATCAGCATCAGAATCTCTTTTGTTTTGGTTCTTAGTACACTCAAAAAAAAAAGATTCTTGGCTCTAATAAACATGAAGTAATATGTTAAAGTAAAATGTAACTGAAATATATGAAATTTAAAGTTTATTTATCCGAAAAAGTCAAACATAATGTGAATATGCTTAGTATAAAGTGAATCTAAACAAATAAAGTCAACTTTATTTACTAGATCACATAAAAAGGCTGAGCGTCACAGTCAAACACAGTTTATGTAAAAGTTTGCATTAACTAAAGCAAATCTGACTGAAGGTATTTAACCCTTTCATGCATGAATTATGACAACCTTAGTTGAGTTTTTTTTTTTTTTTTTTTTTTTTTTTGAGTGTTTTTATTCCTCCTTAAGCATGAAAAAAACAATGAGATTGAGGGTTTTTTTTCATAGATTTACAAAAATGTCCGCTCAGCTACACCATGAATTTTATTCTTGAAGCAAAGAAACATGTATTTAAAACCCAATATCATAAAGTGATATGAAAACAGTGAAATTAAACCATGTTTAATGCGGCTAATCTGATGTTTTCTCACATTTTAACATATTCTAATACTAGTTATTACTCACTTCATGGAGATAATAAGTAAAAAAAAAAAAAAAAAACAATTAACAGTTGATTTCCACTCAAGAACCAATCAAGAACAGCAAAGTTACAGTAATGGTACGAATTGCAGTTTATGAGATGACGCATAAGTGTCCACTGTGTTGGTTGATATGGAACTAAAACAACTAAACCCATGAATATACAAGAGAACAGCTGGAGAATAGCTGTCCACTCTACAGGGTGAGTCAGAAAAAACGCTCTTTCCATTTAAAGAAATTGTACTGCTAAAACGGAAACACTGATTTTTCTTTTGACCATACAGTCATATTGATGTGGTTATTGAGCATGTCTGGTGATGTAGTCATAGATTTATTGCATTGCATAAGAGAGAGAAGGTCCATTGTTTATTGGGCACTGAAATACCTGCCAACACAATGTATGCCACAGTGAACAAACTTGAAATTGACAACAATTACAGGAGTCGGGGCTTTGCTTTCACACTCAGGACATAGGCCTACATGACAGTGCCCAGGGAGTTTTCATCATGGCAAGACCACAGTGATTGCAGGTATTATTTCCTCATCGAGTTGTCTGTTTGGGTCAGGAGAGAGAGTGGCCACCTAGATCCCCGGACTTGACCCCCCTTGATTTTTTCTTGTGGGGGTATCTTAAAAACCGTGTGTATCAGACTGTTCCACAAACTCTTCAGGAACTCCGAAATCGCATCACGGCTGAAATCCAAGCCCTACGACGAACACGAATGGCGAGAAGAGCTGTGTTAGAGATGCGGCAACGAGCACAGATTTGCATCAATCTGAATGGTAGCCAGGTTGAAGGTCGTGCCGGACGACTTCGTTGAGACAAAACATTTTGATGGCGAGTAAACATGCTGTAATGGTTGACAATTTCAATTTCATTCACGGTGGCATAAACTGTGTTGGCAGATATTTCGGTGCACAATAAACAATGGACATTCCCTCTGTTATGCCATGCCATAAATCAATGATTCAATCGCCAGACATGCTCAATAACCACATCAATATGACTGTATGATCAAAAGAAAAATAAGCATTTCCATTTCAGTGGTACAATTTCTTTAAATGAAAAGAGCGTTTTTTTCTGACTCACCCTGTAGTGACCACTATGCATGAAAGGGTTAATTTGTTCATATTGACTCAATATGATAGAAAAAAAACATTGTATTAAATGCAACTCTTCACATTAAACTTATGTAATAAAATTACATGGAAAATTTACATGTAATTAAAATACATAAAATCAACATTTTTGGCTTAATTATTTTTTTGAATGTAATAGCCATATATTATTGATGATGACTGATTGAATAATGACTATTATGAGTGCAGCCATGAGTTTGAAACCAAAACCCTGCGTGAACCTGTAACTCTCTATCTGGTCTGTGTGTGTTGTGCAGTGACTACTTCACCTGCAAAGGCTATGAAATATGACAGGGAAGACAGGCCCTGCCATGATCCGTGAATCATGCTCTCTCTCTCTCTCTCTCTCTCTCTCTCTCTCTCTCTCTCTCTCTCTCTCTCTCTCTCTCTCTCTCCCTATTGCTCTCGCTCCATCTCCCTCTCTCTCAAAGGTGAATTATTCAACAACAACAACAACAAGAGGTGGGGGTGGTAAGGTACATTAGAGATGTTTCCTAAAATGAGAGCTGGAGACTGGACTGTAGATCACCCCCTATCCCCCTTGCACATCTTTACGGACCAGCAGACTAGCCAACGCATGCATCCTGCTGCCTTGAAATACGACAGCACACGAGAGGGTTGGGGGAGGGTTGGGGGGGTAGCCACCCACGAGGGACACTGGTAACTGCTGATTTGATGAAACACTCACATACACTGATTAGCGGCCCATAGGATTAAGTCAACAAAGCCGTGCCATCACCTGTGTCGGTGTGGGGACGGATTTACGGATCTATGTGCGTGTGTTGGAGATTGATGTCTGCGTTGGCGTGCATGTATGGAGTTTATGCGTGTGTGTAGGAAAAATAGACTCATTTACCCTTCAGTCAATAAGAGGTTATTATTTTTAGTTGAAATGAACAATTGGCGACACATTCAGAAGGTGTGGCAGGTGGATAAACGGAAGTAGAGTACAGGTTATTCCAAATTCGGTGACGACTTCTGATTACGAATGAAGAATCTTTGTATTTGTCATTATGGTTCACCAGTGGCGGCTGCTCGTCTTTCAGATAGGGGAAGCTCGTTGTCGGCTTACATCAAAAAAAATAAATAAATAAATAAAAAAAAATGAAAAGGCAAGCTATTTAAACATACATTCTGCCCTCCATTCCTTTTTTAAAAAATGGTCAGTAACCTTATCGTACCAAGTAGGCGTCTTTTCCAGGGACTGGACCAGTGTCCTCTCTGCTTAGATTGCCTTGGCCCAGTGTGTTGTGGGTGTAAGACTTCAGCCTTTTTAAACAACAGATGCTCCTTTCACTCCGACCTAGCCGACAGTATGACTGATTTAACTATCTACAACACGATATTAACCCTTTCATGCACTGTCCACTCCAATGGACAGTTCTTCTCCAGCTTTTCTCTTGTATATTCATGGGTTTTGTTGTTTTAGTTCCATATCAGCCAACACAGTGGACACTTATGCACCATCCCATACACTGTAATTCAGATCATTACTGTAACTTTACTGTTATTGATAAACCTGATCTGCACTAACATGTTTGAGTGTAAATCAGTTGTTATTTGTTAGACAAGAAGGTTTTTTTTTTTTGCATATTATCTCCATGAAGTGAGTAATTACTAGCATTAGAATATGTTAAAATGTGAGAAGACATCAGATTAGCAGCATTAAAAATGTTTTTATTTCATTGTTTTCATATCACTTTCTGATATTGGGTTTTAAACACATGTTTCTTTACTTCAGAAATTAAATGCATGGATATTTTTGTAACTCCATAGGAAAAAAAAAAAACTCGATCGCATTGTTTTTTTCATGGCTAAACACTGAAGAAAAAAAATCTTGACTAAGGTTCTCATAATTCTTGCATGAAAGGGTTAAACTCGAACAAGAAATGATTAAATTATGGAACTGAAACAAGAAAACAGTGAAATTATGTTAAATTGAAACAAGGAAGTACAATGAGTGTGTTTTATTTACAGTGCAAGAAATGAACGAGTAATTTCGTAATGGTTTCTCTCTCTCTTTCACAGCAGAATGTGCGACGGTATTAAACTGAACTGTGTCAGTGAAGGAGTAGATCTGAAAACAGCCGTCAATCAAACGGGATTCAGCCTTTCGACTGATCCTCCAATCAGCACGTGGGATTCTGGCGTCCAGCCCGGCCGAGCTCCGCCCACAGCTCCATTCACCCCCAGAGACGCCCGGCGTCCGGGGGCGGGACAACATCGTGGCATTTATCCAATTACCGTCCAGTTTTGAGGCAATGAAAAAAATTGTTCCACTCAGTCCCATTGAAGCCCAGAGACGCAGCAAATGCACTGAGCAGAGATCGAATGAGAAAACAGCGCAACGGGAATGTATGAGAAGTGAACAACATCGAGTCTGTTGGTTTGTGATAAAGCTGATTCTGAACGAACTCATCTGTGAGATGAACGTGTTCTAACACATTTGTAGTCAATGAAATGTCATCACAACCGAACATATTTAACCATTTAATTTTCGTAATTTTAGGGGAAGCCAGGCCTCCCTTGCAGTCTATGAGAAATCGCCACTGTGGTTCACACATACTGAAACTGGTCTTCTGCATTTAACTCATCACTAGATCATACATGCATCACACACTGGATACTGGGAGCTCACACCAGAAAAGTCCGATAGTCCACTTGCTTTGGGCCGGACTAAATGTGTTTTTCTTTTTTTTTTTTTTTTTTTTGGTGCGGTTCGCTTTCACATTGTACATTTTTGTAAGTAGACCAAAATCTGTAAAAAAAAAAAAAAAAAAAAAAAAAACACGTGTGCGGAGGTCGTTCAGCCATTGGACAGAAATGAGCAGTGTTCATGTTTATGTTCATGTTTATGTTCATGTTTATGTTTATGTTTATGCATTTGGCAGATGCTTTTTTCCAAAGCGACTTACAGGGGAAAACCAATTAAATCACTCAATCAATCAAATTTTATTTATATAGCGCCAGATCGCAACAAAAAAGTGATCTCATGACACTTTACATATAGAGTTGGTCAAAACCAGACTCTAAGTCAATTTACAGAAACCCAACAGAATCCTCCAGGAGCAAACACTTGTGACCGGTGTCGATTAAAGCGCTCAGTCCAAAGTGAAAGGAGAGAATTATGGAAATTTTGCGTGCTGACATGTTAGTTTTAGTGTAAATACAGTAAAATGACATGAAAATGTTTACATTTACAAGGACAAAAATTAGGAGTTGACATCATTTATATGTTATTATGATAGTATTTTATTGATCCGACCCACTTGAGATTAAACTGGTCTGTATTTGGAAGTTGAACTAAAATGATTAATATCTTCAGTGTAATTTTTGCATTTCACAAATTCATTCCAGGGGCCAGACCAGACCCTTTGGCGGGCCGGATTTGGCCCCCGGGCCACATGTTTGACACCTGTGATTTACAGTCTTTCCATATTACAGTCTACTCTCGTTATACCGCCAACTTCCGTTCACGGCCAAATTGGCGGTATAGCGAAAATGGCGTTACAACGGGTTGCGTCCATAATGTGCATGTCTTTACTATATGATGTCTATGCTGCCTCCGTTAACCCGTTCTAATTGCGTTTCTAAATAAATCTTGATTCTGTTATGTTGTAAGGGATCATTTAAAGTGGGGAAACATTTTAAGCATTATTATACCGTGTCGGGAAATGACACCCCATCATCTTGAGGCTTTGGCTTAATCCCACGTCCTCTTCCCGACATCCTGACCTACTGAGTGTTCTGCGATGAATGAACGGTGGCCGTTCCGTAGACCTACTCGTAGCTTGTTGCGATCAGCGTCTGGCGCGTTTGTTTCAGTGCATTGTTAAAATTTATGTGTACTCGATGGCAATCACGCTGGCGGTATAACGGTCGGGAAATCAATGGTGTAAGTGTTGTTTGTGCATGGAACTGGGCTGGCGGATGGCGATAGGCGGAAATGGCAGTAGCTAATGGAATAATGCATTGGGGATTTTTGTGCAATGGTTTTGGTCAGCGGTGAGCGAAAATGGCGGTATAACGGCGGGCTGTTTAACGAGAGTAGACTGTAGTATGAAAAAATAAGTAACTGTTGTGTCAGTGCTGTCATTTATGTCGGTATCCTCTGGTCATACAATCGGAATTGGAAGTCTGAAGCTAACCCTGTGTAGCTTTTAGCTTCATTGACTGTCATGGTTTAATAAGCTTATGCAACATCCCATTTACTTCTGAACCATCGCTGAACCTTGACCTGCCCCGACAGGCTTGCACTGCAGACACTAAGCATGATGGGTAATCACTTCAACCACCTCTCCTCTAACCCTAATGCGCCCGTCACTCTCAAACAGGGTCGATCTGGGCTCATCGGACCACATGACCCTTTCCCACTGAAACACCGTCCAATCTGTATGCACACTATTAAACTGATGGTTGTTAAAGAAATGAGAAGATCCTCACTGAATCACTTTGGGTTCAAGAAGAAGAAGAAGTCGTTGTTGCAGCTGAAACATTAATTACTGCGGTAATTATCCAGTGGACTGTTAGTTATTTGGTATTCCCTTACTTTCCTTGGTGGCAGCTATTACATTTCAGCACATTGTTAGTTAGTTAGTTGGTTAGTTTAGTTTTATTTCGAGCACATAAAATCATCAGATAGCAAAGAACAAGCCAACACAGACGAACATTTTCTGCACTCGAAAAAGAGTAGGAAGAAGTATAACTTATAAACTCCCACCCCCTTTTTACCATTTATTTATTTATTTATTTATTTATTTTTTTAAATTCTCTTTTTATTAAAAGAATTAAGATTTTTTTTTTTTTCATACATTGAAAAAACAAACAATTACACAAACCATACACATCCAGAGAGTAGGTGCGTTGAGCCACATTATGTAATAAATTCCCATTGTGTAATAAAAGTTCAAAATGTAATAAGAATGTCACGTCATCTTGAAATAAAGCCGCATTATGTAATAAACTGACGCATTTTGTAATAAACTACGTCAACGCATTATATAGTAAATATTTTCACATTATGTAGTAAGTTATTACAATTTGAGAAATTTCTTATAAAATACACTTGACACTTTTTTAGTTTGATCTTTAAACTGTGTGGTTAAAGTTCTGATTCCATTACCTGTAGCTCTTGTGACTAATTTCTTATAAACTGCTCTGAAATTATATTAATTTGGATTGTTATTACATAATGAACCATGTTATTACATTTTTTTAAAATAAAAATGTGTCAAGTGCATTTTGTAATAAATTTCTCAAATTGTAATAACTTACTACATAATGTGGAAAAAATGTACTATATAATGCGTTGACGTAGTTTATTACAAAATGCGTCAGTTTATTACATAATGCGGCTTTATTACAAGATGACGTGACATTCTTATTACATTTTGAACTTTTATTACATAATGGAAATTTATTACATAATGCTGCTCAACAGGCCTCCCTCTTTCTCCCATTTATCTTTTCCTTTTTACCATTTAATAATCAAATTCATTCAGCTTCATTTGCTGTAAGACACCTTTTTAATTTTCTTTTTTTTTTTTTTTTTACATTTTTACAACACAAAACATCCATGCAAACCATTCACCATACACATTTTCAGTCACCTCACACACAATCAGATTTCCATAATCAACCTTTTTTATATAAATTATAATATTTATATGCACTTTTATTATTTACAACAAATACAATTTATTAATAAATGTGATAATTTCTCCTAATCATGATAGTCTGTTAATTAATTGACTACAAATAGGCAGCAAACAATAATAGCTTTTATCAGTGTTTTTCAACCTTAGGGTCGGGATCCCTTGAATTCAAATGGGGTTGCCGGAAATTTCTAGTAATTGATAAAAAAGAAAAATAAAAACGTACTAATAAAAACTATATGGTGACTTAAGAGAGACAATCCCAATCCATAAAAGAAATTGAAGCACTGTGGTACTGTTTATCTGTCAAATGTTCATCGTGGTCAGTTTCAGATGCTGCAGCTCTTTCATAATTCATAGTTTGAGTTCTTGTTTGTTCAGTATTAATTGCCAGCCTTGTGAATCCAAACTGTACATATCCTGACCAAGGAAAATAAAATTCTCACTTTGTGCAGCAATCTACACCTGGCTTTTCTGCCTCCATCCATAATAATATACATTATATAGACTAAATGTTGTCTAAAATTAACATTTATTTGCAACATAGTATAGCAAAAACAATGATCAAAAACACATTAATTTTAGCAAAAAAAAAAAAAAAAAGCCTATTTTGAATGTCTGGAGTTGCCAGAAATTTGTGATGTTAAATTGGGTTACAAGCCAAAAAAGGCTGAAAACCACTGTTTTATATTATTATTATTATTATTATTATTATTATTGTTATTATTACTACTAAAATTGTTATTCAAGTGATCTGAAAGGAAATCAGATTTCCGCATCTCCTGTTTCAATGCTTATCTAATGCTGTTAAAACTTGAAGACATGAGTCAAATAGAAGCAGGTCATTGAGATTTATATTTAGGGTTTTATATTTAGTATTTAGTCGGACAAACAACAAACAATTAATATATTGTTGTTGAAAATGTGAAGTGTTTAAGTAAATTTGTGTTAGCCTGTAAAAAAATATGAAAAAACACACACTGGGCCATCTTATCTTCTAATCTTTTTTTGTTAAAGAAAAAAGAAAAAAAAAATGTGCCAGCTGACTTTGGGTCGGCTTTGTGAGAGATGCCACCAAAAAGAGATAGAAAGACGGAGCAGAACTTTAGCATTAGCGAAATCAAAACACTTTTAAATCAAATCAAATAAAGGAAACATGATTTTTCAGTGTCACTACAGGAACAGCAAAAACCCAACAGTGGAAACACATGTGTGATGGTGTGAATATCATATCAGCAGAGTGACAGAAACCAAAAAAAAAGAAGTGTTTTGATGTAAAAATAACCTCTGACATGTGCTCTATAGTTACAGGAAAAAGTACGAACAAAATGGGGATCCAGTAAATCCTGTAAGATTCTCATGCAGAGGAAAAACTGTGGAACTCCATCTTGATGTGAGTCTGAATGAAGACTGTTTGATTGCTTATTATGCTTTGAATATTTTTTACACTGCAAGATGGAGGGTCATAGCCTCATTTTTTCTCCTTTCCAAAAAAATCTGAAAGGACTTCCTGGATCCACCTACTTATTTTATTTGTTTATGGCCTTAAATAATGTTGAATAAATAGTGTTAAATAATAATTAGTGCTGGGCAGAGATTAAACATTTTAATCGTGATTAATCGCATGGATTTCTGTGATTAATCGTGATTAATCGCATAGTTGTTGGGGGGGTTGCTGGCATCAGCAGTGTGTATTGCCTTTCAGTGATATTTCAGACTGGAAGTACTCCAGTGATAAAAATAATTGTACATGTCAGTGCTTCCAAACAACTGTGTCCTTCTCAACCCCACCATCTGAAGACATTTAAAATGAAAATGTCCGTGGAAAAGACCGGTACTTTTCTCCATGTTTATGTCCCCACCAGTGTATTTACAATTGTGAGTGATTGACAGGAGTCTTAAAGCTATACCGTATGATGTGGCATTTTTACACTTTTCTTTTGTCATCTTAAAATGCTCCTAATAAGTGTGTGTCAAACTAAAATGTAAAAGAAATCCACCAGGTATTGAAACTCAAAAATGTTTAATTCTCATATATTTCTGATAAAAGTCTGACCAATCATTTTAGTCGGTCCGAATGAAATAATTGGCCGAACCTGACTGCGCCTCCTGTCAATCATCCATTACGGCCGTCCAGCATCCGATCCATTATCCCCGTCTCACATCCGATATGTGTCCCTCTGAATCTGACGCTTCACTGGCGCTGCTTCTCCTGTCACTGACCACAGTCTACTGTCTAGGATGTGTATGGATAGAACTGACATGCACATGTGGAAGGAAAAAAAGGGATTTATGAACAGAAACGACAACTGAGGGGCACAAACGGGAGTCTGATGAATGAAGGATGGAGATAAAAGTCCGGAAGTCAGCTGTACTGGACTGAACAGGTCTGCATAAAGCTCAGCTTTTCTGACGGTGGGACTCATACAGGTACATGTACATGGTGTCACACATGTAAGATGATGTAGGATGATAATTGTATGGACTATGAAACTTCAAATGTCCACGGAAAATTCGCGGAGGCCACGCATTCACAGTGCGCGCGCCCATCCCCTGGGCACTGCAGTGACGACACTGACCCAGTACTGCACAGACCAGGTCTACTGATGGAACAGGAGCCGCGGCAGGTGGATGATGCATCTGATTACTGAGGGGGGGGTCCGCGGACACGCCAAAACGGACCTCCGCCTCTGCTTCCTCCTCCATTTCCATCGCGCATGAGGAGAGAGGAGGAGGAGCCTCAGAGCTCAGGCAGAGGGAAGGGGGCGGGGCTTTGGAGGGAGGCGGGTTGTTCATGTTCAAACTTTTACTAAGTGCTGTGAGAAATGCCACATCGGTAGGTAGAGCTTTAAGCCCACTAATAAGTACTAATAC
This sequence comes from Sphaeramia orbicularis, assembly GCF_902148855.1. Classification (NCBI taxonomy): domain Eukaryota; kingdom Metazoa; phylum Chordata; class Actinopteri; order Kurtiformes; family Apogonidae; genus Sphaeramia; species Sphaeramia orbicularis. Next base: position 41,586,304 of record NC_043962.1, on the reverse strand, counting down.
TAATAAGCCCAATAATATGTGATGTTCAGTTGTTCAAAGCAAGCAAAAGGGGCCCTCTAGTGGTCGGAATAAGTTGCACTAACATATGTTTTGTCCTTGCGGTGTTCCCGTAGTCAGTTCGGACATAAGAGCGAACTAACAGACACGTTTCTTTCACTCTGTTTGTATGGCCCCAAAAACGTTTGCCTGTGAATATTTTATGTTCAGTTGTTCTAAGAATGAATAGTATAAAATATCTCTGATGTGAGCCTTTGCTGCTGGATAAAAAGACGTGGTAAATCTTAAATTAAGCTCTAAATGCTAATCGTTAGCGTGTCTATGGATTTTCCCATTCAAGTTAGCATTGAGATAAATTGACTGCTAATACAACATTCACATCATAATTAAGTAGAGGTTAGTTCAAAGGCTGACATGTTATACCTAAACACAACCAATGAATTTACATAAACTTAGCATGAGCCTGCATAAAGAATTAGCAACCCATCTGCGACTGCTAGCATAAACGAATTAGCTTAAACATGTTAATAACACATTGTAATAAACATCCAAAATAACGTCATAAACATGTTTCTAACGGCACGTTTGCATGTGAAATTATTTAGCAAACAACAGAATGATTGATACATACAGGCGTTGAACTGCAGGAGTTACACAAAGTTTGATTCAGCGTTACTTGTAAAGTTCACTCTTTTCTCCTCTCAGTACACACAGCACCGGCGTGTGGACTGCCAAAATAAAAGCATGAGTTTCAAAATAAGAGTCTGTATGGATAAATCAGCTAAGACTTGCTTGAAAGGCAGAACAATAATAAAACAGCGTTAACGTGAGATAAAAAAAATTGTCGGCGTTATTTAATGAATGCGTTAACGCAGTAATAATGCGTTAACTTGCCCAGCCCTAATAATAATAAATAAATTCTAAGCAATAAAGAAAAACAAAAATGAACCTCCGTCATATCTGCATTTGAATAAATACCTATAAATACCGATACAGTACTTTTTAATATCGATACAGTATTGTGAAATGAAATATCACGATATATTGTAGAACCGATATTTTCTAACACCCCTAGAACCAAAGACTAATAATAAAAGTGGGTTTAGCAAAATACGACCCCTTTAAACAGTTTATATCTGTAGATGGTTTGTGTCACCGGTGGCTCTTTGGGTCTCTATGGGTTAAAGTGTGTCTTAAAAAAACATATTTACTTATTATCATATTACCCAAAATGAAAGTTATACACATGGTTTATTTATTTGCTTATTTTTATCTTTATCTTTCATCTTTTAATAGTCTGTTGTGTGTGTAAACCAGTTTTCATTAAGTTTGCACTATGTGACCCTCTTATTTACTCCTATTTATTTTTATGCACAGTATTAAATCTAAGTACCGCACTTTGAAAAACACTTGTTTTTAAATGAATAAAGTTGGATTAGATTTTCACTCACTTTGAAATCACTCATTTATTTTGGAAAAAGGCTTAAAAAAAAAATCCACATCCAGACACCAAAGCAAGTGCATTTTCTATTTGACACTGATTTTATATTCATTAATCTAAATTCCAGGCTTTAAAATTTACAACAGATGGTAAATTAGTACATTGCTATCCGACAAAGCTGCATTAAACTAAAATCTTTATCATTGACAAATGAACCTGGCTACACCCCATGCTGAATGGTCAAGGATTATCATTAGAGCGGACATCTGGATATAATTCTCTGCTGCAGATAATGGCTAATGTTACACAAGTGAGCAATGATGGAAAAACAGCTGCAATTATCTAATAATAAGGTTTGGATCAAGTGCAAATTTTATTACATTTTCAGGAAATTAGTAGTAGTAGTAGTTTATTTCGAGCACAAAGAATCATCAGATAACAAAGAATCATACAACATGGTCAAAACAAATAAATAATTTTTTTTTTTTTTGCGCTCAAAAAGGAGTGGGAAGAAGTATAACTTATTGACTCCCACCCCCTTTTTACAAACTAATAATCAAACTAGATCCGCTTTTTTTGCTTTGTTAACCCATAAAGACCTGAACAGCCACTGCCGACCAAAACCAAAACTGATCTAAACTGTCACTAATCCTATCAATACATGTAAATAATTGGTGAAAAATGCAGTTTGTCATTTTTTCATTGTCATCAGATATGACCCATTTGGACGTTCAGAGGCTCCATAGTTACCATGGAAACGCTGTCATCTTCTACAACATTAGTTGCTTTTTCATTGACCCTCAAATTACGCAAATACAACTTGCGCATAAAAATTTACCTAATGGAAACACGACAATTTTGCCAAAAGTCTAATTTTTCAATTAAAAGTTTTTGCGCTGGCAAGAGGTGATTTTTGGGTGCAGCGCAAATGGTATATCACGCAAAACTGCAATCGAAAAACCTTTTTTCGCTACTACAGTCAAGTGAATTAAAAAAAACGTATGTTAACGTATGTTACAAGAAGCGAAGAAGAAGAAACATGTCACGGTATGTGTGGACACACCAGGAAACCCAATCATTTTTTTATTTCATACAAGATAGAGGGGTAATATATAATAATAGTAAATATATCTGTAAATCAACACCATATTTACATTTGTCTCCATGTTTATGGAATGACTTCATGTGTCATCTCGCGATGATAAATAAAAAAATCATCACATTTGTGATTAATGGAAAAACCGACATTATGCACTTATGTTTTTTCGACATTTAGTAAATATTGGTAAAGTTTTGCAGAGATGTCCAATGGAAAAGTGACTAGTGATTCACCAGTAAAACCCATGAAGTTGGATCAATGACAGTAGGTAGAGATGCTTGTTTTTGCATTCAGTTATTTATGTCTTTGCTGAAAAAGTCACTTTTTCCTCAGTTTTCTGTGTCTCTAATTTAATAACCTTTGAATTTACTCTGAGCCTTTTTGCACATTTACATGATCGGTAATTTAAATATCAGAAAATACCTGATTTACACTAAAAAAAAATGCAAAATACAGAGGATAATATTACAATAAATGGTGATAAATCACTTAAGAAAGGTTAAATACATTTGTAAACTGGCAAAAAAGTCACACCGGGTCTTTATGGGTTAACACGCATTTTCCTCTGTATATTTTTTACAATAACACAAAACATCCATAAAAACCATTCATATACACTTTTTTTTTAGTCACCTCATACACAATCAGATTTGCAATAATCAATCGTTTTCAATATAAACTATAATATACATATCCACCCCAAATATTTACTCCAAATACAATGATCAATAAGTATGATAGTATCTTCCTAGCATGATAACCAATTAACCCTTTCATGCATGTTGGTCACTCCAGTGGACAGTTATTCTACAGCTGTTCTATTGTTTATTCGTGGGTTTTGTTGTTTTAGTTCCATATCAGGACTTTTATGCTTCATCCAAAACACTGCAATTCATACCATTACTGTAACTTTGCTGTTCTTGATAAACCTGATCTGCAGTAACATGTTTTAGTGTAAATCAATTGCTAATTGGTATTAGACTGTAATTAACAAACAAATTATCATTATTATTATTTTTTTTTTTTGCATATCCTCCTGAGACCTAGCAATGCATTTTGTCATCTATAGGGGACAAAAGTTTGACAGTTTTACTTTAACCCATAAAGACCCAAACAGCCACCGACGACCTAAACCATTTACTGAAATAAAATGTCTGACCCATTAATCCTATCAATACATGTAATTAATTGGTGTAAAATGTAGTTTGTCATCTTTTCATGGTCATCAGATATGACCCATTTGGACGTTCAGAGGCTCCGTAGTTACCATGGAAACACCATCATCTTCTACAACATTGATTCACCAGTAAAACCCGTGGAGTTGGATCAATGACAGTGGATGGAAACACTGGGTTTATGTTCAGTTAATGTTATATTTTGCTGAAAACGTCACTTTTTCTTCAGTTTTCTCTGTTTTTCATATAACAACCATCAATTTTAATCTGAGCTTTTATAAACGTTGAAATGATCAGTAAATTAAATACAGGAAAATGCCAAATTTTCACTGAAAAAAACACAAGATACAGAGGATAATGTCATAATAAATGGCAATAAATCACTTAAGAAAAGTTAAATAAAGAGAAATAAATGTCACCAAAGTAGCACTGGGTCTTTATGGGTTAAAAATGCTGTCCATTACAAAGGACATTCCATTAAAAAAAAACAAAAAAAAACAATCAATTAAAATAGTTTTAAAAATGTATCTGAAAAACCTGTTGCATTATGCAGTTTCCAATTAAGACAATTTTTTAATGTAAAAAAGCTAAAACTGTCCATTTCCTGGGTCTCAGGAGGATATTATCTCCACGAAATGAGTAATAACTAATATTAGAGTGTGATAAAATGTGAGAAAACAGTAGCAATTTAGCAATTAGTGGCATTAAAAATATTTTTATTTCATAGTTTTCACACAGTATATCAATTTCTGATGATGATTTTTATAGATATATTTACACATCCTTTTAAATGCACAAATTGAAGAAGACATTTTTAAGTTTTGCTCCAGATTATTCCACAGATGTACCCCTCTAACAGATACACTGGCTTTTTCTGTTTGTTCTACACTTAATTTTCTTCTAGATTTCAGTTCCCATTAAATTATAATTACTTTGCCTGGGCTCAAACCTCTCCTGTAGACTGTAGGGGAGCACATGTTCATGGGTTTTATACATTATAATAAGAGTATTAAGGTCAACCAGATCGTGTAGTTTTAGAGCGTTTAGTTTGATAAATAGGGGATTTGTTGGAGCTAGGTACTGTGCTTGATTGACAAGTCGAATTGCCTTTTTTTGAAGTAAGAATATAGAATTAATATTTGATTTATAGTTGTTACCCCATATCGCTGCACAGTAGTTCAGATATGGAAGAGCAAGAGAATTGTACAATATATGGAGAGATTTCTGATTTAGAAGGTTTTTGGTTTTACACATTATAGCAGGGGTGTCAAACTCATTTTAGTTCAGGGGCCACATTCAGCGTAATATGATATAAAGAGGGCCAGACCAGTAAAAAATTATATAAATAATAGGATAAGAACTTTTGAGTAAAAAAAATAAATTCCGTAACGGAAATGTTTACATCTACGAATTGTACTTGAACATAATAGGAACAAATATGAACAATCTGAAAATTCATTAGTATAATAAGTGCAATATTAACAGTATTACGCCTCAGTTTATCATTTATATATGTGAATCACAACTTAGAGATCACAGTGGATCTACAAATACATAAAACATTAAATAACAGGGAGAAAATTATTAAAATTCCACATACTTCTCTTAAGACATTTCAGATATTCACTTTTTTTTGTAAAAGGCTAATTTTTGTGTCATTTTACAGTTTTTTTTACACTAAAACAAAGAGACAAATTTACAGTTTTCATTATTTATAGGTTATTATGATAGTCTTTTACTGGTCTGATCCACTTTAGACTGAAATGACCAAAAGTGAGTTTAACATCCTTGATTCGTAATATTTTCAGTGTAATTTTTGCAATTCGCAAATTCATCCCAGGGGCTGAATTGAACCCTTTGGCGGGCCGGATTTGGCCCCCGTGCCGCATGTTTGACACCTGTGCATTATAGCAATAGGGTCATTCCACCTCAATTCAACAAGTGCCTCCTGCTCGACCATCTTAGATTTGCTTGATATTTTTACCATATAAAGTTCAACACTAAAAAACACCTCAGCCAAAATTTCAGATTGATATATCAAATTCATTTGAAGAAAAAAAATTCATGAACAAGGTACCCCTCTTGCCATTTTTGGTGCATTTCGCGATTGTCTTAAAATGTAGCAAATTTTAGAGTGCAATATCTCAGTAAGTTTTCTAGCTAAATGCATGAAATTTTCAGCAAAGAATGACTACCACATATAGATTGCATATGTATATGTCACAGTAGAGATTGAAATCCAGTAGGATTCCTAATCCTACTAGGACAGATAGTAATTGGAGTTTGTCCTAGGACAAACTAAAATTACTATGTGTCCTAGTAGGATTAGGAATCCTACTAAGACAGATAGTAATTTTAGTAAGACATAAGGATCTGAAGATTGGAATTCCAATCTGTCCTAGGAGAATTTGTAATCCTACAAGGACAGATTGTAATTCTATTTGGAAGTGGGATCTGAAGATTGGAATTTTGGAATTTCAGTCTGTCCTACGATTTCGCCATCACCATTCCAGCTGAATTATTTTCATATCTTAGGGTACGTTTACACGGCAACACTCCGCAAAGATTTCTCCTTTGCGTTATAAAATCATTCCCCGTTAAGACGAAGCCGCTATGATAACGATCTGCGTTAACATGAGTCCGCGAGAACGGCTGAATACACTGTAGTGGCCATGCCAGACCAGTAGCTGGCGATGTAGAGCTGTAGTGAAACAGTGGCGGTAAAACACGCGCCTGCGCACAAACGATTTCCGGTTTAGACAGCCTTTAAATGAGGAGAAGAAGAAGAAGAAGACGAGGCGGACAACGCTATTTTCAAACAACAATGGCGAGTGGTCGTACAAAGACGCAGGACTTCTTTGTCTGGACAGACGAGCTGAGCACAGTTAGCAGCACGTATGTTGTTCTGAAACCGGCCATTGTTGTTGTGGTTGTTCCTTCTTTTTCTGCAGCTTTATTGTGTCATAGAGGCTGGCAAACCAGCTTGGAGGTGCATTACCGCCACCAGCTGGCCTGGAGTGGGTTAACTGGCGGTTCTTGGCTGCGCGCGCATGCGGTGACGTCATATTTTACCCCGGAACGCTCCGATTTGCGTTAACACGGAGCTGAAATGCGGAGCGTATCGATAACGTTCCACCCTGGACCCTGGTATCAAAAGTTTCCGGATTCAGGCACTCTAGGCACCGTTTCCATGTTAACAGAAGGCTAATCCGCGATGAAATCTTCCCGGAGTCGACTGAATCCGATGCTGTGTAAACGGCCCCTTAGATACAGTATATGGCCCTTAGGTCAATACACATTGTAACCAGGATGCCAGCTGTCAGGATGCTATCTGGTCCAACCTTATTCAATGGCCGTTTGTAACTGTCATTGGTATGTAAATGAGACACATTTGTTTTCAGAAATCGGTAGAATTTGAAAAACGTACCTGTAAACAACCCGTTGCCATGGCAACATACAATTTTATTATTATCTAATTGTTGCCAAGCCATTCAGAAAATGTACAATGTTAAAGTTGGCTTTGGCATTTTGCTGCCCCCTGGTCTAGATGGTAGGGTTAAAAGTAAAAGAAACAACAATATTCTTACAAACCATGATTTTATTCAGAATTTACACAGACTTTGAATCTAATATTCTATAGCTAAGCTTCAAAGACTTTTTCTAAGACTTAAATGTACTGCATACTACTCACTAGTTAAGTGACAATAACCTTAGTCTATAGTACTAACTTCAAAATTTCAAACAAGTAATACTATAGAAGTTTTGTCAGTTGTTTTTTGTAATACTTAAAGGTGCTACATACTACTCAATACTGACAATGAACTTAGTCTATAGCTAACTTCAAAATTTCAAACAAGTAATACTACAAAGGTTTTGTCAGTTATTTTTCTAATACTTAAATGTGCTACATACTACTCAATAGTGACACTAACGTTAGTCTACAGCTAACTTCAAAATTTCAAACAAGTAATACTACAAAGGTTTTCCCTTACACTGATATAGATATGAAAGATATGAAAATAATTCAGCTGGAATAGTGATGGCGAAATTGTATGCTTACCTATGCTGAAAATGACTGGAATTTTGGCTGTGAAATGATTCAGTCTATTTTCCATACATTTTGATATAATCTGACATTCTCCTAATAGAATTCGAGATTGTCCTGACAGAATTCTTATATTTTTTGCCGTATTTTTCCAATCTTCAGATCCCACTTCCAAATAGAATTACAATCTGTCCTAGTAGGATTGCAAATTCTCCTAGGACAGATTGGAATTCCAATCTTCAGATCCTAATGTCTTACTAAAATTACTATCTGTCCTAGTAGGATTAGGAATCCTAGTGGATTTCAATCTCTACTGTGACATATATTATCAATAACATTGTCTTTATTGGGACTGTGGTATGACCTTGTGAAATCTGGAAAATAAACTTGAAACTTTTACGAACCCCTATATTTATTGACCAATTAAACACAAACCAAATATGATATATTGCAAATAATTACACATCCTTTTACATAAGTATATAGAGCAGGGGTCTCAAACTCATTTTCTTTCAGGGGCCACATTCAGCCCGATTTGATCTCCAGTGGGCCGGACAAGTAAAATAATAGCAAAATAACTTATAAATATGGACAACTCCAAATTTTTGTCTTTGTTTTAGGGCCAAAAAACCCCCATTAAATTATGAAAATACTTACCTTTATAAACTATTCAAACAAAAAAGATGTGAATAACCTGAAAAAAACTGAAATTTCTTAATATAAATAAGTGCAATTTTAACAATATTATTCCTCAACTTACCATTTATACATGTGCATTATGGAACTGAACTACAAAGACACTAAATACTTCGTAACAGGCAGAAAATAGTTCAAATTGTGCTTAATTTTCTTTTGACATTTCAGGTTGTTCATATTTGTTCAGGATATTCACATTTTATTGTTACAGGATAGTTTGTAAATGTAAATATTTTCATCATTTAATGTTATTTTTTGCACTAAAACAAAGACAAAAATGTGAAGTTGTCATTATTTATAGACATAATGTAATATTTTTTTCACATCAAACCGAGAAGAAAATATGGAGTCATTATTTCTTGTAGGTTATTATGTTCTTATTTTACTGTAGATCATATTGGTCTGTATGTAGAACCTGTACGAAAATGAGTGCAAATTCATGCCACGGGCCAGATTGGAACCTTTGGCGGGCCGCATTTGGCCCCCGGGCCGCATGTTTGACACCCCTGATATAGAGTAATCAGATCAGTATTTATTCATGGGTATGATCCTTTTTTGTTGTTGTTTTTGTCACAATAAAATCGCAAAATAACATTTTTCATTCATTTTCACTTTCAAATACCATGGTTCTAGGACTCATGAAAAAAAAAAAAAAAAATTCATGATGGTTCTAGGACTCATGATGGTTCTAGGTTGGAGTCCTAGAACCATGATGAAATTTTACATTTTGTAAGCATATGTGATGGTCTTTCAGAAAATAAGTTCTTTTGGTTGGTACTCCTTGTCATACCTTTGGTATTTGAAAGTGAAAATTAATGAAAAATGTTATTTTGCGATTTTATTATGACAAAAACAACAACAAAAAAGGATCATACCCATTAATAAATGCTGATCTGATTACTCTATATACTTATGTAAAAGGATGTGTAATTATTTGCAATATATCATATTTGGTTTGTGTTTAATTGGTCAATAAAAATAGGGGTTCGTAAAAGTTTCAAGTTTATTTTCCAGATTTCACAAGGTCATACCACAGTCCCAATAAAGACAATGTTATTGAGAATAGACATATGCAATCTATATGTGGTAGTCTTCCTTTACTGAAAATTTCATGCATTTAGCTAGAAAACTTACTGAGATATTGCACTTTAAACTTTGCTGCATTTTAAGACGATCGCGAAATGCACCAAAAAACGGCAAGGAGGGGGGGTGCCTTCAAGAAGTTTTTTCTTTGGATACATTTGATATATCGGTCTGAAATTTTGGCTGGGCTAGTTTTCATGGTTGAACTTCACATGGTAAAAATCTGAAGCAAATCCAAGATGGTCGAGCAGGAATTTTTTTCTAAACCTGTTGACTTGAGGTGGAATGACCCAATACTTTTGGCTATTTTTGATCTAAGTAAATTTACATGCTTTTTCCAATTTAACTGGTCATCAATTATAATGCCGAAAAATTGTATTGCTGACACTCTTTCAATTGCAGTGTCCTTAATTCTAATTTTAAGTAGTTTGTTATTTTTCCTTTTACCAAAAATAATATATTTGGTTTTACTAAAATTAAATTACTCCATTGCTTGTGCTATATCCCATCTTTCGCAGTGGGGGGTGGGGGGGTGGGGGTGGGGGCACAGAAATGTCTTCATTCAGTGATAGCGATTACCTTCCAATGAGTGAAGACCACGGCTCAGAGATTTGTGTCTACTCTGTGTTTGTGTTGTTCCAGCCCCAAACATCTCTAAGAACTCTCCAGGAAATCCAATTATTGGAATGAGATTATGTGGGCGTGGTTTGCTCCACCAGCTGTTTTATTTTCCGGCACTCATTCAGCTCCAAATATTGGTCACCGACTCCCTATTTCTCCTTCCTGTCCCTCATTTAAGACCTCTCTCAGCAGACCCCTCACCTTTGATAATGGCTAAATTCATCAGCAGGGATCGCCGAGGGTCTTAAGGCCAAGGCAGATTGGACGAAGCTATCCTCTCCTGCCATTTTTCTTCTCATCTCTGGTGGAAACCGGCAGCTATCTGTCTCTTCAGCGTCACTGGCTGGCATTCCAGTAGACAGCAGCTGCGGGAAGAAAAAAATTGCATCACCACATCCTAAAAGTCCTTAAAGGTCAAAGCCTAGAGCTTTTATAATCCTATAGGCTTTTCCATTTAAATCCACTATGCTCCTTCCATGCCTGATGATGCATAAGGTTATGCAGTTCACTTGCACTGAAAATGTACTCGTATAAATTTAAGACAGGTTCAGCATTTCAGGGCTCAGGTTCAGGTGACGGTTATGATCAACTAGGGATGTAATGATTACCGGTTTAATGATAAACCGCGGTAAAATTGCAGATGGTTAGTATTACAGTTTAAATTCTAATTATCATGATAACCGTGTTTGATTACCACACTTTTATGCTTTTATGTCCAATATTTGAGTATAGTTTTAATTTATTAAAATTTTAATTTTATATACCTAATATTTGGAACCAATATACGCTTTTAAAGTCTTTGACAAGGTTCGTTAAGCATCTGTGTGTTATTTATGCAATAAAGTATATACATTTTTCAAAATGGATTTTATTTTTTTGTGTGTGTTTTCTGGCCTTTTATGTTGATATAGTAGATTAAAGTGAAAAAAAATAATAGGCAGATGATATAGATGAAGTTGTGCTGAAAAAAAAGATACCAAACATGGGTATAGTAAATATTTGTTTATATAGTTTATAAAGGCAAAATCAAAAGTACTGAAAAACGGACAAAATAGGCTCAGACCACTAAGGGTTAATACTTGACTGTTTCTGCAACAGAAAGTACATTGTAGCTATTTATTTATTTATTTTCAAATACAACTTGGTTAAATTATTTCACTGTGTATAAGTACTTATTGAACATTTTGAGCACAATTTCAATAATACCGCGATAATAATGATAACCGTGATCATTTTGGTCACAATAACCATAATATGAAATTTTCATATTGTTACATCCCTATGACCAACATACTTGATTTTCATAGAAGCTCGTCATCGAGCACTTCCCTCAGACCCAAATCATCGAGCTGATTTGATGAACCACCACTGTAGGACGAAACAACATGCTTTCATAAGTCAGACTCATCTCATGAAAACTGTGAGAATTCAGTTGGTTGACATTTTTAGTGTTTTTTATGTTAAGTGGCCTTTTTTGTTTATTTATAGAGTATTTTGAACAACGATTGTGACCTATTTTGAATGATTGGACTTGATATTTGTCAATAAATGGATTGGCATATACCACAGGTGTCAAACATGCAGCCCGGGGGCCAAATCTGACCCACCAAAGGGTCCAGTCCGGCCCTTGGGATGAATTTGTGAAATGCAAAAATTACTCTAAGATATTAACAATCCATTTAGTTCAGGTTCCACATTCAGACCAATTCAATCTCAAGTGAGTAAAATAGTAAAATACTATCATAATAACATATAAATCCAAATTTTTCTCTTTGTAAATGTAAATATTTTCATGAATTTACATTAAAACAAAGTGTAATTTAAAAAAAAAAAAAAAAAGTGAATAACCTAAACAAATATAAGGTGGCCCAGAGGTGCAACAGCCCAAAAAATTATCCAATATCAGAAAAAAAAGAGAACGACCCAAAAAAATTATCCATTTAAGAAAAAAAAAAGAGAACAGCCCAAAAAATTATCCACCATAAGAAAAAAAGAGAACAACCCAACAAATTATCCACTATAAGAAAAAAAAAAAAGAACAGGCCAAAAAATTATCCACTATAAGAAAAAAAAGAACAGGCCAAAAAATTATCCACTATAAGAAAAAAGAGAACAACCTAACAAATTATCCACTATAAGAAAAAAAGAGAACAACCCAAAAAATTATCTACTATAAGAAAAAAAAAAGAACAACCCAAAAAATTATCCACTATAAGAAAAAAAAAAGAACAGGCCAAAAAATTATCCACTATAAGAAAAAAGAGAACAACCTAACAAATTATCCACTATAAGAAAAAAAGAGAACAACCCAAAAAATTATCTACTATAACAAAAAAAAGAGAACAGCCCAAATAATTATCTACTATAAGAAAAAAAAAAAAAAAAAACAGGCCAAAAAAATTATCCACCATAAGAAAAAAAAAAAAAAACATCCTCCACCTTTTCAATTAAGGGGCCGCTGTTTACCCAAAAGGTCTCTTGCTTTAAAATTAAGGCCACCATAAAAAATAAAAGCATAGGCTGAAAATTTTTAAGGCCTTCAGCTAATGTGGCTAAAGCTAACAAAGTAACCCACCGGAAGTGGAGGTCGGTGCGCTAAAAATAAAGTTATTTAAAAATATATAGTGGATAATTTTTTGGGCTGATCTCTTTTTTTTCTTATTGTGGATAATTTTTTAGGCTAGTGGATAATTTTTTAGGCTGTTGTCTTTTTTTTCTTATAGTGGGTAATTTTTTTGGACTGTTGCACCTCTGGGCCACCGCACAAATATGAATGACCTGAAATGTATTACGAGAAGTAAGTACAATTTTAAACATTTTCTGCCTGTTACTAAATGTTTTGTGTGTTTGTAGATCCACTCTGATCTATAAGTTATAATGTACATGTGTAAATGATAAACTGAGGCAGAATATTGTTAAAATTACACTTATTTTTTCAGTTTGTTCATGTTATTCACACCTTTTGAAAGGATAGTTTGTAGTGTTAAACCTTTTTCATAATATAAATTTGCTTTTTACGCACTAAAACAGAGAAAAGTTTGGAGTTGACATTATTTATATATTATTATTTTATTATTTTACTTGTTCAGCCCACTTCAGATCAAATTTAGCTGAATGTGGCCCCTGAACTAAAATGAGTTTGACACCCCTGGCATATACAAAGAAAACCATCCGGACATTCATTCATGCACATTTCAAAAAATACAACAGGTTGAACCCTTCCACACTGTAGTAGCAGCTAAAGGTAAAGCCATTACATGCATCTTACAGCTATAGACATGATATGTCCCAATATTTTTGTCCATATAATTTATAAACATAAATATTTCCTTGAAGTTTAATGGGAGATTTTTCTTTCTAAGTGACATGTGGAGAAAGTAGACGGTTATTTGTGGTAGAAGATTTTCATTTACAGTCAGAGCAGGAAAAAATATTTTACAAATTTAGAGGTAGAACATTTAAAACCATAGTTTCAAACTTTTAATGTCAAGACAAGTTTTATAAAAACCATCTCTGAGGTATTTTAGAAGTAAAGATAACAATTTAAACCAAAGCAACTGATGCAATGCAGTGATATTTAACTATATTACAAATAAAATATAAAACTATATTATTACCCCTGTTAGAAAAGAAACACCTGAATTCAATGGGTCCACATACTTTTGTCCATATAGTGTATGGCTTTATCCTATGAGGCTAACAATAGGTTGTTGTTGTTGTTTTTTTTTAATATTTCATGACAGGAAATTGACTTTGAAAGGAACATTTCAGAGGTAAAAATGAAACCATTAGCACGCTTCGCTGCAACACAACAGGAGTACTTTCAACACTGTTGTTCATGAAGTTGGATTAAATATATTTACCTCTTCTCATGCATAATTGTGTGATTCATTCTTGATAGATAAAGTGTAACTGGGACTCAGTATGTAAGCGTAGCATTTGGCCAAAGGTGATTATGGATGTTAACAGGAATAAAAAAAGTCTGAAAACAAAATTATTCTAACTTTCTCTGCAACAGTGTCAATTATATGGATTTGTGTGATCAGTAAAGGGCCGTGAGTATTAACTGGAACATCCTTGGTCATAATATTCTGAAAAAATTCTTCCATATCCATGTTTTGACAATGAACCATCAGCTATACTTTTAACTTTTTATACTCTTTCCACGCTGTATGTACAGTAATATTTTTTAAATATTTTGTACATATGCATATTTTTGCACATATAGATCTAACCTGTGTATATATTTTGTTCTGTTTTTATTGTTGTGTGACTGGTTTTTTTTGTACCACGGGGAGCAATACTCCAATTTCACTGTACTGTGAACTTAGTCTGCCTGTGCAATGATAAGAAAGATTAATCTTATTCGGCTAAAATTTACTTAGGGGGTCAAATGAGTGGCCATTTTCGTCAAAAAAAAAAAAAAAGAAAAGAAAAAGTTGTAAGAAATGCATAGAACTGTGTTGAAATAATGCTAATCCATTTGTGCACAGACTACTGATATTATTTGACAGTGGAAGCTATATTTTCAGAAATATTGGATTTTGAATAGCACGTGTATGTGAAAACTTTTGCTGGTGGACGGACGTGACATTACCCATGATGCTCTGGTCAGTACCAGTACTTTATTAGTAATAAACTTATAGACTTACTATTGCTAATTCTCCTCTTATTCATAAATGTTAGTATTGTGGATCTAAAACAATAACAGCTGACACAAAAACACAAAATGTGGCAGTGGACGGATGTGACATGGTTGTTACAGATCCCATCATACTGATGCTCGGCAGCCATGTCACCGTTTCCACAAATGATCCCTGTGCAAAAACTAGGATCAGAATTATTTATTGTATAGTTTATCATCATACTAAAGAGGAAATAACAATATAGAATTGTTATTTCTTTATAAAAATGCTTATTATTGGAAAACTGTTGATTTAAAAAGTGATGTGTGACATTCTTAATGTATGTATTGACGTAACATAAGCAGGATGGATCAGCACCATACTCCATATTGCAACCTGTAAAAATAAAACATGTGATATGTAGGATAGAATCTTGTAAGAAAAACTGGGGAATCTAAAAGAATAGAATATTTGTTTTTCAGGTAAATTCAGTTCAAATATAACTTGGCCATTTGTGACATGAAAATATAGCATTAATTGTGATGAAATTGGACATTTTTGAGCTGAAAACATAATTCATATGACCATCAACATGTTGCAACAGAACTGAAATCCTGTAAATTTGCAAAAACTAGGATCAGAATTATTTATTGTATAGTTTATCATCATACTAAAGAGTGAACAACAATATAGAATTGTTATTTCTTTATAAAAATGCTTATTATTAGAAAACTGTTGATTTAAAAAGTGACGTGTGACATCTTTATTCTATATTTTTTATTTGGTAGTGGTTTATTGTTCTTATTTA
Source organism: Sphaeramia orbicularis (assembly GCF_902148855.1). Classification (NCBI taxonomy): domain Eukaryota; kingdom Metazoa; phylum Chordata; class Actinopteri; order Kurtiformes; family Apogonidae; genus Sphaeramia; species Sphaeramia orbicularis. The sequence continues at coordinate 41,570,714 of NC_043962.1, read as the reverse complement.
TCTATTCTATTTATTTGTTTATTTATTTATATTGGTGTTTTCAGTTGTATGGCTTTTTAATCTATTCTTGTATTTTATTCTTTTTATTTGGGCTTTATTTATTCTTCTGTACAGCACTTTTTTTTTGTCTTTTATTTTTTTTTTTCAGTTTTGTACAGTTTCTATGTCTTTAAGTCTGTTCTGTATTTAATACTTCTATTTTGGTTTTAATTATTTTTCTGTACAGCACTTTGGTCCACTGCAGTTGTTTTAAAGTGCTTTACAAATAAAGTTGGATTGCATTAGATTGGATTCTTAATGTATATATTGACGTAACATAAGCAGGATGGATCAGCACCATACTCCATATTGCAGCCTGTAAAAATAAAACGTGATATGTAGGATAGAATCTTGTAAGAAAAATTGAGGAATCTAAAAGAATAGAATATTTGTTTTTCAGGTAAATTCAGTTCAAATATAACTTGGCCATTTGTGACATGAAAATATAGCATTAATTGTGATGAAATTGGACATTTTTGACCTGAAAACATAGTTCATATGACCATCAACATGTTGCAACAGAACTGAAATCCTGTAAATTTGCATAACTTGCATTTAGCAACACAAAGTTCCTTTGGGGATTCACTTATATTGATTTCTTATGCACAAAGACATAAATAAGACCTCTAAGCAAATTTTAGCCATATCTCATCTCATCTTATCTTATCTTATCTTATCTTATCATAATTGTTAGCTGTTACTCATGTTATTTCAGTTGGATAATGGTTGATAATACTGGGTAATTCTAATTAAAACAGACTTTTAATAGAAGATGCTCCCCAGATTTTGGTGCAAATAACTAATTTTCTCCCACACCACTACCTGATATATGAACATAATTTAGGCATTATTACATACAATATGACATTTTACATATTTACAGGTATTGTTTTTTGTTCAGTTTGGTTGTTTGTTTGTTGTCTAGCAGCAAAACTCTTGGTTGAATTTATATCAAATTTGGTTTGTAGATTGAAAGTGACCCAAAATAGATGTCATTACATATTGGGAACAGTCGGTCAAAGTTCAAATATTTTATGAATTTTTAACCCTTTCATGCATGAATTATGAGAACTTTAATCAAGATTTTTTTTTTTTTTCCTGAGTGTTTTCATTCTTCTTTAGACACGAAAAAAAAGAATGCAATTGAAAATTATTTTATGAACCTATTTTTCTTGATAGCTTGACAGACACCATGCATTTAATTTTTGAAGCAAAGAAACATTTATTTATTAATATATTGTGTGAAAACTATGAAATAAAAACATTTTTAATGCTGCCAATCTGCTGCTCTCTCACATTTTAACATACTCTAATACTAGTCAACAAGGTTATAATAGTTTTGGATTTTTAATTATAGTTTAGTTTTAATTAGTTTTGACTTTTTTTTCTCTTATTCAGTTAGTTTTAATTAGTTTTTAGAGCAGGTTTGTTAGTTTTTATTAGTTATCGTTTTTTTCTGAATGCTTAGTTTTAGTTTAGTTTAGTTTAGTTTTAGTATTAGTTTCAGTTATTTCATATATTTTATCTTCCTCATCATCCTATTCAAAGAAATTAGTGAGGCGTGGATATGGGTTACCCTGGACACTTTATTTGGGGGTCGGGTTAGGGCGGCTCATGGCCTGAGCAGAGACACAATGTACCGTACAATGTATAAATTCCCTATAGCAGGTTGAGGGGGGGTGCAATCCCTACACAACGTCACTGACGTGAAACAATGCGAAGATGTGCAAAGCATGAGAGGAGATGCACAAAGCAGCCAGCAGTTAAACCAGATACAAACATATATAACCAGCTAACCAGCAGTTAAAGCAGATAGGAACATATTATAAACCAGCTAACCAGCAGTTAAAGCAGATAGGAACCTATTATAAACCAGCTAACCAGCAGTTAAAGCAGATAGGAACATATATAAACCACTTATAAACATATATAACCCAGTCCATCAGCAGTAAACCACACCTTAGCAGATCTCTCATCTCTTAATCATCTCCAGTTCCATTATTAGCCAACTTTGCTTCAGTTCAGTTCAGCTAGCTGTAGCTAGTAACATCAAACGTTTTTGAACATTCTAACAGGTTCCATACCTCTGTAATTGGATTAGTTTTCCTCCTCCTCTTTTCTCCTCTTCTAAACTGTGCAGTTCAGGGCTTGGAAGGCCTTTTCATGGTGATAAACTCTCCAGTTTTAACCTGGATGCTAGTTCAACACTGACTCTGTCCTTTAGCTCTGCTCTGTCTGTCACTCACGCGCACACACACGGTACGCCAAAAAAAAAAAAAACCCGACCCATTCATCACTACAGTAAACCCCAGACAGGACTGTGCTGCTGTGTCCCAGCTTTAGTCTGTATGTTCCAGGTAGAGTGGGGACCAGAAGACAACTGGAAACCACCAGTGACCAGACATGACAGACTGTGTAGTGTTGTATGGTGTTACCAGCTAAAACTGCTGGAGCCAAATAAATCAATTTCATATCAATCCGACATTGACAAAGACGAAAACGAAGGGAATTGTATCCATAATTTTTATACGTTTTAGTTAGTTTTGTAAGCTCACGATACAGTTTCAGTTAGTTATCGTTTTTTTCTTTTAATTAGAGTTTTTATTAATTTCAGTTAACGAAAATGTTTTTTCAATTTTAGTTTTCGTCATTTCGTTCGTTTTCGTTAACGATAATAACCTTGCTAGTCAATACTCACTTCATGGATATAATATGCAAAATAATAAAAAAAAAAATTAATTGCAGTTTAATAACAGTAACAAGCAATTAATTTACACTCAAACATGTTACTGCAGATCAGGTTTATCTAGAACAGCAAACTTACAGTAATGGTATGAAGGTCAGTGTTTGGGATGATGCATAAGTGTCCACTGTTTTGGCTGATATGGAACTAAAACAACAAAACTCATGAATATACAAGAGAACAGCTGGAGAAAAACTGTCTACTGTAGTGACCACTATGCATGAAATGGTTAAAATCTTTTTTCTCCCATTTACTTTCATATACAGGGTGGGGAAGCAAAATTTACAATATTTTGAGGCAGGAATTGAAAGACATTGTATGGCCAATTAGTTTATTGAAAGTCATGAGAATTTATTTGCCACAAGAAAATTTACATCATAGAAAATGTTTTTATTCTATGTGTCCTCTTTTCTCAATAACTGCCTTCACACGCTTCCTGAAACTTGCGCAAGTGTTCCTCAAATATTGGGGTGACATCTTCTCCCATTCTTCTTTAATAGTATCTTCCAGACTTTCTGGTAATAGTTTTGCTCATAGTCATTCTCTTCTTTCCATTATAAACAGTCTTTATGGACACTCCAACTATTTTTGAAATCTCCTTTGGTGTGACGAGTGCATTCAGCAAATCACACACTCTTTGACGTTTGCTTTCCTGATTACTCATATGGGCAAAAGTTTCTGAAAAGGTATGGATAATAGTGTTAGGTATGATTATGACATCAATATATGTTTGGTTTCAAAACAATTGACGTAGTGCCTGCTGAGAAAAAACAACTAAATGTTCATTGTAAATTTTGCTTCCCCACCCTGTATAGACAACTGATATGCTGATCACCACACGTATAGACATGATGACATCAGCTGGATTGATGCTAAAATAAGATACAACACATCTGAGGGGTGGGGTTTGTTGTGCCTGGCACCACTTGTTATTACTTTGGTGATGAGATAAAAAAAATTAAGAAAAAAAAAAAAAAAAGGAGATGCAGGTGCAGTTCCAGGACAGGAAAACAAACAAACACATAATGTTCTGTTGAAAAGGCTGAAGCTTTACTTCCACTTATGACTGACTCCAACTCAATTACCCTATTTGTGCATTTTAGTATTTTCATCTCGTTTCCCCTTTTTTTTTTTTTTTTGTTTTTTCCGAGAAGGCCTTTTTATTTTCAAGGATTTGACCGGAGGCTCTGCTTTTTATTTTCGACACCTTGACACCGGTTAGAATAATCACCAAAGAAACAAATGTTTTCTCATACACCTGTTCTCTCTTAAAGCGAACAAAAACAAAGTAAAAAGAAAGATATCAACAATTAAAAAAATAATAGAATGCACTTGATTTCTTGCGTGTACTTATTATATTTGATGTGAAATAGAAGATACAGATGATGAAGGTTTCAAGCAGACCACGTCCTCAAAGACAGATTCAGGGAAACGTTACTACGCGTCTCAGAGGAAAATAAATACCCAAACTAATTTATCCTCTCTGTCACCAGGCTGATGAATTGTTGCCTGTTGACTTACTGTTACTTACTGTTTTTCCTTTTCCTTGTGATGTTGTGTGTAACTGCACATGTAAAAGCCAATGACCAGATCCAACTGCTCACACTGATAGTATGTATGATGATGATGATATCTGAAATGTCCATGTCTGTGTTTGTTTTTTGTATATTCTACTGTGATTCATTCCTAAACCATATTTGGAGACAGTAGTTATGAGGGAAAAAAGAAAACATATTTGATTTGCCATAAGCACAGAGAACACCTGTACATGCAGCTGGTTTTCTATAAGTGAAGTCAACTGAGTTTCATGTGTCACATCACATTTATATCCCCCAGACTGACAACCGCAACTCCAGCAGATCACCACGACTGTTCAGGCTTCTTTGGTATTCTGATGGTATTCAACGTATTCCCTTAGGCTGGTTTTGTACTCATCTGAACCTCACTCGGATGGATGGATGGATGGATGGATGGATGGATAGATAGATAGATTTTTCAAATCGGATTTTATAAAAAAGAAATAGAAATAAAAAATAAAAATAGAAATAAAAATATAAATATAATAAAAAGAAATATAATGAAAAAAATATAATTTTTTGGGCGTTTTTTGTCCTTTTGTGTTGATACAGGGTGGGGAAGCAAAATTTACAATATTTTGAGGCAGGGATTGAAAGACAGTGTATGACCAATTAGTTTATTGAAAGTCATGAGAATTTAAATCTTCAAATCATATTTTACTGCATTTCTAACGGTCTTGTTGTCTACCTCAAGTTCAATTGCCATTTTTCTCATGGATTTGGTCGGATCCTTTAGGATTTTGGATTTGAGAGCTTTAATAAAAGCTTTGGTACGTTTTTTGTTGCTTCCTCCACTTCCAGACTTTCTCGTAATAGTTTTGCTCATAGTCATTCTCTTCTTTCCATTATAAACAGTCTTTATGGACACTCCAACTATTTTTGAAATCTCCTTTGGTGTGACGAGTGCATTCAGCAAATCACACACTCTTTGACGTTTGCTTTCCTGATTACTCATATGGGCAAAAGTTTCTGAAAAGGTATGGATAATAGTGTTAGGTATGATTATGACATCAATATATGTTTGGTTTCAAAACAATTGACGTAGTGCCTGCTGAGAAAAAACAACTAAATGTTCATTGTAAATTTTGCTTCCCCACCCTGTATAGTAGGTTAAAGAGCAAAAAATGATAGACAGATGATATAGATGAAGTTGTGCTGAAAAAAAAAAGATACCAAACATGGGTATAGTAAACATTTGTTTATATAGTATATAAAAGCAAAATCAAAAGTACTGAAAAACGGCCAAAATAGGCTCAGACCAATAAGGGTTAATATTTGAATGTTTCTGCCAAGAGAAAGTGCATTGTGCCAATTATTTTATTTAGGGTTTTTTTTTTAAATTTTAAATACAAGTTGGTTAAATTATTTCAGTGTGTGTATTAGTACTTTTTGAACATTTTGAGCACAATTTCAGTAATACCGTGATAATAATGATAACCATGATAATTTTGGTCACAATAACAGTGATATGAAATTTTCATATCGTTACATCCCTGATAGATAGATAGATAGATAGATAGATAGATAGATAGATAGATAGATAGATAGATAGATAGATAGATAGATAGATAGATAGATAGATAGATAGATAGATAGACAGATAGATGGGTCAAAGATCTATCTATTAGAAATGTAACGATACGAAAACTTCATATCACGGTTATTGTGACCAAAATGATCTCAGTTATCATTATTATCGCGTTATTATTGAAATTGTGCTCAAAATGTACAAAAAAAAAAAAAAAAAAAGACTTATACACACACTGAAATAATTTAACCAAGTTGTATTTTAAAAAAAAGAAGAAAAAAAAAACAATAAATAAATAAAATAATTGGTACAATGTACTTTCTCTTGGCAGAAACATTCAAATATTAACCCTTAGTGGTCTGAGCCTATTTTGGCCATTTTTCAGTCCTTTTGATTTTGCCTTTATATACTATATAAACAAATGTTTACTATACCCATGTTTGGTACCTTTTTTTTTTCAGCATAACTTCATTTATATCAAGTGTCTATTTTTTTTTTTTTTTTTTTTTTTGACTTTAATCTACTAAATTAACACAAAAGGACAGAAAACATAAAAAAATATAAAATCCGATTTGAAAAATGTGTATAATTTATTGCATAAATAACACAAAGATGCTTAATGAACCTTTTCAAAGACTTTAAAAGTGAATATTGGTTCCAAATATTAGGTATAGAAAATTAAAATTGTAATAAATTAAAACTATACTCGAATATTTGACATAAAAGCAGATCTTTACATAGGCGTTTTCTCCCCTAAAAGTGCGGTACTCAAACACAGTTATCATGATAATTAGAATTTAAACGGTAATACTAACCGTCTGCAATTTTACCGTGGTTTATCGTCATACTGGTAATCGTTACATCCCTACTATCTATCTATCTATCTATCTATCTATCTATCTATCTATCTATCTATCTATCTATCTATCTATCTATCTATCTATCTATCTATCTATCTATCTATCTATCTATCTATCTAATCTGGTGACCATAGTCGACCATATGTTACCATAGTGTTTGAGTCCAACATGACTAACTCTCCTTTCCTGAGCTGAAGTTATCATTGCACTTTGGCGAGGCGATGACAGTGACCCCAGCTCAGACCCTCATCTTGGAGCCCAATCCATGACATTTAAACTGTCCTCCGGGGAAGGAGCGAATAAACAAAGAAGACAAGAGCGAAGGAACAGTAGGAAGTGGACCCTCTTTTGAAAAGGGTTCAGAAGTTCTGCAGGGACCAGATGGAACGCTACATGGTCAGTCGCCTCTGATCTCAATTTCTGTGTGTGGGTGCGAGAAAGGCTGCGATAACCATATCAGTTGTATTTCAGGTTTTATTTTCTTGTTTCGACCTATCAGGGCCACAGGAAACCTTTTAGTGTCTGACCAGTGACTGAAAGGAAGATTTAATATAATTCTGCTTAATTCTGTTGTAGTTCTTGTCTATTGAGCTCAACAGAATTAAAAATGTGCTCCTACGTAAGCAAGAACTGAAAAATAACATTTTCTCATTATGTTTAATTTGATCTGTTCAGTCCTTCTGTGAATGAGAAAAAAAAAAAGGTCTTCAAAAACAGGTGATGTCAGAATGGTCAAGTTCACCTTCCACATTCTTTATTCATCGCTCAGTGAAAATATGCTATTTAATTAAAATACTTTCCATCAAGAGAGGAATTGAAGATTGACAGTTTTTTACTAAAATAAGGCATATCAGTAAGAGATTTAGGATGTTTAACATGAACTGTGAACTGTGAACTGGAACACACTGAACAACAACTATTTGAATTGTGGTCCAGTAGTTTTTGTTTTGGGGCGAATTTTTTATAAATTAGTCAGCTGCTTTTTGACACCTGGTTGAACTCCAAAAAGCAGTTACATGGTCAAAACTGGGAAAAAACACAGTAAAAAAATAAAGGTAAATAACCACAACGCTGCAAACAGTAAACACCAAAAACGACAGGAAAATGGTGTAATAAAAAAAAATAATAAAAAAGTCCAAACTGTTTATTTTTATAGTGAGTTTTGTAATGGTCCCCCATTACACAAGCAGCAGGGGATGTACTGAGCATGCTCAGATGTGTATGTACAGAACAAGGTCTATTCTATCAGCACATTTTGAAATCTTTCTTATTGAGTAAACGGTTGAATTTTTACAAATATTTCAAATAAATCATACATTCAGAACACTTACCTTTGACACATCAAGGCTGAAGCACAGGTGTCAAACATGCGGCCCGGGGCCAAATCTGGCCCGTCAAAGGTTCCATTCCGGCCCATGGGATGAAAGTGCAAAAATTAACCTGAACAGTCCAGGTTGTCCAAATCATTTTGGTTCCGGGTCCACATACAGACCAATGTGATCTCCAGTAAAAATAACAACACAATAACCCATAAATAATGACGACAAATTTTCTTTGTGTGGAAACAATTTAAGTGAAAAAAATAACATTACACTATGAAAATATTTACATTTACGAAATTATTCTTTCACAATAAAATGCAAATAAATAAATAAATAACTAGAAGCACTCGGAGAGCGCAGACCTCCGCCAAGGCTGATCAGTGGCCCCCCCCGTATGCCCCCCCACCCCCGATCACCACCAAAATTTAATCATTTCTTCCTTATCCCATTTCCAACAAACCCTGAAAATTTCATCCAAATCTGTCCGTAACTTTTTGAGTTATGTTGCACACTAACGGACAGACAAACAAACAAACAAACAAACCCTGGCAAAAACATAACCTCCTTGGCGGAGGTAAAAATAAAGATGAACAACCCGAAATATGCAATTTTAACAATATTGCGCCTGTTACTAAATGCTTTGTGCATTTATGGATCCACTGTGATCTGGAGTTGTGTTAATAATAGCATATAAAGCACTGAATGGTTTAGGCCCAAAATACATCAGAGACCTTTTTGTCCAGTATGAACCATCCAGACCATTCAGGTGGTCTGGTGCAGGTCTGCTCTGTGTTCCAAAAGTCAGAACTAAACATGGAGAATCAGCGTTCAGTTTCTATGCTCCGTATATCTGGAACAAACTACCAGAAAATATCAGGTCTGCTGAGAGTCTGAGTTCTTTTAAGTCCAGGTTAAAGACTCACCTGTTCACTGCTGCCTTTGACTAAAAGGCTTTTTACTTTGTAAATTTTATATTCTCTTTCAAAAGTCTGAACTGCAACTCTTACTTTAATATGAGTGTGTTTTTATATTTTTGGGTTTTATGTGTTGTTTTCTTACTTGCTGTTTTTAATCACCTTTTACATGTTTCTTTAATAATGTTTTAAATGTGTTTATTTTTCCCTTGTCATTGTATTTTAATGTCCTGTGTGAAGCACCTTCAATTGCCTATTGCTGAAATGTGCTATACAAATAAACTTACCTTGCCTTGCCTAATAAGTTCAGAAATTGTTCAAATTTTAGTTCCAAACTCCAAAATTTTAACAATATTCTGCCTGTTACCAAATGTTTATGTAACATTGTGCATAATGTACATGTATAAATAATAAGTTGAGGCATAATATTGTTAAAATTGCACTAATTTTTCAAATGAAATTTCTGTTTTTTCAGATTATTTACATCTTTTTTTAAAATGTAAATATTTTCATAATTTAATTGGGGGTTTTTTTGTACTAAAACAAAACGAAAAACTTGGATTTGTCATTCTTTATAGGTTATTAAGTCATTATTTTACTGGTCTGGCCCGCTTGAGATCAAATTGGGCTAAATATGGCCCCTGAACCAAAATGAGTTTGACACCTAAATGGTTAAATTATGTTATACTATAAATGCCAGTCTCATACACGTTCAAATTTAGAAAGCATGGCCTCAATTCTATGCTTTGCTGATATGGAGTCATAATTATGAAAAGCCCTCTAGGTTCCCCCAGGAGCACAAACACCTTGATTAATGAATCTCCACCTATTAATGGTTGTATTATCACGAGACGCACGTGTAATGTATTGAGATCATGATATGGATGGTTGACTGCAGGTTTCGCTGTACCCCTAGAGAGGAGGTCATTTAAGAAGTCCTTCAGGGGGTCTGTAATTAGACTCCTAGTTAATGTTCTGTGATTACCTAGAGATTAATTTAGACGCAACATTTCAACGTAATTCTGACTTTTTTCTTTTTTTTTAATCAATTTGTCTCATCTTCATCATAAATTGGGTAAAATAGAATTTTTCCACAAGATCAAATGCATTTAATTGCTGATCTAACTTTCTTAAAATGACTCAGCTCCTTAAATTTTGATGACTCCATGAGCATATTTCTATTTTAACCATCAAAGTAGAGGAGGGGAAATAGTTTCTAACGGTTGCAACAGTCTTGGTGTCAGAAGTTGTTTGCTGTTGTTGCTTGTGTGTGTGTGTTTGTGTGTATTTTTAGAACCTAAGACAGTGAACTGACCCTGATTTCAGCTGCAGGAACAACTGCTCTGCTCTGCTCTGCTCTACGCTGAAGCAGCTAACCCCGTTAACAATAGTAGTTAATATGGATAAAGGACAGGTGTAAAACATTCACCATCTGCAGGCTGACAGGCATGACTTTCCATTAGGATTTTGTCGTGAAGCCAAAAAACCTTATCAGTTTCAGTGAACAAGCTCTGAATTTGGAATTTGGCTTTTTGTTCAGCTGTGTGACAAGCTGTACCTTTCACGAGCTGCCACATCTCTGGAGATGTTGACGCATCCTGAATCTAAAAGCAGACACGGTACAGACGCTGCCTGTGTTTTAGCACGCGCTCAGTAAAGGCCATTACACATGTTTTACACATATGCGTTCACATAATTTAGCAAATAGTCATGACAATATTGAATGGTTTTACTATCCTTTACTTGGAAATCATACTACCTTCTTTCTTTCTTTCTTTCTTTCTTTCTTTCTTTCTTTCTCACCTTTTATTATAATACAGGGTGACACAAAAAAACGGGAACTTTTTAACAATCCAATAAAACCAAGACTGATGAAAGAAAAATATTTTATTCATAGTAATTGAAACCTTAAAACATGCCATTTAAGAAACAATGATGGAATTTTCATTTTTTAAAAAAAATGACTTCCTGTAGATGGCGTCCTCCTGTACGAATGCATTCTTGAAATCTGCTGTTGAGATTCCTCATTGACCGCTGCAACATCTCAGCTGGGATACTGTGAATTTCATCCTGAATTCTCTGTTTTAACTCATCCAGAGTTCTTGGTCGAGTCGTGTACACTTTACTCTTGAGATAGCCCCACAAGAAAAAAATCACAAACGGACAAATCTGGCGATCTAGGGGGCCAGGGAACGTTACCGAATCTTGAGATCGCATGGTTACCGAACAATTGTCGCACAGCTGCCAATGGTTACTAAAATGGGGGTGTGTTTACTTGCTCAAGGTCACTGTCTCGCAGTGCTGCCACTTGCTCGTGTCTGCTAATATGCACTTCAAAAATTTCCATTTTTTTTGGGTCACCCTGTATTACCTTCTGCATTTTGCATTTTTTTAGTGACAATCAGGTATGTTTCTCAGCTAAAATTTGCTTAGAGGTCTTATTTATGTCTTTGTGCATAAGAAATCAATATAAGTGAATCCCCAAAGGAACTTTGTGTTGGTAAATGCAAGTTATGTAAATTTACAGGATTTCAGTTCTGTTGCAACATGTTGATGGTCATATGAACTATGTTTTCAGCTCAAAAATGTCCAATTTCATCACAATTAACGCTATATTTTCATGTCACAAATGGCCAAGTTATATTTGAACTGAATTTACCTGAAAAAAAAAAAATTCTATTCTTTTAGATTCCCCAATTTTTCTTACCATTTTCATTTTCACAGGTTTCAATATGGAGTATGGTGCTGATCCATCCTGCTTATGTTACGTCAATACATACATTAAGAATGTCACGTCACTTTTTAAATCAACAGTTTTCTAATATTAAGCATTTTTACAAAGAAATAACAATTCTATATTGTTATTTACTCTTTAGTATGATGATAAACTATACAATAAATAATTCTGATCCTAGTTTTTGCACAGGGATCATTAGTGTAAACGGTGACATGGCTGCCGAGCATCAGTATGATGGGATCTGTAACAACCATGTCACATCCGTCCACTGCCACATTTTGTGTTTTTGTGTCAGCTGTTATTGTTTTAGATCCACAATACTAACATTTATGAATAAGAGGAGAATTAGCAATAGTAAGTCTATAAGTTTATTCCTAATAAAGTACTGGTACTGACCAGAGCATCATGGGTAATGTCACGTCCGTCCACCAGCAAAAGTTTTCACATACACGTGCTATTCAAAATCCAATATTTCTGAAAATATAGCTTCCACTGTCAAATAATATCAGTAGTCTGTGCACAAATGTACTAGCATTATTTCAACACAGTTCTATGCATTTCTTACAACTTTTTTTTTTTTTTTTTGACAAAAATGGCCACTCATTTGACCCCCTAAGTAAATTTTAGCTGTTCTGCATTTCAAGAGCTCACAGTAAATCACAGAAAATAGAAGAAAAAAATATTGAATGGTTTTATCATCCTCTATTTGGATATCATACGTTCTTCCTTCGATCCTTTCTTCCTTCCTTCATCACTTTTTATTATGATTTTACCCTAATTTTCCTATGTTTCCTCTATTGCTCATGTGGGTGTCCATAAAAGCTCACAGTAAATCACAGAAAATGGAAGAAAAAAAAATTCCTATTTCAGCCAACTATTTCATTAACCAAATGTAAAAACTACCACTGCTATTATAAACTATGGGTTTTACTTGAGTCAATGTTGCAGAAAATGGTGTTTCTACGTTCACTACAGGGCCTCTGAATGTCCACATAATAAATGTCTGATGGAACTGAATAGCTGAATAATGCAAATGCACTGATAGTATTAGTGGTTCAAAGGCCATTAAACATGTTTTTATCAGATGCTTTAGTCTTCAAAGGTTAATCCAACTTCATATCCATATTCATAATAACAGTTTGTTCAGTTTAGACAACAGTCAAACACATGCATGTAACATATCTAATTAAAACTGGAGATGGAGAAGCTTTAATGTTTTGTAGTTTGATTATTAAACTCTGAATTCCAGTCGACCTCTCCTCTGATCTGATCTCACTGATGACCTCTGGACTCAGTTAAAGATGTTCAATCTACTGCATGACAATACAAGTATGCTTCTGCCTTCTAGTCGCCTTCGATGTCCAACCAGTTCACGGTGGTCAATGTGATAAGAGTCTGCGGTAATGACTTTCAGAGCGCTGCAGAAGATGGCATCTAGGGGGGTTTAAAGGGTGGTGGTAGCAGCATGAGGGTGTAGGATATATTTATAATCCAATGTGGACAGTACGGCATGAATTTCAGGATGGTTTTTCTGTTTTCAAAGTGAAGGCAGTTTAGACAAAGCTCTAAATTAAACAGAGAGGTCGGTAGGTCATTGAAAGCAATCTGTAACCTAGAGAAGACCTGGATTTGGTGAATCCAAATCCTCTGTGATTATATTCATGTCGCACTGCAAGAATTATTTCCAATGTTAGTATTCTGTTTTTAGAAGAAGGCTACAGTATACGGTTATGGTGATCAAAACAGTACACTCCATCTATTATGTCAGATAGCAGGAGTTTAGATTTTTTTTCCACTTAACCCATAAAGACCCAGTGCTGCTATTATGGAAGTTCCCAAATAAATTTTTCCTCTCGGCTAAAATTTACTTAGGGGGTCAAATGAGTGGCCATTTTTGTCAAAAAAAAAGTTGTAAGAAATGCGTAGAACTGTGTTGAAATAATGCTAATACATTTGTGCACAGACTACTGATATTATTTGACAGTGGAAGCTATATGTTCAGAAATATTGGATTTGGAATAGCACGTGTATGTGAAAACTTTTGCTGGTGGACGGACATGACATTACCCATGATGCTCTGGTCAGTACCAGTACTTTATTAGTAATAAACTTCTATACTTACTATTGCTAATTCTCCTCTTATTCATAAATGTTAGTATTGTGGATCTAAAACAATAACAGCTGACACAAAAACACAAAATGTGGCAGTGGACGGATGTGACATGGTTGTTACAGATCCCATCGTACTGATGCTCGGCAGCCATGTCACCGTTTACACTAATGATCCCTGTGCAAAAACTAGGATCAGAATTATTTATTGTATAGTTTATCATCATACTATAGAGTCAATAACAATGTAGAATTGTTATTTCTTTATGAAAATGCTTATTATTAGAAAACTGTTGATTTCAAAAGTGACGTGTGACATTCTTAATGTATGTGTCGAGGCCCGAAACGGAATCTGGCCCGATTCAGAATCGGGCCGGCCCAGAATGGAATTCTATTCTAGGCCGGCCTAGAATGGAATCCTGCTGCTATAATGTTATTTTTATACCATGTGTAATGCAAATGATCCATAATTCCATAATTTGTCATAATTTTACATTTTCAGTCTTACATACCTTGAGTAACTATTGTCAATTTCAGTCGATTTCACTGTACCATATATTTGGTGGGGAGTACCACTAGGTTCTATTTGTAAATAAAGTGTATTATAGTTTACAATTAAAATGTTGTTTGTTTCATTTTTTTTCCCCACATTTTTGCAAATTCCATGTATTGATTTTTGTAATAATTTAGATCATTTGCATTAAACATGGTATAAAAATAACATTATAGCAGCAGGATTCCATTCTAGGCCGGCCTAGAATAGAATTCCATTCTGGGCCGGCCCGATTCTGAATCGGGCCAGATTCCGTTTTGGGCCTCGACATATGTATTGTCGTAACATAAGCAGGATGGATCAGCACCATACTAGTGTGGTTCAGAAAATCCAACTTCATTGTAGTAACCAAGGCACCTTCTCAATTTGTTTGTTTCAATGAAATGTGTATCTATGCAAAATGTCTAAGTGATAGGGTGAAAAGAAGACAGTGCTCAAGATGTCATCTTTCCTCTAACCATCCTACCTCATCTTCTCCACAGTTCTTGTCTTTAGATCATTCACTATGGCATCCACACGACAAACTAATGAAATTTATTTGATTGGCTATGCTGACAGAGAAACTATTACAAGATACAAACAAATACCAACTGTAAAGCAAGTATTGCAGTGTTTCCACCACCATTTGAAGGAGAGCAAATCCATCTGAAATGCCAGTCATGAGACAATTGACGAGCTCTTGGTTGTGTGGCAAAATACATCTATTCCGACAACTCTGAAGAAACATGCCATTGAAAAGCTGGAGAAAGTATATGACAACTGGCTGAAAAACAAAGATCTGTAAGTATGAGTATACGCGTTGTCGGTTTAGCCCTCGAAATATAGATATTTTGTTTTAATTGTTTCCTTTTTTATTTTGGACAATACAACTTAGCAAATCGTAATTTAATGTAGTTTGAGTCAGATTGATGCTCTTAGTTAATCATCTGAGAGAAAAGAAGTTCTCCAAAATTGTGATTATTTTTTATCACAATATGACAATATCGAAAATACATTGTGAGGTTGACCTATCTTGAGCACTGCCATTCACTGAATGTATCAACCTAAAACTTTGCAAAATAAAGTGACATTTGGAACAATTTGGGAAGGTGCCTAGACTTCTTTCATTTAATTTATTTTTTTCTCAAATTATTGGACCATACTCCATATTGCAACCTGTAAAAATAAAACGTGATATGTAGGATATAATCTGGTAAGAAAAATTGGGGAATCTAAAAGAACAGAATATTTGTTTTCAGGTAAATTCAGTTCAAATATAACTTGGCCATTTGTGACATGAAAATATAGCATTAATTGTGATGAAATTGGACATTTTTGACCTGAAAACATAGTTCATATGACCATCAACATGTTGCAACAGAACTGAAATCCTGTAAATTTGCATAACTTGCATTTACCAACACAAAGTTTCTCTGGGGATTCACTTATATTGATTTCTTATGCACAAAGACATAAATAAGACCTCTAAGCAAATTTTAGCTGCTCTGTTTTTCCTTTCTTAAGGTATTTATCACAATTTCTTATCAAATTATCCTCTGTATTTCATTTGTTGTGGAAATGTTCAACTGATAACCTACAGACAAAGAGGAGGAGAGAAAGTTAGAGTTAAAATAAATAAATGCATTTATTGAGAAGTCAATCACAGAGAAACTCTGTAAGTGAAGTCCGATTAAACATGAAAAACTAAAGATTATATAGAACCAAATCCAACCCCCTCAAACCATGACGTCATCTCTTACGTACATCGTACCACTCCATACTACTCCTTATCTGCTCCGTGAAGAGGTCATGATGACCTCTTCACCCTAACCTTGCTTGGATCCTATCTGGAGTGCAGGCGCCATCCTCTATCTACACATTCAGACATTTAGGTGTTTGGGTTTTAACTCAAGGCAAGAACTCCGTTCCTGGGTTGGGGGTGTTACAGAGTGGTAAACATCACACATAACAATGACTCAGCATGTACTAACAGTTTGAAATATAAAAAGTAAATTTTTCCACCACACGTGTTTTTCCAGTGTAAATTATTGGGTTGTCCCAATATCGGCTGCCGATCTGGCATTTTTTAGAAGATCGGATTTAAGTCACAAGATCGGGCCTGGTTCTGGGGTGGGGGTGGGGAGGTGCAAACAAATGTCCTGCCCTCTCAAATTACAGTTTCTGAAGGTAGGGAAAGGCTGAACAACTACTGTATAAGTCTCACTTTCACTTTAAGGTTTGCATGTACTCAGTATGAAGTATGAACGGTAGTGATGCATGGGTCAGGTATTTTCAACATGCGGGGCTTTTGTGGAATTATTTGACCCGACCCAACTCACCCCACAAATAAACTGACCCGCCCCAGCCTATGAGTAACCCACTGATCCGTGTATCATCAACAACACAGAACACACCCCCATATAATCCCTGGACAGACCAGTCCATAGACCAGCTCACAGTATGAATTTGGAAAGTGCAAAAATTATACTAAAGTTATTAAGAGTCAAAGGTGTCATACTTGTTTTAATTCAGGTTCCATGTTCAGCCCAAATGTGATCTGAAGTAAACTAATAGTATAATAACCTATAAATATTGACTCCAAATTTAAATCAAAATTTCATTTAAAAAAGTTGGTATCGGATCGGTATTAGCAAAACGAATCAAAAAAAAAAAAGAAATCGGATCAGATCGGAAGCAAAAAATTACTAGTAAATCATGTATTTTCCTACATTTATTTCACTGTTCAAGTAGATCAGGGGTGTCAAACTCATTATAGTTCAGGGGCCACATTTACCTAAATTTGATCGGAAGTGGGCCGGACCAGTGAAATGAAAACATAATAATATATAAATAATATCAACTCCAAACTTTCGTCTATGTTTTAGTGTGAAAAAAGTAAAATTACATTATGAATTTTTTTTATATCTACAAACTATCCTTTAAAACAATGTGAACATGAACAAACTGACAATATTGTGCTTCAGTTTGTCATTTACAGACATAATATTGTTAAAATTACACTTATTTCTTTCAAGATATTTCAGGTTGTTCATATTTGTTTAGGTTATTCACAGTTTTGTGAAATTATACTTTGTTTTAGTGTGAATACATGAAAATGTTTACATTTACGAAGAGAAAAAATTGGAGTTATGAATATTTATAGGTTATTACAATAGAATTTTACTGATCTGACCCACTTTAGATCATATTGGTATGAATGTGGACTCAGAACTAAAATGATTGTTAGTATATTAGTAATGAAAAAAAAAAAAAAAAGAGAGAGAGAGAGAGAGAAAAAAAAGTATCTTAGTAATGTGTAATTTTAATTGTGTTTTATTTATTTTTAACAACTTTGTACAGTGACCTTGAGTGTCCTGAAAGGTGCCTATAAATAAAATGTATTATTATTATTATTATTATTATTATTATTATTATTATTATTATTATTAGTGTAATTCTTGCATGTCACACATTCATCCAAAGGGCCAGACTGGACCTTTTGCTGGGCTGGATTTGGCCCCCGAGCCACCTGTTTGACACCTGTGAAGTAGATTAAAGTTGAAGGTTATTATATCAGAAACAGACAAAAGTGAAAAAAAAAGTGACCCATTCACTAAAAATACTAATAACTGAAGATAAAACCAGTGTCTCCATCCACTGTCATTGATCCAACTCCATGGGTTTTACTGGTGAATCAATGTTGTAGAAGATGACGGTGTTTCCATGGTAACTACAGAGCCTCTGAACGTCCAAATGGGTCATATCTAATGACAATGAAAAGATGAAAAACTGTATTTTACACCCATTATTGGCATGTATTGATAGGATTAGTGGATCAGCAGGTATTAATCATTTTAGATCCGTGGCTGTTTGGGCCTTTATGGGTTAATTTGATAGATAATAAAAAAAGAATTTGAAATAAGTTTCATAAGTTTCAAAGAAGTACAAACGTGTGATCGCATAAACACTACGCTCCTGTGAATGAAGCTAATTCGACTTAAATCTAACATAGCTGCGTTTGAAATGATGGCACAGCTGTAAAATTAAGACCCACATACAATTATCTTTTAATATTTTTGACAGTAATTTATTATACATTATAACTCTTTCAAAATCTCTCTTGAAAGCTCTGCAATCATGACAGATGATTGCAAAACTGCAGCTCTCTAAAGACGCTGCATTGGCTTATTTCTTACATAACTTAAAGAGAAGAAGAGCCCAAATAATTACAGATTAATTCTCTCGGGGTCACTATTAAAGCCTTTGTCTCTTGTATGACATTGTGAGCGGTTTGTTGAAGCTTTTTTTTTTGGAATGTGGAAAGTTTTCAACAAATCAAATACGGTTTAAGAAGTTATTTTGTTCCAAATCAGTTGTAAATGGGATTTTAAGGAGACCTGGCGAATAATTTTGGATCAGCACTCTTTCAAGAGATGATAAGTCTGGCCAGGACCTCCCTGCTTCCATCTTAATTCCTTCTGAACTATCTAAAATAGATCCCTCAATATTCTGTGTGAGCCAAGTCTGCTGTCTTCATTGCGACATCCATCTTTAAAGTTCTTCAAAGTCTTCTATCAGGGTGCATGCCTGAGGGACAACTCACTGCAGGCTGGATGACCCACATATTCTGTGTTGCCATCTTTATTCACTTTGGTCTCATGCTCTTTCTCTTTCCATTTACCAAGGCCTATCTGCTCATTTACAGGCAGCTATCTCGCAGCCCATCCATCATTCCGTTTCGTGCATACTGTGGCTCGGCGTTAATGTCTCAGGGCCTTCCAATCCTTTACCGACAGAGACAACATGTCTGACAGAATAGAGAATTTAAATAATAGGAAAAACTAGCAGGTTCACGGCAAAGTCAGTGGTGTAATATGTTTTTTTGTGTAAAATGTGTTTATCTTTTCTTATTTGACAGTGAAAATGTGGATTTTTTATTTTTTTTTTTCCAAAATAAGGAAACACAAACAAAAAGAGGCTGCAAAACAACACCCATTTTAAACTATTATTGTTATTATTAAATATAAGAATGAGCTGGAATGCAGAATATTTTGATGCATATTGGAAAAATTAAGCTTGCCCCAAAGAAAAGACATTTATATATTAGTAATCTGCAACTGCAAACACCTTTTGGAAGAAAGTAATATTGTATAGAGATTAACCCATAAAAACCCAAACATCCACCGTCGACCAGAAGCATCTACTGATCTAAACTGTTGATGCACTAATCCTATTAATACATGTAAATAATTGGTGTAAAATGCAGTTTGTCATTTTTTCATGGTCATCAGTTATGACCCATTTGGACGTTCAGAGGCTTTGTAGTGAACGTGGAAACACCGTCATCTTCTACAACATTGATTCGCCAGTAAAACCCATGGAGTTGGATCAATGACAGTGAATGGACACACTTGAATTATGTTCAGTTAATGATATATTTTTCTGAAAAAGTCACTTTTTCTTCAGTTTTTTCTGTTTTGAAATAATAACCTTTGAATTTAATCTGAGCTTTTATGAACATCTTCATGATCAGTCAATTAAACGTAGGAAAATTGATGATTTTCACTGGAAAACATGCGATATTCAGAGGATAATATTGTAATAAATGGTGATAAATCACTTAGGAAAGGTTAAATAGAGAAAAAAAATCATTTGGGAACTGCCACAAAAGTCACACTGGGTCCTTATGGGTTAAAAATGTATGTTGTAAGCAGTAGAACAGGAGCCTAGGATAGTTTAATGACCGAACGTAGTTGAATTACCTTTACTAAATGCAATAATTACTTCTACTATTATACATACAATTGTAGTAATTATAGATCTATAAGATAAAAAAGACTCAAATCATTATCATGAATAAGTAGGGCTGGGCAATATGGAAAAGATCAAATCACAGTAATTTTTTTTTATATTAGACGATATCGATATGTATCACGATATAAATCAAATCATAATAATACATAAATAATGTCAACTCCAAACTTTCCTCTATGTTTTACAGTGAAAAAAGTAAAATTACATTATGAAAATGTTTACATCTACAAACTAACCTTTCAAACCATGTGAATAACATGAAAAACTGAAAAAAAAAGTGTAATTTTAACACTATTATGCTTTCATTTATCATTTCATTACATTATAACTTCCAGATCACAGTGGATTTACAGATACACAAAATATTTAGTAACAAGTGGAATATTATTAAAATTGCATTCCTCTTAAGATACTTCAGGTTGTTTATATTTGTTCAAGTTATTTTGTTTATGAATTTGTTCAAACGTTTACATTTACAAAGAGAAAAAGTTGGAGTTGTGAGTATTTATACACAGCAAATTTGTGGAGTAAAATAATCTGGAGTTAGGTAAAAAAAGAGTGAAAGAGTTAAATTTCTGGAGTTCATTCTGTAAGTTTAACTCCAGCTTGTGCCTTTGATGGTGTCATTTTTTCGGGGTACTTTTTTTTTTTTTTTTTCAAAATAAGGAAACACAAACAAAAAGAGGCTGCAAAACAACACCCATTTTAAACTATTATTGATATTATTAAATATAAGAATGAGCTGGAATGCAGAAAATTTTGATGCATATTGGAAAAATTAAGCTTGCCCCGAAGAAAAGACATTTATATATTAGTAATCTGCAACTGCAAACACCTCTTGGAAGAAAGTATTATTATATAGAGATTAAAAAATGTATGTTGTAAGCAGTAGAACAGGAGCCTAGGATAGTTTAATGAGCGAACATAGTTGAATTACCTTTACTAAATGCAATAATTACTACTACTATTATACATACAATTGTAGTAATTATAGATCTATAAGATAAAAAAGACTCAAATCATTATCATAAATAAGTAGGGCTGGGCAATATGGAAAAGATCAAATCACAGTAATTTTTTTTTGTATATTAGATGATATCGATATGTATCACGATATAAATCAAATCCTAATTTTTTGTCAAGCTTAAATTTTCCTGGGGGGTGGAATTCATTCACCAGAGGTCTTTCTAGTGACACTACAAGACTGTCATTAATGAGGAAGGAGGCAGAACTTTGTCAGTTTTGAAAAGGAATTACCAATTTTTTTTTAGATATGTTTGTGTTATATTATGTTTTTTTTATTCAAAAATAATAATTAGTGCTGGGCAAAAATTGAAATTCTTAATCGCAATTAATCGCATGGATTTCTGTGATTAATCATGATTAATCGTATAGTTATATGCGGGGGGGGGGGGGGGGGGGGGGTGCTGGCATCAAGTGATCATTAAGTGATATTTCAGACTCAAAGTACTACAGTGACATAAAATAATTCCACATTGCAGTGCTTCCAAACAACTGTGTCCTTCTCAACCCACCATCTGAAGACATTTAAAATGAAAAAATCCATGGAAAAGACCGCTACTGTTCTCCATGTTTATGTCTCCACCAGCTTATTTCCGGTTGTGAGTGATTGACAGGAGTCTTAAGCCCACCCCAAATGCTGTCATTGGTTGAAACGCATGATGACACCAATTGGCAAACCAACCCTGATCAACATCCCCCTCTTCCTGTGACCCATGGTTTACCTACGTGTATTCACAGATCGAGAGAACGGACTTTCAAAATAATATGTAATGTTCAGTTGTTCAAAGCAAGCAAAGGGGGCCCTCTAGTGGTCGGAATAAGTTGCACTAACGTATGTTTTGTACTTGCGGTGTTACCGTAGCCAGTTCGGACATAAGAAGGAACTAACAGACACGTTTCTTTCACTGTTTGTATGGCCCGAAAAATGTTTGCCTGTGAGTTTTTTATGTTCAGTTGTTGTAAGAATGAATAGTATAAAATATCTCTGATGTGAACTTTTGTTGAGGGATAAAAAAGACGTTGTAAATCTTAAGCTAATCTATAAATGCTAATCGTTAGCGTATCTATGGATTTTCCCATTCAGGTTAGCATCAAGCTAGCGATCTTTTTCCCATTCATTTAAATGTATAATGCCATGTAAATGTACTAAGGCAGAGGTGTCCAAACTTTTTTTAAAGAGGGCCAGATCTGATAATGTGGACATTGACAGGGGCCAGTGGTCCCTTCGGACGTTTTTTAAACAGTAAAAATTACATATAAATGTGCTGTTCTACAATAATTTTATTTTCATTGTCACAATATAATTTTTTAAAATGGCAATGTAACCAAATCTACGCCACTCAGGTGTGAACAAATTAAGAAAAAAAAACAAAAAACATTTCTGCCTTCCTTTCACATCTGGAGTCAGATAACATAGAACAAACTGTGTGGAGTATCTTAAACTTCCAAGAAGTTGATAAAAATCTTAACCCCACATTCATTTTAAACATGACTTATATGAGTAATCATTACTCATATATTACTCAGTAATGCAAAGTCTGTTAACGTTTAAGATGAAAACATATGACTCTTACTCTTGTCTTTCACAAAATCATTCAGAAAGTAATATTTGTGTCACATCTACAAGTCCATAACACCAGCAATTATAGGCAACTAACCTGGCAACTTGGTAGCCTGCCTTGGTGGTGAATTCATTGAACTCCCAGGTTCACATGAAGAGTCACTGTTGTGAGTTTAAAGCAGCTTGAATTTGCTTCACTTTTTCGGAGCGCTCACTCCCTGCTAGCTTGTCGTATGCGTTAGCATGTTTTGTCTGCTAGTGTGTCATTGAATTCCTTAAACAAGGCAACAATGTCTCGACAAATTAGGCAAACATAATCACCTCGATTTTCAGTGAAAAAAAATTGTAATTCCCTTCTCTCCTGGAAGCGGCGGCCCTCACTGTCAACTTTCCTTTGTTTTATTTACAGGCGCCATGGTTAGAAATTAGCTAAAAGGGTTCACGGCAAAGTCACAGAGCCAGATAGAGTTAGAGTGGTGCTGCCACCATGAGGTGAAAGGAGAAACTGCATTTTGAACCTTTTATGATTCATGTACTCTGTTCAACAGTCCAAGCGGGCCATAAATAATATAATATAAAACCCAAGTTGTGGGCCGTATAAAATCTGATCGCGGGCCGTGATTGGCCCCCGGGCCGGACTTTGGACATGCCTGTACTAAGGCAATGAACAGAACTGAGACATATTTTGTATGTGTGTTGCAGTTTTACAGTGAGTCTACAGTAAAAGATTTGGAGAAAAGTTTTCGGTGTCCGGCTTTTCTTGGGAAACCTGTTGTCTATCTGCTGAGCTAACTGCTACATGCACACAAGCAGAGGCAGAATAATATGAGTTAGAATAAAATGGCATTGACATTGATCTGATGACCTTGAAAAGATGACAAACTGCATTTTACAATAATTATTGACATGTATTGATAGGATTAATGGATCATCAGGTATTACACTTTTTTTATATGAGTAGATGCTGTTGGTCACCAGTGGCTGTTTGGGTCTGTATGGGTTAACCAAGAAAACATCACATTCAAGGATATTCTTCTAAAACCAGTCCATTTTAAGGCCACTCAAATACACTGCATCAGTATTATTTAATTCGGTCCCCTGAATCTTACCCGTTCAATAAGTAATTTCACTCTTTGACACATACCAATTTTTAGAGCCGAGGAAAAATTTCTGAATGTCAGAGTTTACAAAAGAGGGAAGGAAGCTTATGTTTGAGGTTGAGTTAACTCAAACGTCTAGGTGTGCACTTTGTAAGATAAAACAGCCTACCAGAGAGAAATATCACTTTCAAATTCCGTTTGACATTATGAATTTCAGTGCAAATAATCACGGCGTATAGCCTTTATGCGGACTCTCAGAAGACATTTTAAAGTGCAGACACAAAGCAGGTCGCGTCTTGTGGTCTTTCTCTCAACTTCATTTGACACTGCAACTTGTCTCCTTGGGTTCAGCCGGTCTGGGTTATATATATGTGATAGACACAGGCATCTGCCACTTCAAAATACTCCAGCTGAATTAAAGTGAACCATAGCACCCCTCAGCATTTGCGCTACGTAACTCTCTGCCTCTCCCTGACTAGCGTTCTCATGACCTTGCATATTTTTTTTTTTTTACAAGCGCAGAGAAACAGAATAATAAGACTCAGACTCGTATACATCTCAAATGGCACCACTCGCAAAACACATTAGACTCACCCCAACTGTCTTGAAGAAGCAGCTTCAAAACTGACCAGTGTGACAATCTGTAGGTAACAAAAAGGAAAAGAGATCGGATGAATGTAGAGGTAAATCAGACCGACCGGGACTGTTAGCCCCAAAGGAAGACGGGAAGGACAGCAGCTGTAAAATACTCTGAAAAAATAATGAATCCGTCAGAGTTTCACAAACAACTTTCAAATCTGTGATGTAAAGGTCATTTTGTATTGTGTTCAAAAAAGGACCCTATGAGTGTTTATTAGGGATGCGTATCTGCAAGAAGATCACAGTACGATATATATACCATGATACTGTTAACAAGGCAATTTTATGTTTGTTTCTTGTTTTTTTCAATGATCAATTCCTGGAAGAATTAAATTACACCAAATACTAAACACATTTTTATTTGATCAGAACAGGATCTAATGCTATATCCCACAATTTCCCTGTGTTAAAACTTAAATTAGGTTTTACAGACATTACAGTTTAACCCATAAAGACCCGGAGCTACTTGTGTGTCACTTCCCAAATGAAATGTTCTAACGTTTCTTAAGTGATTTATCACCATTTATTATAATATTATTCCTCTGTATTTTGCATTTTATCAGGATAAATCCTGTATTTTCTATATTTAATTCACTGATCATGTAGATGTTCATTAAAGCTCAGATTAAAGTTGATGGTTATTCTATCAGAAACAGATAAAACTGAATAAACAGTGTCTTTTTCAGTCCAATCTGTCATTAACTGAACATAAACCCAGTGTGTCCATCCATTGTCATTGATTCAACTCCATGGGTTTTACCTGTGAATCAATGTTGGAGAAGATGACGGTGTTTCCACAGTAACTACAGAGCCTCTGAACGTCCAAATATGGTCATATCTGATGACCATGGAAAGATGAAGAATTTTATTTTACACCAATTATTGACATGGATTGATAGGATTAGTGGATCAACAGGTATTAAACAGTTTAGATCAGTAGATGGTTTTGGTTAAAGGCGGACGTTTGGGTCTTTAAGGGTTAAGATCCTGCTCAAATGTTCATATTTTATTCGTTCATAACTAACATCATAATATTATTTTTGTGCAGTCCCAACAAAGGAACTAACCTCTGCCGCTCAGACAGTAAAAAGTGCTTTTAAGATGCTTCAGATAACTGCTATTTAATAAAACAGTGTTAAATAATAATAAGATATAAACAATAAAGAAAACGAAAAACAAAAATAAACAAATAAAAATATTGTTACAGTATTTTTTAATATCGATACAGTATCGTGAAATGAAATATCACGATATATTACAGAACCGATATTTTCTAACACCCCTAGTGTTTATATCATTGAAATCAACCAATCAATCAGTCGATCAATCAATCTCATTCTGCAAACAAGGTGTGACGTTTTGATGATGTATTTGTAACTGTTTGTTTTGTCAGGAATTTTCCTATATTTAATAAATCATGAAAATGCTCATAAAACTTTATATTCAATTTGAGGGTTATTACATCAGTATCAGAAAAAACAGGACCCAATTTTTTATTTATTTATTTATTCAATTTAACCTTTCATTAGTGATCTACCACCCTTCATTCTAATATTATCCCCTGTATTTTTCATTTTTTTCAGCAAAAATCAGGTATTTTCCTATATTCAATTTACTGATCATGTAGCTGTTCATAAAATCTCTAATTAAAGTTGACAATTATATTGTATTAGTGAAAACTGAAGAAAAAGTGTTTTGTTTTGTTTTTTCTCAGTAAAATCTATCATTAACTGAATATAAACTAAGTGTCTCCATCCACTGTCATTGATCCAACTCCATGGGTTTTACTGGTGAATCAATGTTGTAGAAGATGACGGTGTTTCCTCGTTCACTGCAGAGCCTCTGAACATCCAAATGGGTCAATGAAAAAATGAAAAACTGTATTTTACACCAATTATTTAAATGTATTGATAGGATTAGTGGATCAACAGGTATTAAGCAGTTTAGATCAGCAGATGGTTTTGGGTCTTTATGAGTTAATGTATTTATCGCACTTTAATTGTATTTTAATTGCATTTTAAGCCTTTCATGCACGAATTATGAGAACCTTAATCAAATTTTTTTCCTGAGTGTTTTTATTCCTCTTTAGGCATGAAAAAAACAATGCGAATGAAAATTTTCTTCTGAAAAATAAATAAAAATAAATAAATAAAATAAAAATAATCAAAAAAAAAATTCTTATGAACCTATTTTTCATGAAGTTGCAAAAATGTCCACTCAGCTGGACACCATGTGTTTAATTTATTATTTTTTTTCCAACTATATTTATTGAACATTTTCAAGGAACACGACAGACATATCAATTCGTAGCAGTCAATGCACAATCAAAAGTGACATATCTGACTGTCAACACCATCCCTTCCCACCCACCCAACCCACAGGCCAAAAATAAATAAATAAATAAAAAATAAGGAAAGACATAAAAGAAAATCAAAAACAGAAACCATAAATAATGATAAAGGAACTCAAATCATAAAAGTAAAGAATTAGTATAGTACACAGAAATAAGAGAAGAAAGGAAAAGACTACACATAATTTCATGTGTTTAATTTTTGACGCACAGAAACATGTATTTACTGATAAATTGTGTGAAAACTATGGGGAGGGCTTATGATTCTGGGGGTTTATGCTGAAGAGAGATCTACATAATGTTACCAATTCATGTCAGAAAAGATATGTAGTGTCTTAAAACTTTAATAAAGATATGTGTAAAAAAAAACCAAACCAAAACAAAAAGAACAAAATCCATGAATGTACAAGAGAACAGCTGTAGAACAACTGTCCACTGTAGTGACCAGTATGCATGAAAGGGTTAAAGTTGTATTTTATTTATATTTTTAAATTGCTTTTAATTGTATCTTGCACTGTAAAGCACTTTGTGACTCCCTGTCTGTGAAAAGTGCTCTATAAATACAACTTACTTAAATAAAAAACTTACATAAATAAGGAATTTTGTTTACATAATGGTTAGCTGTAAAAAA
Organism: Sphaeramia orbicularis; assembly: GCF_902148855.1. Taxonomy (NCBI): domain Eukaryota; kingdom Metazoa; phylum Chordata; class Actinopteri; order Kurtiformes; family Apogonidae; genus Sphaeramia; species Sphaeramia orbicularis. The sequence continues at coordinate 41,543,235 of NC_043962.1, read as the reverse complement.
TAATAATAATAATAATAATAATGCATGGCTAATAAAATAAACAGTAAAGCAGCCCACATTGGACTCCATATCTACAGAATTCTGCAGAAAAACCTCGACACTATTTCACCATTTTGACACATGTTGTTTATCTCTTTGAGGAAACATTAAGATTAAACAGGACTTGTGAAAAAGGTCGAAAATTCTATTTACACCTGAGGAGATGAGAAGATGCAGCTTGGTAACAGTGAGACATAAGATAATAATATTGTCAATCATGATCATATTTTGAAAGAAGTGATGAAACAATACTCTGGTCCTGGATCAACACTAAAACTGAAAAACCTCCATTTCAACTGATTATGTCATAGGAAACTTGACTTTTTTTCTGTCTCAAAAGAAAAAAGTGTAATAAAAGTTCAAGGTGGCTTTATTCACAGATCATAATAATCATATAACTTCAGATATTTTCACGTTTCCAATATTACAATAATACACAGGTGTCAAACATGTGGCCTGGGGGCCAAAACCGGCCCGCCAAAGGTTCCAATCTGGCCCGCGGGATGAATTTGCAAAGTGCAAAAATTACCCTGAAGATATTGACAGTCGAGGGCATCAAACTCGAGCTCCAAATTTTCTTCTTTAATGTGAAAAAAATCCTAATAATTTGACATTATTCCTTCAAATAATGCCAACACCAATTTTTCTCTTTGATTTATTGCAAAGAACATTAAATTCTGATATCCTTTAACAATAAAATATCAATAAGCGGAACAAATATGAACAACCTGAAATATCTAAAGAAAAAAAAAGTGCAATTTTAACAAATATTTTGTGCCATAGTAGAGCTGATCTGTAATGCACATGTATAAATCATACGTTAAGGCATAATATTGATAAAATTGTGCTTATTTTTCTTCAGAAATTTCTTCTTTTTTTTTTTTTTTAGATTATTCACATCTTTTTTGTTTGGATAGTATGTAAAATGGAAAATTTTTGGAATTTAAGTTATTTAAGTTATTTTTTGCACTGAAAAAATTTGGAGTTGTCATTATTTATAGGTTTTGATGCTATTATTTTTTTGGTCTGGCCCGCTTGAGATCGAATTGGGCTGAATGTGGCCCCTGAACTAAAATGAGTTTGACACCCCTGCAATAATGCATGGATTTAACAAAGAACTGATTGAACTGCTTTTTTTTTTTCATCTGTGAAAACATGAAACGCGGTAGAACAAACCACACTAATGACTAAACCTGAACAGAACCTACATTTTCAATCTCCTCCAGCAAAAAAAAAAAAAAAAAAAAAAAAAAAAAAAGCTAAAAATGAAGCGATTAAGCTTGTATGAAGGATGTGTTATCATGTCATCATTTTTTCTCTCAACCGGTCGTGATGTTTAATTTATGGTTCGGTCAAAAGAACTGTTGTAACTCCACACAGTGATCATTTATTTCACTCCTTGCTTCGATGTAACATAAAATTTTATTGCATATTAGAAAAGACATTCATATCTTAAAGCAAACCCAACAGGGAAATTCAACAGGAATTCATCGGGCCAGTTGTGGTACACCCCATCCATTACCAAAGCCATTTGTGCTTCTATGGAAATTTGATGCAACACAGACAATATTGTCGATTTGTTCTTGTGTGATGATACGTCTTGGTTTGTGACCTTTGATTCCCCCCCTACAAATCACACTCCCCTCACTTTAGTGCCGCATGTATTAAATCAGACCACATACTAGTTTTTATTTATTTATTTATTAATTTATTAATTTATTTATTTCCCTGTCTGTTTTTCTCTTTGGGATGGACAGCTTCTATTAAAGTAGCTCACCAGAGCGAAAGATATTAAGTTCCCGGTCTCACATCACTTTCATGCACTCTGGCTGTGTTGTGTGTTGTGTGTTGTGTGTTGTGCTGGGCAGTCGTGCAGAACTTGCTCACTGAAGCCATTTGAATCACATCTCATGGGGAAGTTTCTCGGATGCATGTAATGCATGCTACTCACACATGTAGCTTCCCAAATGGACTTCATGTCAGGTTTCATGTGTTACATTCAGCCTGATCACAATCAAGGGTACCAGAAAGGGTGCACAGATAGATAAAAAATAATAATACTCTATCAAAAAATCAGACAGGCCATTTTATTTGTCTGATATTTCTCTTTTAAAGTCCAAAATATTTTTACCTCCGCCAAGGAGGTTATGTTTTTGCCAGGGTTTGTTTGTTTGTCTGTTTGTCTGTCCGTTAGTGTGCAACATAACTCAAAAAGTTATGGACAGATTTTGATGAAATTTTCAGGGTTTGTTGGAAATGGGATAAGGAAGAAATGATTAACTTTTGGGGGTGATCCGGAAGAAATCCTGGATTCTGGATCACTTTGAAATTTTCGTTAACATTGTGGTCAATGGGGCCAAAATTTTCGTTTCCCAATATCTCGCTTAATTATTGACCAAAACTCATGAAATTTAACTCAGGAATTGACAATGGGGTCCTCTATCACATTACAAAGGCTGATCTGGATCTGATCCAGAAGGCGGATTTTATCTCAATTTATATAAAAAATGGGGGTGCCCTTACTTTTTGGCCTACTGTGCCTTTAATATTAAAGGTAGAAATTTCTGACAAGCGCCATCGTGTAGCTCAGTCAGTTCCGCATCGGGAGTATGCCACCGGATTTCATGTAGCTTTAATACTTAAGGAGCTAGATCCAGAAGAAAACCGCCATTACGAGAAATGTGATTTTCGTGAATAACTACTGAACTAATAAGGATATAATTATGAATCCAGTTGCTAATGGTATGTTTTCATGGTCAAGGAATCTTAAAATATAGGTAAAATAATATGGGACTAATATTATGGTGGAAATCACAATATGGGGGAATTGTGCAAATCTCATGCAATTTGACTCAGGGATTTACAATGGGGTGTTCTATCAAATGGCAAAGACTGATCCGGATCTTTCAAAAAGTTATGGACAGATTTGGATGAAAATTTCAGGAAATATTGATACTGGCACAAGAAACAAATGATTAAATTTTGGTGGTGATCGGGGGGGGGGGTGGGCACTGATCTGCCTTGGAGGAGGTCTGCGCTCTCAGAGTGCTTTTCTAGTTGTATTATGGTGTCTACTAAAAAATTTGCAGGCTTGTACCCCTGTCAAATCAGAAATTACAGCCTAATAGCCTCCATATTTAACGCCTACAAAGATATACAAATGTTTCAGCACTCAGGATAATCATGCATTGTTTATTACATAGATGTCGCATCCAAAGCATGCGTGCTGAAAAATTCCATATATTGACAGAAACAATAAAATTAGACCCACATATTTTGAATATGGTGTACGGACACTACTTGGTGTACGAACTCTACAAAATTGGAATGGAAATCTGGCTTACCACATGGTCGCATCTGTGTTAGATCTGTAACTAAGTCTTCCTGGTACAAGAGGAAATAAACATTTGTGAACAAAATCACAGATTTTCCCAGGATTATCTCTGGACCTGCTGCGGTGGTCCTGCCTCTCTCCTGCCTTCATCATCATCACTCACTTATCCTCAACTGCCTCCATGTGTCTCCCCCTACTCCCCCCTTCTCCCCAGTCTCTATCTCTATCGCTCTCTCTTTCTTTACCCTCTCTCTTTAACCCCAGCTGGTCCAGGCAGACGTCCATCCTCCAGGAGTCTGGGTCTGCTCCAGGTTTCTGCTGTTAAAGGGAAGTTTTTCCTTCCACTGTCTCCAGTCACAAGTGTTTGCTCCTGGAGGATTCTGTTGGGTTTCTGTAAATTGGCTTAGAGTCTGGTTTTGACCAACTCTATATGTAAAGTGTCATGAGATAACTTTTTTGTTGTGATCTGGCGCTATATAAATAAAATTTGATTGATTGAGTGATTTAATTGGTTTTCCCCTGTAAGTTGTTTTGGAAAAAAGCGTCTGCCAAATGCGTAAACATAAACATAAGTTATAACAATATATCTATAAGGCATATACGCCATATTATTGATGGAAGTATATTGGTGTACGGACACTACATGAATTTTGGTGAACAACGCACCATTGAAAACATGCGGTTCGACGTAAACATCCGTTTGTCACATTGTTACCAAATTTTCTGCAGCCAGCGAGCATACCAAAATCTGTCTAGTTGTGCATATTTAGTCATAATAATACTGAAATAACAGGTTCCCATTCTATTATTACAATTAAAGGGCTGTAAAAGAAGGGTTTTCAGAACAAAATGGTTGATTGTCTTAGTACTGAAAATAAGAACTGATAACATTGGGTGACAAAAAAAAATGTTTTTTGCAAGTTGTCTAGGTTTTTTCAACTGAATTAGGACCATTTTGCACCACTAAATCCAAAAATGACATCTGTTTTTCTCAATCAGGTCAGGTTTTTTTGCTAATTTGATTTTGAAAAATTTGATTTTCTCACAAAATTGATTACATTTTTGTGACTTTATCAGTTGATTTTTTTAATATTGTTCTCACCCAAAATAGGTTTTAAGAGAAAAAAAAATCATTTGATCACTTGATTCCTGTTAGGTACAATGGTGTATTCACTGCAGATGTAGCAGAATACGTCAGGCTTATTTTTGCAAGATCTTCTAGTCGAAGCCATTTCATTCACCTGTAATATTAAAAAAAACATTAATCATAAATTGGCAAACGTAAAATCTTCAGAACTCATTTATTGCAAGAAATATGAAAGAATTTTGTATCATATGATGTGAAAATGCCCATAAATGTGAGCAAAAATGTTAAAAAGCCAATATGTAGCATAGTTCAGAAAGTTGACCTGATTGAGCAAAATTAATGTGATTTTTGGATTCAGCACACCAAAATTATCCTAAATCAGCTCAAAAAACTTAAACAATACATTTGTTGTTGACCAGTGTAATCACACAGCTGTTCAACAAAAATGATCAATAAATGAAAAGCAATGTGATGTGTGTATTTTGTAATAAAAAAGACACAGGAGTTGAGCAGTAATTATTTACTGTGTTACAAAATGTACAATAATTTTGCTCTCTTATAACAATAAAATTGTGCACATATTTTCACACTCATTGGGTCGCCATTTTATCAGTTTTTATCCGATTTTCTTTAAATTTGGAGGATTGCAAGATCTAGTAATAAGATGGCCAAAGAAACATTTTGGGAATGGTTTTGGGGGTACCTTTTTACAATACTGATTAATAACTGATGCAAATATACTTGTACACCTTGATTATGATCAGGCCGTCTGCTTTGTTTGCAGATATAGATTGCATTAACTGCATTTTTTTTTTTGTTATTTTCGGACAGAAATGCTCTAACCATTTTACTGCCAGCAGCCTTCTTCACACAACAGATTAGAATCAATAAGCATTCTGCTCAAGGAACTGATTGAAATCCAGAACAGGAAGGGGACAGCACAGATTGCTACCTGCATGTGCAGATGGTGTCGTGTCAGTGACTCAACTTGTTTCTTGCCCAGTGTGATACATGTTCTCGACAGGCACCGGTGGCAGACACACCGTACGCACGAAGCAGGCGGAGTTAAATCAGATTAGGCCTGGCTAGAGTAGAGAGCCAAATGGCACCTCTAGAGTTACGGAAGTACCTGTTGAGCCGTTCTAAATCTGTGAATTTTCTCTGGGTACAATTTTTTTTTTTTTCCTCTCAGCTTGTACGCTTCAAATTTCATCAGATTTAGTTGAAAAGTCGTGTCAGGGCCACATGGTCTGTTTCAGTTTCAGTATATTTTGAATATGCAAAAAAAAGAAACAAAGTAATCCAACTTTAGTTCTTAGAAATAAAACAGAGTGCAAGAAACCATGAAAAACTTAAGCATGAAAACAAAATGTGACTTCATTTGCATGTTTGAAAAGGTATGGGAGGAAGTATAATTTATTTAATCCCACCCCTTCTCTGCACAACCGTCTATCATTTAATTTCCTATCAGCATAATGTGTGAAAAATCCATTCCCTTGGATCTTTTATAAATAGTTAACTCCACTTATCATTTTCACATACACATACATACATACATACACATCTATATTGACATACCAAAAAAGAATAAATAAATATATTCATACATCTTTGTAGACAACACAAAATGACTAAACAATAAAATAAAAACATAGCAAACTAGAAGCACTTGGAGAGCGCAGACCCAGAGATCAGTGCCACGGATTTGGATGAAAATTTCAGGAAACGTTGATACTGGCACAAGGAACAAATGATTAAATTTTGGTGGTGATCGGGGGTGGGGGGGCCATGGGGGCCCACTGATCTGCCTTGGCGGAGAAAAGCACTCGTAGAGCGCAAAACACAAAAACATAACCTCCTTGGCAGAGCTAACAAAACAACAGATGAAAAAAAAACAAAACAGTAACAATCTGGTTGTACTCCAACACCTTCTACAATTTTATACTTATCTCTATCTTGCATTGTGGGTATTGGGCATGTTGCAGAGGCGATTTCTCATAGACTGCAAGGGAAGCCCGGCTTCCCCTAAAATTAGTCAAATTAAATGGTTAAATATGTTCGGTTGTGTTGACATTTCATTGACTACAAATGCGTTAGAACACGTTCATCTCAAAGATGAGTTCGTTCAGAATCAGCTTTATCACAAACCAACAGACGCGATGTTGTTCACTTCTCATACATTCCCGTTGCGCTGTTTTCTCATTCGATCTCTGCTCAGTGCATTTGTCCGTAGACGCTCAGTGTCCATGCACTACAATGGGACTGAGTGGAACAGTTTTTTTTCATTGCCTCAAAACTGGACGGTAATTGGATAAATGCCACGATGTTGTCCCGCCCCCGGACGCCGGGCATCTCTGGGGGTGAATTGAGTTGTGGGCGGAGCTCAGCCGGGCTGGACGCAAGAATCCCACGTGCTGATTGGAGGATCAGTCAACAGGCTGAATCCCCTTTGATTGACAGCTGTTTTCAGATCTCCTCCTTCACTGACACAGTTCAGTTTAATACTGTTGCACATTCTCCTGTGAAATCAGAGAAACCACTACGAAATTACTCGTTCATTCCTTGCACTGTAAATAAAACACACTCATTGTACTTCCTTGTTTCAATTTAAAATAATTTCAGCGTTTTCTTGTTTCAGTTACATAATTGAATCATTTCTTGTTCGAGTTCAATATCGTTTTGTAGATAGTTAAATCAATCAAACTGTCGGCTAGGTCGGAGTGAAAAGAGCATCTCTTGTTTAAAAAGGCTGAAGTCTTACACCCACAACACAATGGGCCAAGGCATTCTAAGCAGCCCAGCTCTGCTGGACATTCAGAGGACACTGGTCCAGTCCCTGGAAAAGACGCCTACTTAGTACGATAAGGTCACTGAGCATTTTCTTAAAAAGGAACAGAGGGCTGAATTTATGTTTAAATAAGTTGACAATTTTTTTTTGATGTAAGCTGACAATGAGCTTCCCCTGTCTGAAAGACGAGCAGCCGCCACTGCTGCATAAGTGACCGGACTACTTGCAGAGTGATATGAAAGACGCGAATCAGAGGTAAAAGAACCCATATTCCTTGACAGCGGTGCATTAAACATTTTGTGAAAAAAATCATGCCAGAGAATCGTGATCTCAATTCTAAGCAAAAGAATCGTGATTCACATTTTTGCCAGAATCGTGCAGCCCTACTCCAGAGCTTCCATTTAGAAACCTTTATTGGCTTCACATTGTCTACCCTTGCATGAATGTGCAGTTTCTGTGAGAGAAAAAAAATCCAAAAAGGTAGCACAAATAGTAAATCCTGAGGCTAAATGACATGTTGGCTATAGTTTCAGAGTTGCTCCTGTAAAAGGGAAGTAAACAGACAAGTAGAACAGCAGTCCTGCATCATAATACCAAGAAGTCATCTGGGCTGACAGTGCAGGAACAAGTCAGCAGTGCTACCATATGAAAAGGCCAGTGTGTGCAGTTTGCCCTGTGTTCCCACAGATGATGAAACCATTACTGTTGCTGTCTGTCTTGTGTGTTTTTTTTTTTTTTTTTTTTACGGTCAAGTCAACTCAGTGGCAGGCTGAGTTCTTCATCAACTAAAAGCGGAACAACAATTAGACTGCGTAGACTGAAATGATGGATTCAGTGACATCATCAAAAGGGAGGCTGCGAACAAGAAGGCCACAGCCAAGAGCAGCAGACACATCCAATCTGTAAGTGGATGTCATGCTTTAAGTGTCAACCCCTGATCTGGGCAGACAGAAAACTGTCAAGAAGGCATGTCGGGTTATGCAAAACCAAGTGACAATGCTTTACCAACAGCTGATACTGACATCCTCACTACAGTAGGCCAAATGTGAGAATGGCCTTTGAATCACTGTAGCAGGGTTTAAACTCTGACTTTTTACACAACATAACAGAGATATTTAACACTAATATTCCATGCCCTGTTACTCCTCCGTGGTGTCTTCTGGATGTGGTTTGTCTTTTTATTTTGTAATCAATATGACCTTGAATGCGATATGAACAGCGTGACTTGCTCTCACAATAACTGTTGCCTCATACAAAGCAAATACATAATCACAAATTATTACATTTTGCAAACCGTGACTCAAACAGGCACTCAGACTTTTCAGATTCAATATTCCCCTTGCAAACAGGAAACAGATGTAATCATTATAAAAAAAAAAAAAAAAAAAAAAAAGTATTTTTCTGTGCCCACACAGGAGAAAAACATTTGCCATGAAAATGATGTTGATGCTGCACAATAACTAATGTCACATGCCCTTGGCTTTGACTTAATTATGAGTGACTTCTTCCTAAAGAGCTGCAAATTGAGAAACAACATTACAGGCAACCTCTTTTCAACTAATGCACTTCCTCCAAACTATGATAAATTGGATAAGAGTTTTATTCTATCTAATTTTGTGCATCTCTACAAACAGCAAGGTAACAAGATGCGGAAAATATGGAACTACATGAAACACTGTTATACTAACGTAATTTAAAAAACCTCCTTCGGCTTAAAATAGTTGAATCGGCCTCCAGAGGACTGACCGTCTTAATGTCCGTTACGGATACTGATAACATGCCGGTCAATGCTAAGGAAGGCACCAAACAACCACTCTTAATTACTCCTGTCTAAGCTTTCACTGTGGTCCTGCTGACAAATGAGTCCTGTTATGGATCCTTGGCCAGAAAATGCCAGCAGCGAGTCAAGTTTAGGTTAAAAGTGAGGATAACATTGACGATTCATCCGTCAAGTTGTCTCGGGCCTATAAAAGGTGTGGTTGGTACTTATCTTCATGCAGCCGGCCCTGGCCATCACAGCAATTTAAGGCCAGATGAAGTTAAAGTCAATCAGCCAGGTATTCTTCACAGGGAAATTTTAGCTCAAAGACAAAATAGTGCACACGATCTGTTAAAAGGGACATTTCTATCCTGCTTTGCAAAAGGAAATACTCACTAAAAGAAGCATATTACTTGTCTAAAAGAAGGGGAAATGGGGTGGGGGGTGGGGGTACCCCTTGGCTGGTCATGGCTGGTCATGGCTGGTCTGGTCCCTGGGCTGTGGCTGTGTTGCTGGGGGTGCTGGAGGTCATGTGGTGGGTTGATGGTGTGCTGATAAATTGATAGGAATTGATATAAATTATTATGAATATTTAATTATTTAATACATTTTTGCTGTTATTGTGGCTGCCTCCACCACTGCCACTATCATAATCATTATTATAATTATTATTTTCCCTGTCACCCCCCCCCCCCCCCCCTGCACTTTCATTCACTCTCCTCCCTTAATTTTATCACCCCTAAACAATCTATATTGTTTAGTTGCTCTTTCCGTTTATTATTTTTTTCATCTTATTTTCGTCTTATTTATGTCTTAGTGCATAAGAAATCAATATAAGTGAATCTCCAAAGGAACTTTGTGTTGGTAAATGCAAGTTATGCAAATTTACAGGATTTCACTTCTGTTGCAACATGTTGATGGTCATATGAACTATGTTTTCAGCTCAAAAATGTTCAATTTCATCACAATTAATGCTATATTTTCATGTCACAAATGACCAAGTTATATTTGAACTGAATTTACCTGAAAAACAAATATTCTATTCTTTTAGATTCCCTAATTTTTCTTGCAAGATTCTATCCTACATATCACGTTTTATTTTTACAGGTTCAATATGGAGTATGGTGCTGATCCATCCTGCTTATGTTACGTCAATACATACATTAAGAATGTCACACGTCACTTTTGAAATCAACAGTTTTCTAATAATAAGCATTTTTATAAAGAAATAACAATTCTATATTGTTATTTCCTTTTTAGTATGATGATAAACTATACAATAAATAATTCTGATCCTAGTTTTTGCACAGGGATCATTAGTGTAAACGGTGACATGGCTGCCGAGCATCAGTATGATGGGATCTGTAACAACCATGTCACATCCGTCCACTGCCACATTTTGTTTTTTTGTGTCAGCTGTTACTGTTTTAGATCCACAATACTAACATTTATGAATAAGAGGAGAATTAGCAATAGTAAGTCTATAAGTTTATTACTAATAAAGAACTGATACTGACCAGAGCATCATGGGTAATGTCACGTCCATCCACCAGCAAAAGTTTTCACATACACGTGTTATTCAAAATCTAATATTTCTGAAAATATAGCTTCCACTGTCAAATAATATCAGTAGTCTGTGCACAAATGGATTAGCATTATTTCAACACAGTTCTTTGTATTTCTTACAACTTTTTTTTCTGACAAAAATGGCCACTCATTTGACCCCCTAAGTAAATTTTAGCCGCATTGTTATATGATGTTGTCATTGTTGCTGTTTGTCATTATTTTGTTGTTGTTTGTTTATTTGCTTGATTTTTCCTTTGTTCATTATTGTTCTTTTTCTGTCTACTATGTCTTGTTAACTGTATCACTAATACAATTTGCTTTATAAAAGTGAGGATATCATCAACAATTCATCCTTCAAGTTGTCTCGGGCCTATAAAAGCTGTGGTTGGTTCTTATCTTCATGCTGCTGGCCTTGGCTATCACAGCAATTTAACCCTGTAAAGCCTGAACCATTAAATCATTGACAGAAAAGTCCAGTTCTTTGAAACTGCAGCATTTATTGGTCCTTCTGAACAACTAAAAAACTATTGTTTCAAATATCATTTTCCATGTATGAGCTTCAATATTGTATCATATTTGATACATTGGGTCTCAATGGTCAAATATTATTATTTTTGAACAAACAAAAACATAATATAACACAAACATGTCGAACAAATTGGTCATTCCTTTTCAAAATTGCCAAGTTGTGCCTCCTTCCTCATTAATGACAATCTTGTAGTGTCATTGGAAAGGTCTCTGGTGAACAAATTCCTCCCCCCGGTGGATTATCTGTGTATTACATGTATCTAATTGTATACATCAGGTTTTTCAAGAAGAAAAAAAAAAATCTGACTGATCATGTAGAGGGCTTTAAAAGTCATGCATCAAATATGATACATTTGGCGTTATAGGGTTAAAGGCCAGGTAAAGTCAAAGTCAATTAGCAAGGTAGTATTTTTCACAGGGAAATTTTAGCTCAAAGACAAAATCCTGCACATTGTCTCTTTAAAAGTACATCTCTGTCCTACTTTACAAAAGGAAATACTCAGTGACAGAAGCATATTACTTGTCTAAAGTATCATGATCCTTTCCTCTGTACAAGAATGAAATCAAATCAAACTTTAAAAGCTGTTTATCTCTTCATAGATGTGTTACGAAGGCGACAGCCAAGAAGAGTAGATTACTTACATTCACGCTAAAAAATGGCAAGTGAAAGTGCACAAGGTTGAATGGCATTGAAACAGGTACAAAAAACATCAAATACAACCACAAATGCTACATGTAAGCATCTTCTTGGAGTTTGCAGGGTTGTAAATGTGGCTGAAAGTGGTTTATCCCATATATAAATGCTACCCTCAACAATAAGGGACTTTATTTGTGGCTGCTGGAAAGAATAAAATACTAAATAAAAGTCTGCAGATACTCAGAGACCTGGTTCTATTTGAAGAAAAAAAAGAATTTAAACAACTTGGTCGGTGATGTTTTTAGCAGAGTTTTTGTATCATGTCAGTCACACATCCCTGTCACACTCCAAACTTCAAGGTTTCACTTTCATCGCCGTCTTTTAAAGCAATCCCTCACACAAACTACTACGTGTCCTGAACAACAGGCTCCAGTCATTTATCAGTGTTTTAGAGCGTTAGTGGCTTTCACTTTCGGTTTTGGGGTTCACAACTTTTAATGTTTCTGTTTCAAGGCTGCTTTCATCAAACTTGTTTCCGTCTGCAGCTGGAAGTTTTATTCTTTCTGAGGAAAGACTCAACCAAACTAAGCCCACTTTGTGAAGGAGGAAAACAGAGCGATTATGGTGCTAATACAGTGGAGCATTTAACCCCTAAAGAGCAACATTTTTATTTATTCATCTGAACTGGGAAGAAAGAGCAGTGACTTGAAACAGGGTGTTTGGGAGATCTTGAAAGTCTTAACTCTATTACACCAAACATATCATATTTGAAACATGAGTTTTTAAGCCCTCTACATGATCAGTGTGATATTTTTCTTGAAAAACCTGATGTATACAATTAGATACATGTAATACACAGATAATCCACCAGGGGGGAGGAATTTGTTCACCAAAGGCCTTTCCAGTGACACTACAAGATTGTCATTAATGAGGAAGGAGGAAGAACTTTGACAATTTTGAAAAGGAATTACCAATTTGTTAGACATATTTGTGTGATATTATGTTTTAGTTTGTTCAAAACTAATAATATTTGAGCATTGAGACCTGATGTATCAAATATGATACAAAATTGAAACTCATACATGGAGATTGATATTTGAAACAATAGTTTTTTAGTTGTTCAGAAGGACCAATAAAGTCTCCAGTTTCAAAGAATTGGAATTTTCTGTCAGTGATTTAATGGGTCAAGCTTTACGGCAGAGGTGTCAAACATGTGGGCCGGGGGCCAAAACCGGCCCGCCTAAACTTCCAATCCGGCCCATGGGATGAATTTGCAAAGTGCAAAAATTACCCTGAAGATATTAACAGTCAAGGGCATCAAACTAAAAAATAATAGCATAATAACCCAGAAATAATTACTCCAAATTTTCTTCTTGGTTTAATGTGGAAAAAAGAATAATATGACATTATTCCTATAAATATTGGCAACACCATTTTTTTCTCTTTGATTTATTGCAAAGAACATTAATTTAATTAAATTCTGATATCCTTTAATAATAAATTAACAATAAAATATCAATAACCAGTACAAATATGAGCAAGCTGAAATATCTAAAAAAAAAAAATAAGTGCAATTTTAACAAAATTCTGCCTGTTTTGTGCCTTGGTAGATCTGATCTGTAATGCACATGTATAAATCATAAGTTAAGGCATAATATTGATAAAATTTTGCTTATTTTTCTTCAGAAATTTCTGTTTTTGTATATTATTCACATCTTTTTTGTTTTGGATGGTTTGTAAAATGTAAATTTTTTCATAATTTAAAGTTATTTTTTTGGCTCTGAAAAGTTTGTAGTTGTTATTTATAGGCTATTATGCTATTATTTTACTGGTCCGGCCCACTGGAGCTCAAATTGGGCTGAATGTGGCCCCTGAAAGAAAATGAGTTTGAGACCCCTGCTTTACGGGGTTAAAAAATCTGGAATTTTGTGTGAAAGCCTTAATAAAGTACGGAAGAATGTGTCTCTCATAGTCAAATTCACAGTATGCTCAAAGGGACATAATCTTGTACAGTGTTGTGCAAGCTACTTCCAAACTGTAATCCATTACAGATTACTTGTTACTGTTATTTAAAAGTAATTCCTTACCTTACAATATTACGGTCTCAGAATTGTAATGCGTTACATGACTCCTGTATTACTTTTTAGTTACATACAGACAGTAGTTATAGATAGTACGTGTGCAGTAGAACATCCCCACTGCTAACTGCTAATCTTAACACTTGCATTTTTTTTCAACATTTTACATGTTCAAACAGGGGGCGTGGTGCCGAGGATACCGGTAGATAAATCTGCAATTGATAAAGAATTCTAACTAGTCATAGAGATGTTAGCTTGCCTTGTCATTGCTGATCACAGGGATCATGCTAATGCTAACTAGCTTCTGTACAGCAGGGTTAGGGTTAGTAATGAGTGTACGTCCATGTGGACAGTGGACTGTCTTCTGTCGTCTTCACCTATTGGCTGAACACCAACAGGAAACAGAACTTTACTGACGCATTTTTTGATTCCTTAAAGGTCTCATGATCTTGCTGTTTTTATGTTGTTTTTTTCATTTGAGCGATTAATTTATGGGTGAAAAGTGTGTTGTAATGCAAGCGCTATTGAACATGTACCGAGTAAAATATTACTGTCATCACCCTTGTTTGATACATACTTTGCTGTCGGTCCTTTTGTCATGCCTAGAGCTGGGTTATGACAACTGAAAATTGATTAGTAATGCCTTACACTACTGCGTTACAGCAAAAAGTAATCTGTTATTGTAATGCATTACTTTTGTAACGCGTTACTCCCAACACTGATCTTGTAAGATAAGAAATACACGAAAGAAGCATATTTAAAAATAAATAAATCAATAAAAAAACAAAACTTGATATGATTTCACTAACCAGTCGGTACTGGAATTATTCTAGTGAAACTTGTTTGTGTGATATTCATGCACTTTTATGATTTTCATATTGTTTTGAAAATGTTTCTGTCAGTAAAACATAATTTACTGTGAATTATGCATTCATTCATTCATACATTAATAAAAATCAACTTTTCTACTACACACAACAGGTACAATCTCAAGCAGAAAAGGAGGTACGCAAGTAGAAAAGTACCAGACAGATCTCCTGAAATCACGTTGTATGTGTATTTGACGTGCAATACTTTTTCAATACTATTTTCATCCTTTCGCGTGTTATTTAATGCCATTTGACAGCATGTCAATGTGCTAGCTGCTAATCGCGCTAGTCACTAACCCTAAACCTAACCGTAATCATGCAAATTGCTAATCGCACTAATCCCTAACCCGAAACCTAATGGTGCGCTAATGGTGTGTTATTTTACTCGGTGCAAATATACACGCTGAAAGCTTATATTTTGTACAGATAATTATTTAAAAGTGGCGTGTTATCTGTACGCAATTCATGATATCATGCTGAAAGTACATAAAGTCAAGGCCTGGGGAAAAAAAACTCTTGTTTTGAAAAAGTCAGGTAAAAATCTGGAGTTTTAATTTGGATAAAAAGCAAACACCCTGTGAAATCCATACTTCTTTGTTCCCCTGTGTTGGTGAATGTGTAAGATGTTTCCCATGTCAGCATTAAAAGGTGATGATGTATCATCTTTGTTTGCGTCTTGATAACCCTTTCATTTGAGCAGTTTATTTATGGGTGAAAAATGTGTTGTAATGCAAGCGCTATTGAACATGTACCGAGTAAAATATTACTGTCATCACCCTTGTTTGATACATACTTTGCTGTCGGTCCTTTTGTCATGCCTAGAGCTGGGTTATGACAACTGAAAATTGATTAGTAATGCCTTACACTACTGCGTTACAGCAAAAAGTAATCTGTTATTGTAATGCATTACTTTTGTAACGCGTTACTCCCAACACTGATCTTGTAAGATAAGAAATACACGAAAGAAGCATATTTAAAAAAAAAAAAAAAAAAAAAAACTCTATGATTTCACTAACCAGTCGGTACTGGAATGATTCTAGTGAAACTTTCTGTGATATTCATGCACTTTTATGATTTTCATATTGTTTTGAAAACGTTTCTGTCAGTAAAACATAATTTACTGTGAATTATGCATTCATTCGTTCATACATTAATAAAAATCAACTTTTCTACTACACATAATAGGTACAATCCCAAGCAGAAAAGGAAGCATGCAAGTATAAAAGTACCAGACTGATCTCATGAAATCACGTTGTATGTGTATTTGACGTGCAATACATATGTATTTTCATCCTTTTGCGTGTTATTTAATGCCATTTGATGGCGTGTCAATGCGCTAGCTGCTTATCACGCTAATCACTAGCCCTAACCCTAATCATGCAAATCGCTAATTGCGCTAATCCCTAACCTGAAACCTAACCCTAACCGCGAATCGTGCTAGCTGCTAATCACGCTAATGGTGTGTTATTTTACGCGACATAACTATACACGCTGAAAGCTTATATTTTGTACAGATAATTATTTAAAAGTGGCGTGTTATCTGTACGCAATTCATGATATCACATTGAAAGTACATAAAGTCAAGGCCTGGGAAAAAAAACTGCGGTTTTGAAAAAGTCTGGAGTGATGTATCATCTTTGTTTGCGTCTTGTTAACCCCAGCTGCTGCAAAAATCCTATTATTTCTGCGCAGAACAAAGCGGGTGCGCCTTGACATTAATCCTGTCTTGTAAAGTTTGAGGTAAATTATTAGGTTTTAGATAAATATTATACATTACCTGTCGAGGGACTGAGGACATTATCAATAATGTATGTACAGTTGCAATCCACAAGAGTCATTGACATTCTACTTAACTGTCGATGAAGCACACGTTGCAGATTGTTTGTTTGCTGTCAACAGCCCAGAATAAGTTTGCTATTCTATCAGCCCCTCTGGGCTATTCACACTGATGCCAAAAACTCTAGGGAAGGTTTAAAAATATTGGCCAGTGTGGTTTGTGTTACCTTAGGCCAGATGGAAACAGTAAGTCATATTATTCTAAATTTAGAGCTGACAAGTTTAATGTTTAACCCATAAAGATCCAAACATTCACCACCGACCAAAACCATCTACCGGTCTAACCTGTTTAATACCTGTCAATCCATGTAGATAATTGATGTAAAATACAGTTTGTCATCTTTTCATGGTCATCAGATATGACCCATTTGGACGATTAGAGGCTCCGTAGTGAACGTAGAAACACTGTCATCTTCTACAACACAGGTGTCAAACATGCGGTCCGGGGGCCAAAACTGGCCCGCCAAAGGTTCCAATCTGGCCCGCGGGATGAATTTGCAAAGTGCAAGTTAGGGCATCAAACTCAAAAATAGTATCATAATAACCTATAAATAATGACAACACTATTTTTTTTCTCTTTGATTTAGTGCAAAAAACATTAAATTAGGAAAATGTTTACATTAACAAACTATCCTTTAACAATAAAATGTGAATAACCTGAACAAATATGAACAACCTGAAATGTCTCAAGAAAATTCAGTGCAATTTTAACAATTTTCTGCCTGTTACTAAATGTTTTGTGCCTTTGTAAATCTGATCTGTAATGCATATGTAGAAATGATAAGTCGAGGCATAATACTGATAAAATTGTACTTATATTTCTTAACAAATTTCATTTTTTTCAGGTTATTCACATCCTTTTTGTTTGGATAGTTTGTAAACGTAAATATTGGCGTAACTGAGTGTCACTTTTTGCACTAAAACAATTTGGAGTTGCCATTATTTATTGGCTATCATGCTATTATTTTACTGGTCCGGCCCACTTCAGATTAAATTGGGCTGAATATGGCCCCCGGAAGAAAGTGAGTTTGACACCCCTGTTGTACAACATTAATTCACTAGTAAAACCCATGGAGTTTAATCAATGACAGTGGATGGACACACTTGGTTAATGTTCATGTATTGGTATCTTTGCTGGAAAAGTCACTTCTCCATCATTTTTCTTTGGTTCTGATCAGGCCCGGCTGTGTTAATGTGGGGGCCCTAAGCAAGACAAGTTGGGGGCCCCTCCACAGTACCATACATCCATAAACACAAAATTATTTCACTTTGAATTATGACACTAAGGTTACGTTCAGACAGCAGGTCTGCTTCATGTCCCTCAGTGGCAATAATGCCAGTCAACTGTTTGTAACCACAGGAGTGCCAACTTGTGACGCACAATTAAGAAAGCTGATGTTTAGTTTTATGTGTCTGGATACATCAGAGAACCACACTATAGAAGCTGCAGTTAGCCCCCTGAAAAGCTGCTATCGTTTCACCTGGAAACTGAGACGGCATTGGTGCAATAGTTTGTATATTTTATAATGTGCTTAATTTTTGTATCTCCTTTTTATTCTTTTTTTTTTTCTTTTTATCCTTTTTATTCTATTTATTCTGTATGTTGTGTGCTTGTGGTTTATGGACTTGTGTCTACAATAAAGTTTATTATTACCTCCGCCAAGGAGGTTATGTTTTTGCCAGGGTTTGTTTGTTTGTTTGTCTGTCTGTCTGTTTGTTTGTTTGTCTGTCCGTTAGTGTGCAACATAACTCAAAAAGTTATGGACAGATTTGGATGAAATTTTCAGGGTTTGTTGGAAATGGGATAAGGAAGAAATGATAACATTTTGGTGGTGATCGGGGGTGGGGGGGCCCACGGGGGGGGGGGGCACTGATCCGCCTTGGCGGAGGTCTGCGCTCTCCGAGTGCTTCTAGTTATTATTATTATTATTATTATTATTATTATTATTATTAATGCACAATTTGGATTTTTTTGTGAAATCCGATTTTTTGTGTGCTCGTTCATATTACAAATTTAATGCGACTCCCATCAGTTCTCAGTATGAACTGAATGTGACCCTGAAGTGACCCGCATTCGCAAAAAAGAGGTCCTGACGTAATACTTGACCACGCGGCACGCACTGTGTTTACAGAAGTAAATATGGAGGTATCTGATATCGGCGTGTGCAGCACTGATAAAGTTTCTCTAAAACCGAAGTCAGCACCATTACAGTCAAATAATTTTAAGTAGAAGATTAAAAAAGAGGACAGCCAGGTTTTTTGCTATGACCTTTTGTGGTGCAATAACTGCTACGTCTGTACAACAGAGTATTTGGGTGTGGAGTCGGAGTCAGGAGTGGTGGGATAGTGATGTTAGCGGCTTCACTGACACAGACTTCATTCATACATTTTGAATGACAAGAAGAATGTTTAAATATATCTGTGAGCGCCTCTCTGTAACACTCTCACAACA
Organism: Sphaeramia orbicularis; assembly: GCF_902148855.1. Taxonomy (NCBI): domain Eukaryota; kingdom Metazoa; phylum Chordata; class Actinopteri; order Kurtiformes; family Apogonidae; genus Sphaeramia; species Sphaeramia orbicularis. The sequence goes on along the minus strand of NC_043962.1, from coordinate 41,524,262 downwards.
AGACACTCATCTCCGGTGACCTATATCTGTTCACAAGCGTGTTGCAGTCGGGCTGTACTGGCATTTCAATGACGTAAAGGTCGGATAAATGCAACCTGGCTGTTCAGACTGGTGTCGCACTGCAAAATATCTGATATGTGTCGGATTTAGTACCACATATGAAAGTGGCCTGGGTCGGATTTGGAAAAATCGGATTTCTGCCGTTCAAACTGTCTTTAACAGGTTAGATACAGGGGTCAATCCATATGAAATCAACATATTTTAAGAAAATTTCCCACCTGACCCTCTCAGATTTTTCTAAATTTTTACATACTTATAGAACATTATATATGATGGGAAAATCCAAAATTTCAAGGCTTAATTGTAAATAGTTCCAAAGTTATGAGCATTTGAAGTACACTATATTGCCAAAAGTATTTGCTCACCTGCCTTGACTCGCATATGAATTTCAGTGCCATCCCATTCCTAGTCTATGGGGTTCAATATGACGTGGGTCCACCCTTTGCAGCTATAACAGCTTCAACTCTTCTGGGAAGGCTGTCCACAAGGTTTAGGAGTGTGTTCATGGGAGTTTTTGACCGTTCTTCCAGAAGCGCATTTGTGAGGTCACACACTGATGTTGGACAGAAGGCCTGGCTCTCAGTCTGCGCTCTAATTCATCCCAAAGGTGTTCTATGGGGTTGAGGTCAGGACTGTGTGCAGGCCAGTCCAGTTCATCCACACCAGACTCTGTCATCCATGTCTTTATGGACCTTGCTTTGTGCACTGGTGCACAGTCATGTTGGAAGAGGAAGGGGCCAGCTCCAAACTGTTCCCACAAAGTTGGGAGCATGGAATTGTCCAAAATGTCTTGGTATGCTGAAGCATTCCCAGTTCCTTTCACTGGAACTAAGGGGCCAAGCCCAGCTCCTGAAAAACAACCCCACACCATAATCCCCCCTCCACCAAACTTTACACTTGGCACAATGCGGTCCCACAAGTATCGTTCTCCTGGCGACCGCCAAACCCAGACCCGTCCATCAGATTGCCAGATGGAGAAGCGCGATTGGTCACTCCAGAGAAGGCGCCTCCACTGCTCTAGAGTCCAGTGGCGGCGTGCTTTACACCACTGCATCCGGCGCTTTGCATTGCACTTGGTGATGTATGGCTTGGATGCAGCTGCTCGGCCACGGAAACCCATTCCATGAAGCTCTCTGCGCACTGTTCTGGAGCTAATCTGAAGGCCACATGAAGTTTGGAGGTCTGTAGCCATTGACTCTGCAGAAAGTTGGCGACCTCTTCGCACTATGCGCCTTAGCATCCGCTGACCCCGCTCTGTCAGTTTACGTGGCCTACCACTTCATGGCTGAATTGCTGTCGTTCCCAAACACTTCCACTTTCTTATAATACAGCTGACAGTTGACTGTGGAATATTTAGGAGTGAGGAAATTTCACGACTGGATTTGTTGCACAGGTGGCATCCTATCACAGTTCCACGCTGGAATTCACTGAGCTCCTGAGAGCGACCCATTCTGTCACAAATGTTTGTAAAAGCAGTCTGCATGCCTAGGGGCTGGATTTTATACACCTGTGGCCATGGAAGTGATTGGAACACCTGATTCTGATTATTTGGATGGGTGAGTGAATACTTTTGGCAATATAGTGTAGGTAGGGGTACCCTAAAATTGCGACCAAAATTTAGACTTGAAATTTTTGGCTATTTTCAGGCCTCTATTCTAGAGGTCTGAAATTTTCAGAATCATTTCACAGGAATCTATAGTCCTAAGAAATGTGAAAATATTTACTTAAAATTTATAACTGCATGTTACAGAGAATGACAAAGTTGAAATTTTATCCATCACAAACTTCTAAAATGCTACATTTGGCCAGTCATTACACAAAAACTAATCATCATCTACTTCAGAATTTAGTTGCGTAAGTGTTTTTATGCTTATGTCCAACAGCTTCACTTAAGTGTAAGGAAAAAGTCAACTGGTGTATACAGTATGTGTCTACCTCAGTAATCCCACAGTACTTCTGTTGAGTGCACAACCTCCTTTAAGCTTGTCTGCTTTTGTAAAGTGACCATTAAATGGCAGCGCTGCCTGTTTGTGTTTATATTCTGCAGTGCATGGAGTGTGTAAGTCCTCATGCTCTGTTTTTGATCATCATATATTTTCCTGGCCAGTGAAAATTCCCACACAGAGTGCTTTACTGAGTGGAATTGAAAACAGGCTCTGGTTGCTTCATTACTTCCCCACAAAAACATACTGTATGTACATCTGAGTGTACACAGCCTCAGCTCATTTCCATGACACACATAGAGCAGACGTTTACCACAGTGAAGCATCGACTGTTTCAAAGATGCCCCCACTTGTCACTACGTTACACATCGGCATAAACAACTTTCTGCTCTCTATTCCTAATAAAAAAGAATGAGAGCAGCAAGCTGTTTGTCATCTCTGTTGTCAATGGACCTGTCAGTCAAAAAGTGAAAATGGGCCACTTTTACACCTCTCAGTAAGAGGTGGGTTACTTTTGGGTGTCAGGTTTCTGCACAAAAATCACACCAGTTTAGTAACGTCACAACAAAATTGCTTTCAAACCATGATCTGTACCTATGTTACTCAAATTAAGGATTCAGAAAATAATGGCTCATATAAGTGTAAAATGTGTATGTTAAAGAAAAAAACAAACAAAAAAAACCCCCTGATGCTGTACACTAATGATCAACCTGTGGGAAGTTACTTTTCCGGAAAAAGTTTGACATGTTGACAAAAATATTTCCTTAACCCGCATCACTATTTTTAACATATTTGAGGCGTTCAGCACAGGATGCATAAGAATAGTAAATGATTTTAACAAGCTTGTTTATCCTGGTCATAGAGACACAGGCATCACCCCTGGGTGTCAGTCAACATTACCGTACTTTCCGGACTATAAGACGCTACTTTTTTTCTCGTTTTGAACCCTGCGGCTTATACAACGATGCGGCTCAAGTATAGATTTTTACGGGCTAATGGCCTCCAGGGGGCGCTCTAGCAGGAAGCGCAAAAGTGAGACAGACAGGTGGAAGAGGTGATGAAGAGGAGAAGTTTTAAGCTTAACTAAATCATTTTGCGTATCGTGTACAAACCCTCATCACGGAAAACACACGAAGAAATGCAAATGGTGCAGTTTTTAAGTTAAAAGCAATCGATCTGGCTGTTCGAGAAAGAAACAGAGCTGCTGCACGGAAGTGCCATTGAGAGCGCCAACGGAAGGGAGACTGAGAAGGTGTGTGATGGAGCCTTACTGAGGATGTTCAACTCCGACACTGAAGAAGACGACTGCAGTGGTTTCAGAGAGCAGAAGGAAGATGAAGATACAGATCAATGATTTTTCTGGGTTTTTGAACCAGCCGTTTTACTGCTGTGTTACAGGCACTGTTTGTAAAAAAGCAGTTAAGGTATGGAAATAAATATTAAAATAATCTGTCTGTTTACCATCTGTCTGTGTAAATATCTCATGTCACAATCCGTGCGTTTACATGACAACTTTTATTCCTGGTTTAATCTGAATAAATGTTAGATCCTATTCCAGTTGAAAAAGAATAGTTTGGAATAAATTTAAAACCGAATAAAGTCACTGGTTTAATCCCCTTTTAATTCCAAAGTAAATTATTCCTGGGACATGTAAACCCTTTATTCCGTTTGGACTTTATTCCTGCCATTCTGCGCATGCTCGTTGTCTTGTCCTGTCACGATGACGCACACATTCTGCGCTGGCGGAAGAATATGCAATGCAGTCTAGTCAACCTAAACCATTCCAGTGGGCTATCCTAATGGGATCTACCAGCCTGGAAAACCCTGAAGAGTTCACCACCTGTTTTTTATTCATTCATTTGTCATGCAGTAATGAGTTTGATAAGTGGGCAAATCAGTTTGCACTTGCCTTGTTCTCGCAGTCCTTCCATTAGCTTAGCTTAGTATGGCTTAGCATAATCACTTTATTCCTATGGTCAGACGTAGCCAGGCTTTCATGGGTGATCCGTAGGATTTTATGAGTGATTTTGTGAAATTCAGTTCTCCCAAATCATTCCTTTTGGGGTCAGTATGATCCAAATGCAAATTGAGGCTCAAATCACAGCGATGTGACTTACTGCAGTGGTAAAATCTTGGCAAATAAAAACTAATGCAAAGCTAAAACGGTAAAGTAAAGCTAATTTAGTGCATGCATTCCTTCCAACAAAAAGATTTTCCAACTTCCGTCAACACAACAGTCCCAAGATTGTACGAGTGCAGTAAGTCGCAGATCTAAAGAAATAATTAGGGAGAATCGGATTTCACAAAATCACTTACAAAAGACAACAAATCACCTTTAAAAAAAAAACTGGCTACGTGTGACCATGGAAATGCAGTGACTATGCTAAGCTAAGCTAACAGAAGGGCTGCGAGAACCGAATAAACATTTCTCATGTAAACCTTTATTCGGGTTTAACATTTCCATTTAAACAGAAAAGAAAATACTTTTGTTCCGAATTAATTTCTTCTGGAAAAATAAATCGGATTTAAAAAACATCATGTAACCGTACCCAATGTGAACATCTGCGGCTTATATTCAGGTGCGGCTTATAGCCCGGAAAGTACAATAATTCACACGAGCATAGGTGGTAAAATGTTAACAGGTCAACACAAATGACCGACTGTATGGAGAAATTCCAAATATGTTCGTATTAACCCATTTTGAGGCAGGTCCCAAACGCATTTTTCTCTCTGTTTAACCTTTCTTAAGTGATTTATCACTATTTATGGTGTATTTTCCTTTTTATTACAGGGAGGGAGGGGTATTGTTTTTGGTTCGGCTTGTTTGTTTGTTAACACTCTAGCAGCAAAACTACAGGTTGAATTCATACCAAATTTGATTTATAGATTGCCAGTGACCCAGAACAGATGTCATTACATTTTGAGAAAAGTAGGTCAAAGTTAATTTTTTTATAAATAACAAAAAAATAAAAAATAAATAAAACTAGAAGCACTCGGAGAGCGCAGACCTTCGCCAAGGCTGATCAGTGCCCCCCCCCCATGCCAAGGAGGTTATGTTTTTGCCAGGGTTTGTTTGTTTGTTTGTCTGTCTGTTTGTCTGTCCGTTAGTGTGCAACATAACTCAAAAAGTTATGGACAGATTTTGATGAAATTTTCTGGTCTGCGCACCCCCCGTGGGCCCCCCCACCCCCGATCACCACCAAAATTTAATCATTTCTTCCTTATCCCATTTCCAACAAACCCTGAAAATTTCATCAAAATCTGTCCATAACTTTTTACCTCCGCCAAGGAGGTTATGTTTTTGCCAGGGTTTGTTTGTTGGTTTGTCTGTCTGTCTGTTAGTGTGCAACATAACTCAAAAAGTTATGGACAGATTTTGATGAAATTTTCAGGGTTTGTTGGAAATGGGCCCCCCCGTTGGCCCCCCCACCCCTGATCACCACCAAAATGTAATCATTTCTTCCTTATCCCATTTCCAACAAACCCTGAAAATTTCATCAAAATCTGTCCATAACTTTTTGAGTTATGTTGCACACTAACGGACAGACAGACAGACAAACAAACAAACAAACAAACAAACAAACCCTGGCAAAAACATAACCTCCTTGGCAGAGGTAATAACAGTTTTTAATATAAACATTTTCATGTAATTTTACTTTATTACACTAAAACAAAGATAAAATTTGTGGTTTTCATTATTTATAGTTTTAATATGATATTATTTTTCGGGTCTGACCCACTTGAGATCTAATTGGCCTATATGTGGAATGTGAATTAAAATGATTTTGACATCCTTGATTGTTAATATCTTAAGTGTAATTTTTGTATTTCACAAATCCATCCTATGGGCCAGATTGGATCCTTTAGCGGGCCAGATTTGGCCCCCGGGCCACATGTTTGACACCTGTGCTCTAAGCCATCTGTAGTGTGAAGCGTTACTGGTTAAATGAGCAGTAGAAAAATAAAGACCAAGCAAAAATACAATAAAGTCCCTATTAGGCCTTCCTTTGTTTTTCTGTGGTGTTGCTTTGCATAAAATAAGCCAACCAATACATACTGTTCTGCTGAATGTGTATGTAGGTGTGTGTGTGTGTGTGTGTGTGTGTGTGTGGAAGGGATGCATTGCAATTGATACAGACAGCAGAATCATCCCTGTGACAGCGTGGAGTCTTAACTGAACCTGGGATTCAGACATGTCGCCGTTCAAGTCGTATTATGCTTTTATTTTACGCCACATCTCTAAAAGGCTGCATGTACAATATGTACTGTAGGTGCTGTACACAAAATCAGATATGCAGTCAGAAAGGGGAAACACTGCGTAGCTTGAATACCTTCTACTCAAAAGAGAAGTGACATAATGGGGCTGCAGTGCATTTTGTCTGGTTTAGTGTCTTTCTCTAACCAAGTAGTAGTTAATATGAACCAGAAGCAAAGAGACAGCCTTGGTCGTCGCCTGTGTCTTTAACATCAGCCAGACTGGAAATGGGATTAAGGTTTCACTCTCATATACAGAATTATTTGGCGCACTTGTTTATGCTTCATGTGCAGCAACATCTGACAAGTGGCAAGCGAACACACATACACATGGGAGATGAGTCATTTCCTTTATGAATCACATAGTGTTCTCTTAACTAGTGAGGGATTTCATGAAATGAGAACAATGGAGTCTAATAAAGCATTGTTATACTGTACTGTATCTGGGTTATAACAATAGGGCAAATTTTTAGCAGATGGCTAACAAATGGAGGTGTTTGCTATAAATAAATTATGAAGTGAATGACCTATTTAGTTGAGTTGAAGCCCTTTAGATATGTTCACTGCACTGGCAGATGTTTTTACCAGTTGTATTTAAAGTACATGTGCATTTTACATTTTGCATTTCATTCAAACTGAAAGCCAGAGCAGGTGCAAAATGCAAATAAAAAAGATGCAAAGACTTAAAAATCTCATAAACCCATGTTTTAACCCTCTGGTATCCCATCCAGCAAGGCCCTTACTTGGTACACTTGTGGAATAATGTAAAAAAAAAAAAATTCATACAGTTTGTTTTTAATTCTTTTACACTTTTTTTCTATTTCATCAACTTGAGCCGTAAATAAAAATATCAAATACTCAACAATTGTCATATTTTTTAACCCTTTAAATGTCATATTTGTAATGTAAACAAACCATTTTTTTTATCCAAAAAACACAAAAAAATATTTTTTTTCAATCTATTACATAAAAAGTGGATCACATATTATTTGATTTTTGCAGCCTGGCATATGTCAATAGTTAACAGCAACATTGGTTAATTTGCATGATTGTTTTTGGCACTAGGTCAAATGTTCAAAAATACTAGCATCTGTCACCAAGTGTGCCAAAAATGCACACCTAGAAATCAAACTATCAAATATTATATATTGATTTATTTTTCTGCTCTAATTTGATTTTATTTTTGTAAATCAAGGTCAGCCCTAATCATACATATCAAATGGAAGAAATACTGCGATTTAGGCACACTTGGGAGACAGATGCTAGTCTGGTAATTTTCTTTTGTTTACAATGTGCAAATTTTAGTTGATGGCCAGAATTTTAAAGATCATGCAAAAATGAACAACTTTTGAATTCTAACCGTATTTAAATTGTGAAAAATAAAAGGAAGTTTTTTAACATGAAGTGAAAAGTGTGCCTAAAAGGTGCACCCGGATACCGGAGGGTTAATCACTATGAAATATAAACATAATATAGACACACACATTCAATGTTTAAAATGAAATAATGTGTTGGAAAATTATCTGAATTTAGTCTGAGCCCATGGCAACTGTAGCCGACAGCAGTGGTTCCCAACTGGTCTGGGTCGCGGACCTTTGCCTGAGCAAAAAATAATATAAGAACTAGTTGCACTTTATGAGTTGAATTAATTTTGCATTAACCCTATAACGCCAAACAGATCATATTTGATACATGAGTTTTGAAGCTCTCTACATGATCAGTGTGATATTTTTGTCTTGAAAAACCTCATGTATACAACTAGATACATGCAATTACACAGATAATCCACCAGGGGGAGGAATTCGTTCACCAGAGGCCTTTCCAGTGACACTACAAGACTGTCATTAATGAGGAATGAGGCAGAACTTTGCCAATTTTGAAAAGGAATTACTAATTTGTTAGACATGTTTGTGTTATATTATGTTTTTGTTTGTTAAAAAATAATTATACTGGAGGATTGAGACCCGATATATCAAATATGATACAAAACTGAAACTCATACATGGAAATTAATATTTGAAAAATACATTTTTGGTTGTAGGACCAATGAAGGCTCCAGTTTCAAAGAAATGGAATTTTCTGTCAGTGATTTAATGGTTCAGGCTTTACAGCACAGGTGTCAAACATGTGGCCCGGGGGCCAAATCTGGCCCGCCAAAGGGTTCAATCCGGCCCGTGGGATGAATTTGTGAAATACAAAAATTACACTGAAGATATTAACAATCAGTGGTGTCAAAATCATTTTAATTCAGGTTCTACATACAGACACATTCAGTCCAATTAGATTTCAAGTGGGTCAGAACCAGCAAAATATTATCATAATAACCTATAAATAAAGACAACCCCAAATTCTCTCTTTGTTTTTTTGGTGTAAAAAAGTAAAATTACATGAAAATGTTTACATTATCAAACTATACTTTTACAAAAAATGTGAATAACCTGAACAAATATGAACAAACAGAAATATCTTAAGAAAAATAAATGCAATCTTACCAGTATTCTGCCTGTTACTAAATGTTTTGTGTGATTGTAATGCACATGTGTAAATGATAAACTGATAAACAGAGGCATAACATTGTTAAAACTGCACTTGTTTTTCTTAAAACAATTCAAGTTATTCATATTATTCAGGTTTTTAATGAAACTTTGTAGATGCAAACCTGATCATAACATAATTTTACTTTTTTCACTGTTATTATTTTACTGGTCTGGCCGATTTGAGTTCAAATTGGGCTGAATGCGGCCCCTGAACTAAAATGAGTTTGACACCCCTGCTTTACAGGGTTAAAACACCAAGTATGTTAAAATGGCTGTTACTGAAATGTTCTAATTGCTATGTCATCTTTATGATTAGTGCTTGAATAAGTGACTGAATACACTAAAAAAATTTTTTAAATGAGAACACCTTTTGGTTTTGCTTAAAATGTACCTAATTTAGTGTTAAAGGGACTATTTCCCTCTTTAGCATCACCACCTGCTGGGCATTTTGGTTTATCATTAAACTTGTCTTCTGTGTTTGCATACTGTGATATTCCGAATTATCTCAAGTTTAGAACGCACCGTCTTTTCATTCAGTAAATGTGAGAAGTTTAACTTTTAGCAGTTTAGGTCACAGGTTGTCATCGAGTGGTGACAGTAGGTCCCAAAGCCAGATCTGTTGTGAACCACTGGCCTAGAAGGTTGGAGAGGCGGCTTGTGATTGACGGGTCGCCGGTTTGATTTTGATTCCCCAAACTGGCAAAGAAATTCTTGGCTGATGTGCCCTTGAGCAAGGCACTTAACCTCCCATTTGCTCCGTGGGTGCCTGACATTGCAGTGTGACTGTGTGTTCTAGCATATTAAGCTAGTGATGGATTAAAAGCAGAGGGTCAAGTTCAGTCTGTGCTGCATTTACGGACTAATAATAATAATAATAATAATAATAATAATAATAATAATGATAATAAATTAAAAACAAATAAATAAATGAATAATTATTCTTTATAGTTTAAAAAAAAAAGCCAATTTTGCTTTTGATGGTTGACACACATCTTCAGAAAGTTGGGATGAGGTCCGGTTTATGACTATTATTATCTCCTCTTTTTTGACATCTGGTAACATCAGTTTCTGGAGTTTTGGGAGAGGACTGTTGTCCCATTTTGTCTGATAAAGGGTTGTAGCTGCTCCACAGTCCTGGGTCTTCTTTGTTGTATATTTTGTTTAATGATAAGCCAAATGTTTTCCATCGGTGAAAGGTCTGGACAAAGGCCAGTCCAGCATCCGGACTCTTCTACTACAAAGCCATGCTGGTGGAATAGACTCAATATGTGGTTTAGCATTGTCTTGGTTAAATATCCACGACTTTCTTTGAAGCCCTTCCGTAACATCAGAGGTGGACTGTTGACACCTTGGATGGTTCGTCTCATCTTTAGAATTTCATATTTCTATTCGTCAGAAAACAGAGCAGTTTTCCTCTTGGCACTGATCCATTTTACATGAGCTTCAGCCAAGAGAAGACAGCAGTATTTTTCTGGATTATGAAGTCATGGAGGGATTTTCTTAACAGAATTACACCTGGTTTTAATGCAGTGCTGCCTGAGGACCTAAAAAAACATCCCAGGTATCCAATATTAATAAGATTTCTCCATATTCTTGGAATCTTTTGATTACATTATGAACTGCAGATGATCATGATGATATACGTAGAAGCCAGTAATGTAATAACAGCAGATAATGTAATAACGACTGATCGTGTAATAAATTTGCCATTTTTAAAATGTAATAAGAAAATAATGTAAAAACAGCCGATAACATAATAATGGCTGATAGCGTAATAAATTTGCCATTTTTAAAATGTAATAAGACAATAACGTAATAACAGCCGATAACATAATAAATTTGCCATTTTTAAAATGTAATAAGACAATAATGTAATAACAGCTGATAACGTAATAACAGCCGATAACGTAATAAATTTTCCATTTTTTAAAAGTAATAAGACAATAATGTAATAACAGCTGATAACATAATAACGGCTGATAGAATAATAAATTTGCCATTTTTAAAATGTAATAAGACAATAACGTAATAACAGCCGATAACAAAATAAATTTGCCATTTTTTTAATGTAATAAGACAATAATGTAATAACATCCGATAACATAATAACAGCCGATAACGTAATAAATTTGCCATTTTTAAAATGTAATAAGACAATAACGTAATAACAGCCGATAACATAATAAATTTGCCATTTTTTAAAATGTAATAAGACAATGATGTAATAACATCCGATAACATAATAACAGCCCATAACGAAATCAATCTGCCATTTTTAAAATGTAATAGGCCAATAATGTAATAACTGGCCAGTAATGTAAATAAAGTCCTGATCCGGTAATGTAATAACTTTTGGTCAATAATGTTATAAATTATTGGCTGGTTATTACGTTACTGGCCTGGTAAAAAAAAAAAAAAAATTCTTTGCAAATGTAATAACTGAGCCAATAACGTAATAAATTATAACGTTATTGGCCTAAAGCTATTACGTTATCAGTTCAGGACATTTATTATGTTATTGGCCAGATATTACGTTATTGGCCTATTACATTTTAAAAATAGCAAATTTATTACATTATCGGCCGTTATTACGTTATCAGTTGTTATTACATTACTGGCTTCTACAATATATTTGAAGCTTTTGCACTTGTACATTGATGAGCATTATATTTTATGTATTACATAGGCCAGTGGTTCCCAACCTTTTCTGGCTAATGACCCCATTTAAACATCACAAATATCTGTCAACCCCAGACATTCAAAACTGAGACATTTTTCTCTTGGAGATGTCTTAGCGAGGCCAGGCGAGCAAAGAAATCTTTCCATTCTCTGTTCAGTCTGGTTTTCTGACTGCGACTGTGTCCAGGCAGGTTGAAGCGTAGTAACGCATGCGGTCACATGATCGGGTCAATCAAGATATGCCTTCTCAGATATTATATCCTGCATTGTTAACATATATATTGGTAACGTCTGTCCTTTACTAAGTGATAAAGCCATTAATCGATGTATTAGAGAAATTATTCAGAGATATTGTTTCCAAACCTGCAGCTGTATTTTATTGGAATAATATTTACAATGACATAGACTGGAAAAACACTTGGATTCTGTCAAAGAAGTTTATTATTACCAATAAGGTACGAGAAGTTACCTTTAAATTGATCCACAGATGTTATCTGGTAAAGACCTATCTTGTAAAACATAAGAAAACTATTGATTCTCTGTTCTTTTTGCAGCAACACAGAGGAAACAATATGTCATTTATTTTGGGATTGCACCTACTCATGTATTTTGGATTGACTTAAATAATTTTATAAACACTAAAATTGACTCTTCATGTAAATTGAACTTTCAACAAATTATAATTGGCCTTTCACAAATTGATAAAATAAATCCAGAAAAAAAATATTTGATCAACCTTTGAGTTATTTTTGCCAAATTTCACATTCATTGCACTAAATTTGCACACCAACGTCCAAACATTATTGTTTTTAAAGCCCTTTTCTCCAATTATTTAGACAATTTAAAGAACATCATAAATTCTAAAACAAATAAAATCAAAAAATATGTCAAGTATTTAACCCTTTCATGCACAAATTATGAGAACCTTAATCAAAATTTTTTCCTGAGTGTTTTTATTCCTCTTTAGGCATGAAAAAAAACAATGCGACTGAAAATTTTCTTCTGAAAAATAAATAAAAATAAATAAAAAAAAATAAAAATAATTGAAAAAAAAGTTAAAAAAAAAAAAAATAAACACTTAAAAAATAATAATGAAAAAAAATAAAAATCTTATGAACCTATTTTTCATGAAGTTGCAAAAATATCCACTCAGCTGGACACCACACGTTTAATTTTTGATGCACAGAAACATGTATTTACAGATAAATTGTGTGAAAACTATGGGGGGGGGGCTTGTAATTCTGGGAGTTTATGATCAGAAGAGATCTACATAATGTTACCAATCCATGTCAGAAAAGATATGTAGTGTCTTAAAACTTTAATAAAGATATGTGTAAAAAAAACAAGAAACAAAACAAAAAAAAACAACGAAAAGAACAAAAAAATCCATGAATATACAAGAGAACAGCTGTAGAATAGCTGTCCACTGTAGTGACCAGTATGCATGAAAGGGTTAATCTTATTTAATTTGTATAACTTCTATTTTATAGCTTGAGCCTTTATATTTATATATATATATATATATATATATATATATATATATATATATATATATATATATATATATATATACATATATATGAAATGTAAAATATATTGTGAATTGTGAATTTTTCTATCCTATTTTGATGTACACTGTTATGTGAAATATATATTGAATTGTTAGAAAATATTTTTTATTAGTAATTTTTATTTTTATCAATTACTAGAAATTTCAGGCAACCCCCTTTGAATTCCAGGTGTCCCCAAGGTTGAAAAACAGTGACATAGGCTATTGTATCACAATTTGTAGGCACAGTTGTTCAAGGACTGGTAAACCAGGACACTGCTATTGAAAAATCTTCCTCCAACTGTTTTTTGTTTTGTTTTTTTCCTCAGTTACCCCCTTCCCAATGTGGAGATGTTTTGCTGCCTTTACTTTTGCCTTGACTTTATTTTATTTTAAATTCTATTTTTTTTTTTTTTTTTTTTAAACATTTGATATGTTCTGTTATGAATAAAATATGGGTTTATGCTTTAATTATGATTTGTAAATCAGTGCATTTGGTTTTTATTTACATTTTATTCAGTGTCCCACTTTTTTGGTTTTGGGTTGGAATTGATTTGTCTGAAACATATTGAATAAAGCAGTGTTTCATTTCATCATGTTGTTTGTTGGTATCTGTATATATTCTGTGTATATATGCATTTTACGTGTCCCGTGTGTGTCTGTATATTTGTGTGACTCTTGATGCTGTGAAAACCACAAATCATGAAATCAAAGAAATGGTAAATAAGCACATTTTATGACAGTTGTAGTTTAATTAAAAAAAAAAAAAAAAAAAAAGCTTGTTTGTTGTCATTGACTCATGATGTCAAAGCCTTCCCATTTTGATTTTGTCTCTTTAAACTAAAACATCATTCAGAAAAATGCTCCATAAACATAAAAACCTTTGCGTCTATCATGATGACTGCAGCATAGTGTTCTTCTCCCATCAGTCTACAAGAAATACTCCAGTTCATATGTGTGTGTGTGTGTGTGTGTGTGTGTGTGCTTCAGCTTTCAATTTCATACCTTCACACAATTACTGACACCTGGAGAAGCTCAGGCTTTACCTTCATTTTCAGGTTAGTTTTGGATTTGACACATTTCATCAAACGTCCTTACCCAACCCGGCCAAAATAATACTACGCACCAGATTTAACTAAATAAATAGTTCAGACCCTTTGATCCATTTGGTATTTACTGCAGTGACAAATATGTTTCAGTTGTTTAACTCTAACTGATGCAGTAGATTTTCATTTGTTAAACAAGCATCAATTTGATAGAGAGCAATAAGACTCAAAGGAAAAAGGTCATGTGGTCTGATGAGTCCAGACTGACCCTGTTCCAGAGTCATGGGTGCATCAGGGTGTGAAGAGAGGAGGATGAAGTGATTACCCATCATGCCTAGTGTTACAGTACAAACCAGTGGGGGCAGTGTTATGATCAGGTCTAGGTTCAGCAACGTTATGTCCAATTATTATTATTTTTTATTTTTTTTTACACACTTGCGGAATAATGTAAAAAAAAAAAAAAAAATCATACAGTTTGTTTTTAATTCTTTTACACGTTTTTCTATTTCATCAACTTGAGCCGTAAATACAAATACTCAATAATTGTCACATTTTTTTAACCCTTTAAATGCCGTGTTTGTAATGCAAACAAACCATTTTTTTGGATGCGAAAAACACACAAATATTTTTTTCAATATACTACATACAAAGTGGATCACATATTATTTGATTTTTTCATCCTGGCATATGTCAATGATGAACTCCAACACTGGTTAATTTCCATTATTATTTTTGGCGCTAGGTCAAATGTTCTAAAATAGTAGCGTCTGTCACCAAGTGTGCGTAAAATGCACACCTATAAATCAAACTTTTAAACGTTATATATTGATTTATATTTCTGCTCTAATTTGATTTTATTTTTGTAAATCAAGGTCAGCCCTAATCATACATATCAAATGGAAGAAATAGCGCGTTTTAGGCACACTTGGGAGACAGATGCTAGTCTTGTAATTTTCTTTTGTTTACAATGTGCAAATTTTAGTTGGTGGCCAGAATTTTAAAGATCATGCAAAAATGAACAACTTTTGAATTCTAACCGTATTTAAATTGTGAAAAATAATAAGAAGTTTTTTAACACGAAGTGCGAAGTGTGCCTAAAAGGCGCACCCAGATACCAGAGGGTTAATAATAATAATAATAATAATAATAATAATAATAATAATAATAATAATAATAATAATAAAAACAATGGCATTCATAACCTTATTGAACTAACGCCACAGAAAATACATACCATAATCACTGTTAAATTCCGTCTAAGTAAACAGTGTGACTGTGGGAGTTCTTTTTTGTCCAGTTTGTGTATTTTTCCATCTGCTCCATGAAGACGCACAGTGCAGCTTAATGAAAACAAAAGCTTATATTTGGAGAACACTGAACATTAGTCTAAACAAGTACACACCAAGGTGGGAATTGTGGAAAAATAATCTTAAAACAAATATTAATCAACATATATTTAATGTCTCTTCTTCATCTTAATGTTTTATGACCTTGTGATGCAAATATAATAGTAATAATAATGTTCGCTGTAGCACTTGGCGATACCACACTTTTATGATTCCATACGATACATATATATTCGATACCTGATACGGATACTTTCAGTGATTTTTTAAAATTAAATTTTACACATAAAAGACATTTCACATGACAAATAGCGTCCTTTTTATAGCTTTAATGGGCATAACCTTTGGAGGCCTTTTTTTTAAAGCAGTGACAAACATTTAGAAAAATACATAAATAATAAATTAAACATTAAAATATAAAAAACCCACAAATAAATAGAAATATGAATTAAATGTAAAAAAAAAAAAAAAAAAAAAACACAATTAAAAAATGACATAAATTGAATTAGTGCCACTAGCGACTAATTTTCTAACTGTCTTTTGACTAATTTTTCTATTCGTCGACTAATCTAAATGACTAATTTGAATGGGGGTGGGGGTGTGAACTGATCCATGGACCGGGGGGGTGGGGGGTGAACTGTAAGAGCAGGGGAATGAAACTCAACATGCCTATAAGATGAGGGTCTTTCTCTCTCTCTCTCTCTCTCTCTCTCTCTCTCAGAGGTACTGCAGGCACCAATGCCGCCATGATTCCCAGGTGCTGTGACCAAAAATAAATAGGTGGTCAATAGTAAAAAGACTCGTTGACTAAAAAAACTGCCGCTTCACCCCGGGGAAAATTATACAACTCATAAAAGTTAAATAGCAAGGTCACACATGTTCGTAATGATCC
Source organism: Sphaeramia orbicularis (assembly GCF_902148855.1). Taxonomy (NCBI): domain Eukaryota; kingdom Metazoa; phylum Chordata; class Actinopteri; order Kurtiformes; family Apogonidae; genus Sphaeramia; species Sphaeramia orbicularis. The sequence goes on along the minus strand of NC_043962.1, from coordinate 41,507,956 downwards.
ACCTGGGAGAGGTAATGTTTGGTTAAAGAAAGATTTTAATTTAACAAAATAATTAAACAGTTAACAAAAAAACTAAAATGTCGTACCCACCAGGCATTCAGCCAGCACTCAGGCTGAAGAAAACAAAAGAAGGGAGGACAGGGCTGAGAACTTACCACAGCGGCAGGAAACCAAAAATAAGGGGAAGGGTCCACCACCACACCTGTGACATGACACACACACAAAAAACAGGGAAACCGTGAAAACGCCACCACCAGATCGGACTGCCACTCAGGTACCCAGCACCTGTACCACGAAGGAAAAAAAACAACCATTAATAAAACAGCCTGTGTGCCTCAGGTCACAGGGGGCCGACGGTGAACAATTAAAACTCACTCACATGTGCACGCACACACACACACACATCCATCCAACATCTCAGTGATAACTCAAAATATTCAAAACCAACAAAAATGCAATTTCCTTAAAATAATTCTAACCAATGAACATGAACAAAGGGAATTATAAAGTAAATCTAAACAATAAAGAAACTGTAAAAGACACATAAAAGAAACCATCTGCGCCTTCAGCAGGTGGAGGATCAGGTCCGGGAAGACGAGCGGGAGCCGGACTTCCACAGGAGGGGGAGGGGGCAAGCCAAGGTCCGGTGGCTAAAAGCCCGGAGCAACGGGAGACAGTTGGGGCCAAATCCAACTCCGCCAACACAGCACCGAACAGAGACGACATCCACTATGCGAAATCCGAAGCAGCAAAACCGCCAAACCAAGACAGCAAAATCAAAACAGCACAGCAAAACCAAAACAGCAACAGTCAGTGGATGTGGTGGCTGATGACAGGCCACCACTTACTGCAACCACTGGCGCAGTGTCATGGAGGACAGGAGGAGGAGAGCCGCAGTTACCTGCAGCCAACACAAGCAGACCACGCTACTTCCCGCACTGGTGCAGTGCCGTGTAGTGGCAAGTAGGGAGACAGCCTCCAGCTACACATACATAACATCACTTATGCTAGCGTGAAAACGAAACTTTCAACATCCGACTCCTGACTTCTATTCCTCTCTTATACAGTGGATCTTACACAAAATTTTCACCACTTCTAGTCTGTATCCACTGGACCCCCTCCGCCGCTCTATGTTTCCCCAGACAAATGCTGGGCCCCATGAATTTGTCATGTTTACCCGCTCTTATCGGCACCCCAGCCCACCACTAGTTCACTGCCGCTTTAACCATTTACATACCTAGGTGAGAGGCTCAGAAAAGTTCATCTTTAACCATGCTAATCAGAGGTGATTTCTCATAGACTGCAAGGGAAACTTGGCTTCCCCTAAAATTACTCAAATTAAATGGTTAAATATGTTCGGTTGTGTTGACATTTCATTGACTGCATATGTGTTAGAACACGTTCATCTCACAGACGAGTTCGTTCAGAATCAGCTTTATCACAAACCAACAGACTCGATGTTGTTCACTTCTCATACATTCCCGTTGCGCTGTTTTTTCATACAATCTATACTCAGTTCATTTGTCTGTAGATGCTCAGCGTCCATGCACTTCAATGGGACTGAGTGGAACAGTTTTTTTCATTGCCTCAAAACTGGACGGTAATTGGATAAATGCCACCATGTTGTCCCGCCCCGGATGCTCAGTGTCTCTAGGGGTGAATGGAGCTGTGGGTGGAGCTCGGCTGGGCTGGACGCCAGGCTTCCATGTGATGACTGGAGGATCAGTCGAAAGGCTGAATCCCATCTGATTGACAGCTATTTTGAGATCTACTCCTTCACTGACAGAGTTCAGTTTAATACCGTCGCGCATTCTGCTGTGAAATGGAGAGAGAAACCACTACAAAATCACATGTTCATTTCTTGCACTGTGAATAAAACACACTCATTGTACTTCCTTGTTTCAATTTAACATAATTTCAACGTTTTCTTGTTTAGTTGGTACGATAAGGTCACTGACCATTTTCTTAAAAAGGAACGGAGGGACGAATTTATGCTTAAATAACTTGACAATTAGGGATGTCCGATAATATCGGCCCACTGATATTATCGGCCCGATATTGGCATAAAAATGTAATATCGGTGAATATCGTTATCGTTTTTTTTGCCTATCATTAAAACCGATAAAATAATGCCTTGATTTCGCCGGCATTTACCGACGCGTAAATGAAGCATTGTTTGTAGCTGAAAGAAATGTGCAGTTTTCACAATTGTACAGTAGAGTTGCCACACTGTAATAGACTCATGGAGGGAGGGAGAGAAAATAATATAAATATGGCATTTTTTCCACAACTTAAGTTGAAGTATGTATTCTTTGCACAGACAGTGTTTACGTTTTGAAAGCCTTGTTGCATTTGAGAATGCATCCAATGGGGCATCACAATAAAATTAGGCATGATGTGTTAATTCCATGACAGGAGATATGTGATGTTACCTAAAATTAGTTTAATATCCCACATATATCGGCAGTGGTATTGGTAGATATCGGATTTGGAAATTAAGTGTTGGACAATATCAGCATATCGGTTGTTGGCAAAAAAGCCAATATCGGACATCCCTATTGACAATTTTTTTTTTTTTTATGTAAGCCAACAATGAGCTTCCCCTCTCTGAAAGACGAGCAGCCTCCACTGATGCTAATCAACATAAATATAATGTATTTTCTTCAGTTATTACATTGTGCTGGAAACTAAAAATACATTCTGTAGAAAAACACATCTTTTTTTTTTTTTTTTTTATCAAGTCTGCATTTAAACCTGTTGTTTTGTTAGTGCTGTCGTGAAACCTGTTCATTTTTAGAGTGAGAACTTTCAAAAAGATGCTGCCAAAAGGAAAGGCTGTTATTTTACCTGCTGTATAATTAACGAAATACAATTCTAATAGGCCTATCCTTGGAAGTTTAAGAGCTGTGTAATGGAAACAGTTCTATGGCAATACATGTGCTAAAGACCCATTAATTTAAGTTTATAACACACTAAACAGGCAAAGAAAGCCAGAGTCATATATAGAAAAAAAAATTGCAGTATATATATATATATATATATATATATATATTTTACAACATGTTCTGCTGACCTGCTGTGTATGGAGTGGGAGATTCATGTTTGTGCCAGCAAAAATAGTTTTATGCTTTTACAACCTCCTCAGTTCTCTGAAGCATGCAATCAACAAGGTGCTGAAAACGGTCCGTGGTTATCTTGGTCATTGCTGACTCAATAACCTCACACAGGTTTTGCTGTTCCATTCACAGTAAACACTATAGAGCACGCAAGTCCCAGGAGGTCAGCCGCTGCTGAGATGTTGCAAACAGGCTTTAACACTGAGCAACGAGATACTTTCAATGACACTCATCCAACGCTCTGACCGAACAACAAACAAACTTCAGCGTCCATTTGCATCTCATAGTGACACACAGCGAAGTGAAAAAAGAGTTGAGTCAGTAACCACTTATGAATCTGCCTTTAATCTCAAAAACTGAATTTAGTTTCAATGTATTGCACGGTATCTAGAGTGGCATCATTGATAACACTGGTCAACAACAAATTTATTGTTTAAGTTTTTTGAGCTGATTTAGGATACTACTCCCCCCCTCTCCCCCAGTCTCTATCTCTATCGCTCTCTCTTTCTTTACCCTCTCTCTTTAACCCCAGCTGGTCCAGGCAGACGTCCATCCTCCAGGAGTCTGGGTCTGCTCCAGGTTTCTGCTGTTAAAGGGAAGTTTTTCCTTCCACTGTCTCCAGTCACAAGTGTTTGCTCCTGGAGGATTCTGTTGGGTTTCTGTAAATTGGCTTAGAGTCTGGTTTTGACCAACTCTATATGTAAAGTGTCATGAGATAACTTTTTTGTTGTGATCTGGCGCTATATAAATAAAATTTGATTGATTGAGTGATTTAATTGGTTTTCCCCTGTAAGTCGCTTTGGAAAAAAGCGTCTGCCAAATGCGTTAACATAAACATAAACATAAACATAAGTTATAACAATATATCTATAAGGCATATACGCCATATTATTGATGGAAGTATATTGGTGTACGGACACTACATGAATTTTGGTGAACAACGCAGCATTGAAAACATGCGGTTCGACGTAAACATCCGTTTGCCACATTGTTACCAAATTTTCTGCAGCCAGGGAGCATACCAAAATCTGTCTAGTTGTGCATATTTAGTCATAATAATACTGAAATAACAGGTTCCCATTCTATTATTACAATTAAAGGGCTGTAAAAGAAGGGTTTTCAGAACAAAATGGTTGATTGTCTTAATACTGAAAATAAGAATTGATAATCAAACAGCTGTTCAACAAAAAGGACACTGGTCAACAACAAATTTATTGTTTACGTTTTTTGAGCTGATTTAGGATAATTTTGGTGTGCTGAATCCAAAAATCACATTAATTTTGCTCAATCAGGTCAACTTTCTGAACTACGCTACATATTGGTTTTTTAACATTTTTGCTTACATTTATGGGCATTTTCACATCATATGATACAAAATTCTTTCATATTTCTTGCAATAAACGAGTTCTGAAGATTTTACTTTTGCCAATTTATGATTAATGGTCTTTTTTTTTAACCCTTTCACGCACACTGGTCACTACAGTGGACAGCTGTTCAAAAGTGTTCTCTTGTCTATTCATGGATTTTGTTGTTTTAGTTCCATATCAGCCAACACAGTGGACACTTATGCATCATTCCATACACTGCAATTCATACCATTACTGTAACTTTGCTGTTCTAGATAAACCTGATCTGCAGTAAGATGTCTGAGAGTAAAAAAACTGCTAATTGTTATTAGACTGTAATTAACAGTTTTTTTTTTTTTTTTTTTTTTTTGTGTGCATATTATCTCCATGCAGGTATGTTAAAATGTGAGAAAACACCAGATTAGCAGCATTAAAAATGTTTTTATTTCATAGTTTTCACACAGTTTATCAGTAAATACATGTTTCTTTGGTTCAAAAACTAAATGCATGGTTTCCAGCTGAGTGGACATTTTTGTAACTCCATAAAAATAGGCTAACAAAAATCAATAGAATTATTATTTTTATGCCTAAAGAGGGATAACAACACTCAGGAAAAAAAATCATGATTAAGGTTCTCATAATTCATGCATGAAAGGGTTAATATTACAGGTGAATGAAATGGCTTCAATTAGAAGATCTTGCAAAAATAAGCCTGACATATTCTGCTACATCTGCGGTGAATACACAATTGTACCTAACAGGAATCAAGTCACAAGTTTCATAAAGTGTGCTTTGGTATTAATTATTATATTTTGTGAGAAGATCAAATTTTTCAAAATCAAATTAGCAAAAAAAAAACCTGACCTGATTGAAAAAAACAGATGTCATTTTTGGATTTAGCGGTGCAAAATGGTCCTAATTCAGTTGAAAAAACCTAGACAACTTGCAAAAAACATTTTTTTGTAACCCAGTGTAATCATAATCAGCTAATGACAGTTATTATTATAGGTGACTACATTCGAGTCAAAGGGGAGGATTTGACCTATTAACCCTTTCATGCATAGTGGTCACTACAGTGGACAGCTGTTCAAAGGTGTTCTTTTGTATATTCATGGATTTTGTTGTTCTAGTTCCATTTACAGTGGACACTTATGCATCATCCCGTACGCTGCAATTCATACCATTACTGTAACTTTGCTGTTCTAGATAAATCTAATCTGCAGTAACATGTTTTAGTGTAAAAAAAAAAATGCTAATTGTTATTAGATTGTAATTAACAGGATTTTTTTTTTCTTTTTTTAAACAATTTTTTTTTTTTTTTTTGCATATTCTCACCATGAAGTGAGTAATAACTAGTATTAGAGTATGATAAAATGTGAGGAAACATCAGATTAGCTGCATTAAACATGTTTTTATTTCATAGTTTTCACACAGTGTATCACACAGTTTCTTTGCTTCTAAAAATAAACACATGGTATCCAGCTGAGTGGACATTTTTGTAACTCCATGAAAAATAGCTTTATAAAACAAATTCAATTGCTTTTTTTTTTGTTTTGTTTTGTTTTTCATGCCCAAAGAGGAATAAAAATCACTCAAGGAAAAAACATCTTGATTAAGGTTCTCACAATTCATGCATGAAAGGGTTAATTTAGATTTATGCTATGAGATCGAAGCAGAGGGTAAATTAATTTTTGTCCCTCAAAGCTTAAATCTCCACCATCCCTCTTTAGCTCTTCAGTTCATCTTATCGATCTTTATGTACTGATTTTATATAAATGATGGAAGGGTGGTTTTTGGTAAATTCAAAGTCACTACAAAGGCCTAGAACTTCAACTCATTTCTGAACGGACTGGTTACACTGGTCTACAATTTTTCAGAAACTATCTAATTCAGAGATTGAACTTCATCTTGTGTTAACTTTCTGTTACCATCTCTTATGTTAAAGGGGAACTATGCAAGATTTTTACCTCAATTAAACAGCTTCAAAGTACAGTTGTCCCTCACAATAACGCGGTTCACCTTTCGCGGCCTCGCTGTTTGGCGGATTTTTTTAGTGCAATTTTGCATGCTTTTTTTTACAGCGTATGAGCATTGTGTTCTGCGTCCTGATTGGCTAAGGGACTGTAGACCACTGTCAATCAATCTCCTCCGTGCCACGTCTCCTGCACAGTTCAGAATGCGTTCTTCTTGCCAAATTTACATAAATGTTCGATCTGTAGCAGTGTGACTCTGAAGTGCACTCGGAAGTTTGCAAGTTTTCTCCCCGACAAAACCCACAATGTCGACCAAACGTTCTGCACCGACAAAGGCAGAGGAAGATGCTAACCATACACCGGACACCATGCATTTAATTTTTGAAGCAAAGAAACATGTATTTACTGACATACTGTGTGAAAACTATGAAATAATTTTTTAAAATGCCACTAATCAGATGTTTTGTCACATTTTAACATACTCTAATACTAGTTATTACTCACTTTATGAGGATAATATGCACAAAAAATTAAAAAAAAAAAAAAAAGTTTAAAAAACACCTGTTAATTACAGTCTAATAATAATAACAAGCAACTGATTTACACTCAAACATGTTAGTGCAGATCAGGTTTATCAAAAACAGCAAAATTACAGTAATGGTATGAATGTCAGTGTATGGGATGATCCACTGTGTTGACTGATATGGAATTAAAACATTAAATTCCATGAATATACAAGAGAACAGATTTGAATAACTGTCCACTGTAGTGACCACTATGCATGAAAGGGTTAATTTTTGTCCCTCAAAGCTTAAATCTCCACCATCCCTCTTTAGCTCTTCACTTCATCTTATCGATCTTTATGTATTGATTTTATATAAATGATGAAAAGGTGGTTTTTGGTAAATTCAAAGTCACTACAAAGGCCTTGAAAGTGGTTATAGAAGCCAACATGTAAAATAATGGCAAGAATCCATTTCATTCAAATGTATTAGCACAAGGCCGGTGAGTGAGCTGAGTTTATATAATTACCTACTGACATACTGTGTGTTCATAAGATGGGAGCTGGTAATTAACGTCTGCAACGGTTTGCTGCCTTTGCCATTAATTGTCATTAGACCAGTTAGTTGCGAGAACTACAAATAAACAGAAGAAACAATGATATATACAAGTTTAAATCATTTCATAGAAGATTTTAATTAATGAAATGTGTTTAGTTTCACAGTATTGGTTAATGAGAGGCATTCTGTGGTCTTCTAGACTGTTCTGTTTCCAAGGCCTCCAGTTTGGTTTGTTCTGATGAATGTGCAGGCACAAGGCCGGTGTGATGCACAAGGACATTCCAAAAGAACAGGTATTAATGGGCATTAAATAGACTCTGTAGTAAATGTGGAGGCTGATAGTGGATGATGTGATGTGGAGGTTAATAAAGTACCTTAAGACATGTGCAGCACAGACTGATTTAACCCTTTAACCACTAATGTGTCTGTGGCAGAGGTGATTTCTCATAGACTGCAAGGGAAGCTCGGCTTCCCCTAAAATTACAAATTAAATGGTTAAATATGTTCGGTTGTGTTGACATTTCATTGACTACAAATGTGTTAGAACACGTTCATCTCACAGACGAGTTCAGAATCAGCTTTATCACAAATCAACAGATGCGATGTTGTTCACTTCTCATACATTCCCGTTGCGCTGTTTTCTCATTCGATCTCTGCTCAGTGCATTTGTCCGTAGATGCTCAGCGTCCATGCACTTCAATGGGACTGAGTGGAACCGTTTTTTTCATTCCCTCAAAACTGGATGGTAATTGGACGCTCAGCATCTCTGGGGGTGAATGGAGCTGTGGGTGGAGCTCGGCCGGGCTGGACGCCAGGCTTCCACAGATTGGAGGATCAGTCGAAAGGCTGAATCCCGTTTGATTGACAGCTATTTTGAGATCTACTCCTTCACTGACAGAGTTCAGTTTAATACCGTTGTGCATTCTGCTGTGAAATGAAGAGAGAAACCACTACGAAATTACTTGTTCATTTCTTGCACTGTAAATAAAACACACTCATTGTACTTCCTTGCTTCAATTTAACATAATTTCAATGTTTTCTTGTTTACTTGGTACGATAAGGTCACTGACCATTTTCTTAAAAAGGAACGGAGGGACGAATTTATGTTTTAATAACCTGACATTTTTTTTACATAAGCCGACAATGAGCTTCCCCTCTCTGAAAGACGAGCAGCCGCCACTGCTATAAAAGCATGGTTTGGTCTTTTTTTGTTGTTGTTTACACCGTTTTCCTTGTCAGTGTTTTTTTGTTTTTTTTTTTACTGTTGGTTGAAGTGTCTTTGTTATTTTCCTTCAATTTATTTATTTATTTATTTTTTTTACTGTGTTTTTAAATTAAATCAGATCAAATCAAAGTTTATTTATATAGCACTTTACAACAACATAAAGAAGCCCAAAGTGCTTTACATCCAAAAGCATGATTAAATTATAAGATAAAAAAAGGGTTAATCAAGTACGAAAAATATGCATAAAGCAAATGGACACAACCGTTTTTACCGAGTTTTGACTGTGTAACTGCTATTTGGAGTTCAACTGTGTGCCAAAAAGGAGCTGGACTCAGTTAGAAAAAAAAAAAAAAAAGCCCCAAAACAAAAACTACTGGGCCAAAATTCAAATGAATGTTGTTCAGTGTGTTCCAGTTCACAGTTCATGTTCAACATCCTAAATCTCTTATAAATGTACATTCTGAGTGCCTTATTTAGTAAAAACCTGCCAAACTTCAATTCCTCTCTTTGTCTTTTTCTGTTATTCCATGTGTTTCGACCCTAAAACACACAATAAAACAAAACCACTGAAGAAAAAGAACACACATACTCACATACACACAGCAGTTTTTATGACACTTCTGCAGATGTTAATTCACAGCAGCACATTTACCTGGAATAATATCTCAGGGGTTAAAGTGTTTGCCATCCAAAGGTTTAATGTGTGATATTTACTGACATCTAGCAGTGAAATTTGTCATAATCTCCTAACATAGCTGCAGAAAATGCTAAAAGTGTTCTGTTGGTTTTGTAGTAAATGGAATATCAACACTGGTTCACAGTCAGACATAGTGGGTGACAGTAATGCACCTTAACACTGGATGCCACCTACTGTAAAACACAAGAAAAGAAATCCTTTGTGAGCTACTGTAAACTAAACCCACTCCCTCTGCAGATCTACAACAAACCTCCAATTGTAAGCTACTGAAAAAAATTGTTCCTGTGTGTTGCACGAGCATACGCTAATGGAGACATAATTATTAGTATTACATTTCATTTTTGATAATAAATCCTCCTAAGGCAAATCATGTTTTGATTGTTTTTTGTTTTTTTTTTTAATCTTTATATATTAATGAAACCAGTATTCATCTTTTTCACATCCATCAGTCATAAGAATGCAGCTCCATTCAGTACAAGAAGCAGCTAAAAATAAATGTGTATGTTTAGGCTGCTGATTCAGCCCTATACCTTTAACCCTTTATCGGGCAAGTGACTATTTTTGGCCATTTCCACATACATTAGAAATCAGTGACAGGTCCAATGTGGTCTACAGGGTCTGTAAGGTCCACCTCTGCATGAACAGTGAGTGTACCTGCTTTGTTAGGTACCATGAAGTAATGGTACTAATGTAAGGAATGATGTTCAAAGGGATCATGCGGATGTGGACAGGGGTCTGTTGTTGTAATGTTGTAAAAGTGATAATCTTTTCACCTTACATGTGTTTACCTTGTATTTTTTCGATAAACGTCTTCTTTTTTTTTTGCCACTTACAGGTAAGAAACAAGATGTAATAATGTTGTGTTCCAGGCAACCCATAACTTTTGTTTTTCCAACCTTCTACCAGTGAAAATGCGCTGGAATGGCAGTCAAACCTGTGACTTCCCACCCGTGAACTCGGACTAGATCGATGTACTCCCAGTTCCGAGTTCTGACATCACGCAGCAATGGCGGCCCCCATGGATGCTGTGTTTATGCAAATTATTTATTAAAACCAGTTAATATTATGACATTATTTATCTGTAAATGTTTTGCATAATAAGCAGATACTCTAGTGTTAGCTAGTTTTCAGTCCATTGAGTGCAAGAATAAATTAATACCAAATACGTATCCAAATATACAAATAACATAACATAAAAGGTAGAACAGCTTCTCTTGCCTTATGTGCCATTTTTCCTCCTCTGTTTCCCTCAGACAGGCAAAAAGCAAACACATTTGGTGATAGAAGTGATTGTCCATCCATCCATTATCCACCACTTATCCGGGGCCGGGTCACGGGGGCAACAGTCTTAACAGGGATGCTCAGACTTCCCTCTCCCTAGACACCTCCTCCAGCTCTTCCGGGGGGACCCCGAGGCGTTCCCAAGCCAGCCGAGAGACATAGTCTCTCCAATGTGACCTAGGTCTTCCCCGAGGTCTCCTCCCGGTGGGACATGCCCGGAACACCTCCCCAGGGAGGCGTCCAGGAGGCATCCGAAACAGATGCCCGAGCCACCTCAGCTGGCCCCTCTCGACGCGGAGGAGCAGCGGCTCTACTCTGAGCTCCTCCCTGGTGACTGAGCTCCTCAACCTATCCCTAAGGGTGCGCCCAGCCACCCGACGGAGGAAACTCATTTCGACCGCTTGTATCCGGGATCTTGTCCTTTCGGTCATGACCCAAAGCTCATGACCATAGGTGAGGGTAGGAACGTAGACTGACCGGTAAATCGAGAGCTTCGCCTCTCGGCTCAGCTCCTTCTTCACCACAACCGACCGATATAGCGGCTGCATCATTGCAGACGCTGCACCGATCCGTCTGTCAATCTCACGCTCCATCCTTCCCTCACTCGTGAACAAGACCCCAAGATATTTGAACTCCTCCACTTGGGGCAAAGACTCTCCGCTGACCTGGAGAGGGCAAACCACCTGAACCATGGCAAAGAACCATGGCCTCGGATTTGGAGGTGCTGATCCTCATCCCACTCGCTTCACACTCGGCTGCAAACCACCCCAGGGCACGCTGAAGGTCCAGGTTCGATAAGGCCAACAGGACAACGTCATCTGCAAAAAGCAGAGACGAAATCCTGAAGTGATTGTAAATGAGCATAAGGTACGGTCCACCATGCTGGTCTGTTTACATCTAGCTACCATAGTTCCTTGCGCTCAGACAGTTTGGCGTGACTTGCCTGGAACGTTGCAAAGTTGTGAGTCGTGGTTTGAAGTTGTGACTTACGGGCTCAAAAAAACGGCCTGGAATGCAGCATAACTTTACTGACCTTGGTTTTCAACATAATAATAAAAAGTTTTTAAAAAATGTCACAAAAATAGCACATTCTAATTATGTCCTCCGATGACACTTTAAAGTTGTATATGATTTTCGTCACCAATTTTTCATCAAATCTATAAAACCTGAGTCATAGCCTAAGTATCATGCAGCCACATTATGGCCACAGCGGCAACAAACACGGAAACGGCTTCATTGCCTCTTGCTACTGCAGCTGTGCGTAGCTCCGCTTCCCACAATACACGCAAATTTCAGAAAATGATTGGACGATTGCACTTTTTAATTTCATTGTACCTGTACAATGACAAAAAAGACATTCTATTCTATTCTATTCTATTCTATTCTAAATGCCCGACTGACCTACCAGCTCTATTTGTTTTTTTAAATTTCTATTTTACCTTTATTAAACCAGGAAAACCTCATTGAGATTAAAAATCTCTTTTCCAAGAGTGTCCTGGCCAAGATGGGCAGCAGTACATTAAATAGTTGCAGACACAAACTTTCATACATAAAACAAAAAAAGTTTTCAACACATAAAAACACATAGTCAAGTCAAATCTTCCGAAGTCAACTTTGCAAAAAATTGCACACGGGATGAAGATAAAGTGCGTCAGGTAAAACATCTGCAGCCCGATGTCTCTCTCTAAGTCATGCAACATCGTCTTAAAAGTGTCCAACGAAACCAGATCTTTAAGTTTCCGGTCTTTTTGTTGTTCATTCCAGGTGAATGGGGCCGCAAACCTGAAGGCCTTTTTTCCCTGTCCAGTTCTAACTTTAGGAACAGACAAAAAGAAAAGATCCTGAGAGCGACGATTGTAAGCGTCTGTGGTTCTCCGACAGATGTAGGTCAGAAGGTGGGATGGGAGCAGACCTAGAATAGACTTAGAAATTAAAATACGGCAATGACTAAGTCTGCGAGCCGACAAAGACCATCCTACACGAGCATAAAACAAACAATAACACTGGGTTACAAAAAAATGTTTTTTTGCAAGTTGTCTAGGTTTTTTCAACTGAATTAGGACCATTTTGCACCGTTAAATCCAAAAATGACATCTGTTTTTCTCAATCAGGTCAGGTTTTTTTTGCTAATTTGATTTTGAAAAATTTGATCATCTCACAAAATATAATAATTAATACCAAAATAAGATTGGTAAGCACACTTTATGAAACTTGTGACTTGATTCCTGTTAGGTACAATGGTGTATTCACCGCAGATGTAGCAGAATACGTCAGGCTTATTTTTGCAAGATCTTCTAGTCAAAGCCATTTCATTCACCTGTAATATTAAAAAAAAAAAAAAAAATCATAAATTGGCAAAAGTAAAATCTTCAGAACTCATTTATTGCAAGAAATATGAAAGAATTTTGTATCATATGATGTGAAAATGCCCATAAATGTAAGTAAAAATTTTAAAAAGCCAATATGTAGCATAGTTCAGAAAGTTGACCTGATTGAGCAAAATTAATGTGATTTTTGGATTCAGCACACCAAAATTATCCTAAATCAACTCAAAAAACTTAAACAATAAATTTGTTGTTGACCAGTGTAATGAGTGAGAGATTTAGAATTGGTGATGAACCTCAAAGCTCCATGATACACAGTGTCCAACGACCGTAAGCTATGGGTGGAGGCATTCATGTACGAGACAACACCGTAGTCCAACACAGACAGAAACGTAGCTGAAACCAGTCTTCTTTTTGATTCGAAAGACAGACATGATTTTATTCGAAAGAAAAAGCCAAGTTGTCGTTTTAGTTTTTTGACAAGCTGCTGAATATGAGCAGAGAAAGAACGGGACCTGTCGATTAAAATGCCTAGATATATATAGGTCGGAACGAATTCTGTCTGAGTTCCCTGAGTAGTGATCAGTGAAGTCCATTTGTAAACAAATGGACTGCTTATGATGGAGTACACTTTGAAATTGTTCACCGTGAGGGAAGAGATTCAGGTGAGTAATCTCGGACAGACTTACGGATTCGTGATACTTTAGCTATGACTCAGGTTTTACAGATTTGACGAAAAATTGGTGACGAAAGAAATACACAGCTGGGCCATTCCACCGAATGGGTGCCATTTGCTTGTTATAACTCTTCCAAATTAAACTTCATTTTTTACCTTTTTTCAACACTGAATCTAAAAACACACATATTTAACTATTCAAAATGTGTATTGGTCCATCTCAGGCAACTTTATTTCATTTTTTACAAGGTTTTTAAGCGGAACATGATTGCATTTTTCTCAGTCCTGTCATGTGACATTTAAAAAGCACACTTAAAAGCTTGTCAACTAATTCCTTTGTTTTCCTCTCAACAAAGTGTTTATTTTAAAGAAATGGTTGGTTACATGTTAAAATAATTAATATTTGTGACTAAAAAATCACTATATATGCAATTGTATGTAATTTTCTTAAAACTGCAAAGTCATTTTTTCATTTTACAGGAGACCCAAACCTCAAATTTATCAATTTTTTTATGATGCAGTTCATTAAATACTTGGACAAAGAATGGACCACACATCATTGAAAAAATCCAGTGGTTTATCTTTATTTTTTAGAAAAAGTTATTTAGTAACAGGAATGAACTTTGGGTAACAGGAATGTGTGTGTGTGTGTGTGTGTGTGTGTGTGTCAGGGTGGTCCAAAAATTTTTTTTCAGATTCTCTGGATTAGAACCCTGCATTTGGTTCCATATCTGGCCAAATGACTTCGGTCCAAATTTTATGCAAATGAGTGAATATTTAGAGGTTGCACAGACACGTGCAGATTGCTCTATATACTATAACAGAACTAGACAAATGAATAGAATAATTTCAACTGTAAAACTTTAAAATCAAGTGAATAGTATTATATTGAGTAACATTCACTAATAAATCAATAAACCAGAGGATGCTACTCACTCCCGTTACTGTTACTCAGTCCTGTTACTCTTTATTTGAGTAACAGGACTGAAAGTAACAGGAATGAGTTTTTAGCTCAGAATTAGCAAGTTCATGAAATACAGCCACATGGCATTCATGGTAATAGCATGAGGACACTGAGCACATTCTTGTGATTTGCAAAAAAAATATGTATTTTAAGATAAACAAATAACATCTAAGAAATAATTTTGGTAACAGGACTGAGCGTTGAGATTAACCTTCTCAGTCACAGTTACAATATCATCAAATATATAGAAAAAAAAATTAAAGAACTTAGTTTGGATCTTCCCATGGCCTTCAGAAAATCCAGCTGATGTAACTTCTTGCTGAACATGGGACTTGTGGAATACAGGAGGTCCTCGGGTTACGAACGAGTTCCGTTCCTACGCTGGTGACATAACCCGAATTTCCGCGTAAGTCGGAATTAACCCTTTAATACCCCCTAAATACCCCCTAAATCTCTAAATAAATATCCAAATACACGTATTACGGGCTTTGTCCTTAATAATGGTCGCCACGGTCGACCGACTGAAGCCTAAGGCTTTACCGATGTTCGTCGGCGTCTCGCCTTTCTCCAACCTTTTGATGATATCCAGCTTCGTTTCCATCGTAATGGCTTTCCTCTTGGCTGGACCAGCATCGCTAGAAGATCCTGCTTTCTTTTTTGGGGCCATGATGTGAAAAAGGACGGTGAAAAAGGCGAGGATACCGAGAAAATTACAGAGCACAAACACAGACACTCTACACTGTGGGGCTGGAGACAAACTGGCGGACGAGACTCAGGCGTCGTAAAGTCGAAACAACGTAGGTCGTGTACCGCGTAACCCGAGGACCTCCTGTATTCCAAATTTTTCAGAGGGGAGAATGTGTTAGGGTAACAGGACTGAGTGAGAACCCAGGGACACGACTAAAATGTATGTTTTCACAAAAATATTATGGATTTCTCATGAAAAAAAAATGTATTTAAAGTATAGATGGAACATGGAGTCACACAACAATGCAAAAAAAATAACGTTTCTGAAGTATTTTAATCATTATATTTCATGGTAAAGTGCAGCATTAGAGAATGGGGACAAGCAACAAATGCTATTTTTCAGTGTTCTAGGTCGTTTTTATTAACGTTTTCAAATAAAGATTTGAAATTTGCAATTAGATCAATGTGCAGGACACTTTGCTTAATAGTAAAATATAGTTTAGAGTTGATTTTCATGCACATTTATACATATACTGTCCTGGGAATGGAAATGGCACCCATTCAGTGGAATGGCCCAGCTTTAAAGATGAAATTTTGCATTTCAGAGTATTTCTATGAATGCTCTATAAAGGGTTAATTGTGGAACCTTATTTTAATTCCAATGGACAAACACAAAGCCGAAAACCCACAGAGAAGCTTCAATTCAGTATTTTTCCTCATAATAGAATCTTTCAGCCTTTCTGGATTGACAGATACACTGGAATAAAAATCACACCTTGCACTTGTCTTCAAACTCCTTTTTATGTCACTTTAAATTCTGCAGGACACACACACACACACACACACACACACACACACACACACACAAAGCGGTCTCACCCTGTTTAGACAACCATGAAACGATCTGACTGAACAGTTAAGAAAATTTCCACTTCTTGTTCAAACCCAGTCCGTTGAATGAGGCGAGAGCGAGCGGGGGTCCGGGGCCTGTCATATTTTAAGATGCAAAGGATGGTTCTTCACCCAGAGGCGTACGCTTTGGTCAGAGAGTGAAATCTGTGTAGTCTGTCACATGAATTTGATCAGACCCAAACCCTACGCGGTGCTGTCATAGGCAATAGATTTGTGTGGGAGTTTAGTTTAGTTTGGGTGTGAGGGAGAAGGGGGGTGGGGGGGTAACATCTGTTTCAAAGCAACCCAGGGCCCATGCCTGTGCGTTTGACCTTGCGTCAGCAGAGTTGGCTGGGGCTCTCTTCCGTGGACAACACGTCGCCCATGGCATAAACAAGAGGAAGTGATGCTTAAACACAGCCTTGTTGCATCCAACAAAAAAAAAAAAAAAAAAAAAGAACAGCATTATTCCCCAAATCACACTTACATTCACTCACACAAACACTCCGCTTTGCTCTTACTTGATGCACAAATATCCATTCACAGACACACAATCTAATGCCATTGTGTCAAGCTCCATATTTTCTTGCCTTAGGGCCTCGGAGCGCAGGAGTACAGTCGTCTGGCATGCACAATAGCAGCAAGGACCTCAGACTTTACATCAGGGGTGTCAAACATGCGGCTCGGGGGCCAAAACCGGCCCGCCAATGGGCCCAGTCCGGCCCACGGGATGAATTAGCGCAACACAAAAATTACACTGAAGATATTAACAATCAAGAATGTCAAAATCATTTTAGGTCAATTCCATTTAAAGTGGGTCAGATCAGTAAAATACTATCATAATAAACTGTAAATAATGAAAACCACAAATTTTTCTCTTTGTTTTAGTGCAGTGGTTCTTAACCTTGTTGGAGGTACTGAACCCCACCAGTTTCATATGCGCATTCACCGAACCCTTCTTTATTAAAAAATAAAATATGATTTTTTTCAAATTCAAGACACAGGTATATGTTTTACTGGTGCACAAAATGAACCGTGCATTAACATCACTGTGTTCAAAGAACAAAACCAATACAGTGCATGAACTCACAACAAATTACATACCTTTTCACAAAGACATGACCTTTTTTAATTCTACCACACTGAAATGGTTTTAATTTTTAACCTTATGTATTCCAATAATGAACTTATTGTATTTATGCTATTTATCACTTTTTAACATTTTAACACACACCCATTACCTAATTTCCATCAGGCTACAATAATAATGAATATTTACTGCAAATCAGTGTGACTTCTGCTGTTGCCTTTGACAGACCAGTTCAGAAATGCGTGGCTTCACCTTGGCAAGTGCCACTCTCATTCTCCATCGGTGCGTCGGTCGTCACATGATTGTAACTGACCAGTGCGGTGACCGAAAATGTAAACAAACGCTACACATGGCTGCCTCCGTGGTTAAGAGGAAGTAGCAAAAGTCATAACAACGATGTGGAAAATAATTCATCGTCAGACGAGTGGAAGAGATTATAAACACTTCTGGATGTGTTGTAGTGCTATAAGCAACAACAATACACCGCGAATATTGGATGTCAATCAGAGAAAGAGTCTCCGAAGCCGTTTGTTTACATACACAGACTTAGCCTGACACACACACCCGACTAATGAGTCGAGTGTGTGTCTTGACCTCCACCGAACCCCTGAGACTGACTCACCGAACCCCTAGGGTTCGATCGAACCCAGGTTAAGAACCACTGGTTTAGTGTAAAAAAAAAAAGTAAAATTAAACAAAAATGTTAACATTTACAAACTAACCTTTTACAAAACATGAAATGTCTGAAATGTCTTAAGAGGATTAAGAGTAATTGTACCAATATTCTGTCTGTTATTAAATATTTGGTGTATTTGTAGATCCACTGTGATCTGTAATTTGTAATGAATATGTGAAAATGAGAAGCAGAGGCCAAATAATGGCATAAATTGTTAAAATTCCACTTTTTTTCTTAATAAATTTCATTTTGGTCATGGTTTGTTCATGTTTTTCCACATTTTTTTAAAGGATGTAAAAATTTCGATAATATAATTTTACTTTTTCACTTTAAAACATAGAAATTACACATACAAATTTTGGAACTGATATTATTTTTGTATTATTGTGTTATTATTTTAATGATCCGGCCCACTGCAGGTCATATTGGGTTGTATGTGTCCCCTGAACTAACATGAGTTTGACAACCCTGCTTTATGCCATTATTTGGCCTCAGCTTCTCATTTTCACATGTTCATTACAACTTACAGATCACAGTGGATCCACAAATACACAAAACATTTAATAACAGACAGAATATTGGTACAATTACTCTTAATTCTCTTTAAGACATTTCAGGTTCATATTTGTTTAGGTTTTTCACATTTTTTGTAAAAGGTTAGTTTGTAAATGTTAACATTTTTGTTCAACTGTACTTTTTTTTACACTAAAACAAAGAGAAAAAATTGTGGTTTTCATTATTTACAGTTTATTATGATAGTATTTTACTGGTCTGACCCACTTTAAATGGAACTGACCTAAAATTATTTTGACATCCTTGATTGTTAATATCTTCAGTGTAATTTTTGTGTTTCACTAATTCATCCCGTGGGCTGGACTGGACCTATTTGCCCTCGGGCCACATGTTTGATGCACGTGGCATAAATTGTTAAAATTCCACTTTTTTTCTTAATAAATTTCATTTTGGTCATGGTTTGTTCATGTTTTTCCACATTTTTTTTAAAGGATGTAAAAATTTTGATAATATAATTTTACTTTTTCACTTTAAAACATAGAAATTACACATACAGATTTTGGAACTGATATTATTTTTGTATTATTGTGTTATTATTTTAATCATCCGGCCCACTGCAGGTCATATTGGGTTGTATGTGTCCCCTGAACAAACATGAGTTTGACACCCCTGATTTAGATACACAGCTAAAGTCACATCAAATATCGAAGGATATTTTATTAAAAACAGAGAAAACTGAAGAAAAAGTGTCTTCTTCAGCAAAAATATCAATAACTGAACATAAAACAAGTGTCTCCATTCACTGTCATTGATCCAACTCCATGGGTTTTACTGGTGAATCAATGTTGCAGAAGATGAAGGTGTTTCCATGGTAACTACGGAGCCTCTGAACGTCCAAATGAAATGAAATGAAATGACGACAAACTGCTTTTTACACCAATTATTTACATGTATTAATAGTATTAATGCATCAACAGGTATTAAATATTTTAAATCAGTTGGTTACCAGTGGATGTTTTGATCTTTATGGGTTAGTGTAAAAAAAAAGAAAAAAAATTAAGAACAGCATTATTCCCCAAATCACACTTACATTCACTCACACAAACACTCCGCTTTGCTCTTACTTGATGCACAAATATCCATTCACAGACACACAATCTAATGCCATTGTGTCAAGCTCCATATTTTCTTGCCTTAGGGCCTCGCAGCGCAGGAGTACAGTCGTCTGGCATGCACAATAGCAGCAAGGACCTCAGACTTTTAGATACACAGCTGTTCTCCCTCACATTTCCCCCGCTCACCCTTAACTGCACGCTTGTGACAAATATATTAATGTTCACCATGCACACACACACACACATGCAAACACAAGCAAAACTGCAACACATGTGCATCCACAAATGCAAACGAAGGCAGAAGCATGTTTATGCACCAAAACACACAGACGTACAAACAGCCCTCCAGGCTTTATTTGTATAAACAGAGGTTCTGCAAGAGCGGTGCAGTCGACCTGCTTTTTCGGCGTCTGCGCCTCCTTTTTTTTTTTTTTTTTTTTTTTTTTATTCTGTGGTCTTAAACAACAGCTGTCTCAGTGCTTTACGTCTTTCTTTCTCTGCCTTCATTCCGTCTCTCTGTTCCCCCTCTCTCACTCTTCCTTTTGTCATCCTTGCTTCTATCCCTGCCACTGTCCTCTTCTTCTCTCTCTATCTGTTTGTCATTCTGTCTGCCTTTTGCAATGTCTCATTACCAGAGAAGGTAAGCAAAGCATGTTTTTCCTCTCCCCTCTGTTCCCCTTCCTTCCTCTTTGAGTCTTTCACTCATCTACCTCCCACTTCACTCGCCCTCATCCTTCTCTTTCCGCAGTTTATCCCCCCTTTCCATCCTTTCTTTGTCACCTTTCTTTCCGAGCGCACTCCTTTATGTCTATCACAGAAAGGAGTTGCCGAAGCTTTTTGCATCCCTGCTGCATCGGGAGGAGGCGGAGAAACGGGGGAAGGGTTAGCGTGAAGAGAGCTGGAGCTGGCAATGATGTTGGCATCTGACTGGCACAGGGAGAACCCAGCTAAGTGGAATCAGATACACTGTGTGCCTCTTCAGTGCACTGCAGTGCAGGAATCCTTAGTGTCTTGAAATGCTGCACCCAATCTCCTCAACCTCTCCGTTACAGTCACTGACTTCCTATAAATCTGATTAAAATTTTAGGTACCTCAGATATACACTATTTCACAGGAGGGGTTTACCAAGATTATATTTAACATTAAAAGCTTTAGCACAGGGGTGTCAAACATGCGGCCCGGGGGCCAAATCTGGCCCGCCATAGGGGTCCAGTCCGGCCTTTGGGATGAATTAGTGAAATGCAAAAATTACACTGAAAATACAGGGTGACCCAAAAAAACAGGAACTTTTTAAACATCCAATAAAACCAAGATTGATGGAAGAAAAATATTTTATTCATAGTAATTGAAACCTTAAAACATGCCATTTAAGAAACAATGATGGAACTTTCATTTTTTTTAAATTACTTCCTGTACAGGGTGGGGAAGCAAAATTTACAGTGAGCATTTAGTTGTTTTTTTCTCAGCAGACACTACATCAATTGTTTTGAAACCAAACATATATTGATGTCATAATCATACCTAACACTATTATCCATACCTTTTCAGAAACTTTTGCCCATATGAGTAATCAGGAAAGCAAACGTCAAAGAGTGTGTGATTTGCTGAATGCACTCGTCACACCAAAGGAGATTTCAAAAATAGTTGGAGTGTCCATAAAGACTGTTTATAATGGAAAGAAGAGAATGACTATGAGCAAAACTATTACGAGAAAGTCTGGAAGATACTATTAAAGAAGAATGGGAGAAGTTGTCACCCGAATATTTGAGGAACACTTGCGCAAGTTTCAGGAAGCGTGTGAAGGCAGTTATTGAGAAAGGAGGACACATAGAATAAAAACATTTTCTGTTATGTCAATTTTCTTGTGGCAAATAAATTCTCATGACTTTCAATAAACTAATTGGTCATACACTGTCTTTCAATCCCTGCCTCAAAATATTGTAAATTTTGCTTCCCCACCCTGTAGATGGCGTCCTCCTGTACGAATGCATTCTTGAAATCTGCTGTTGAGATTCCTCATTGACCGCTGCAACATCTCAGCTGGGATACTGTGAATTTCACCCTGAATTCTCTGTTTTAACTCATCCAGAGTTCTTGGTCGAGTCGTGTACACTTTACTCTTAAGATAGCCGCACAAGAAAAAATCACACGAGCACTTCTTGGTCGTCCTGTTGGTTTCTTCTTTGGGGCAGATCCAGTCTCTTCAAAGTTATTAATCCAACATTTTATTGCGTGGTTGATGGAACAGCACCATGACATCCTAAGTTGTAAAAATGTCGGAACTCCCTCTGCGCAGCTGTCAAACTATCACCGTTTTTATAAAAAACATTTTTATGGCTAACGCACACTGTTGCCCGTTCCACTGATCCATGGTTACTAAAATGGGGGTGTGTTTACTTGCTCAAGGTCACTGTCTCGCAGTGCTGCCACTTGCTCATGTCTGCCAATACGCACTTCAAAAATTCCCGTTTTTTTGGGTCACCCTGTATTAGCAATCATTTTATTTCAGGTTCCACATTCAGACCAATTCAATCTCAACCGGGTCAGACCAGTAAAATACTGTCACAATCCGTGTATCATTCGTTCATTAGCTTTTCAATTTAAAACCAAAAATCAAAAAACACTTGATTTTTTTGTTTTTCATTTTCAAAACCACAATGAAAAACAGATAACGGTTCGTTTTTCCATTTCCCGATTTTGTGCTCAAATGAAAAAATGGAAAAAACAGATAACGCCCGTTTCATCCCATTTTGCTATTTTCAGTATAGTTAAGTTGTCTGACCCAGAAATAGTCATGACTCGGGGAAAAAACAAACAAACGGAATTTTCCGAATTAATGAGATACTGTTTTCTGAAAAAAATTAATTTTAATTTTTAAATTTTTTGTGTGAATGCAATACGCTTCCGTATGTATCAAACCGCTGCTAAATTATAGCAAAATATTCCTCCAGTCCGGCCATGATTTCGTTTGTTTATTTTTTCCCTAGTAATGACTACTTCCGGGTCAGACAACTGAACTATATTAAAAATAGCAAAATGGGATGAAACGGGCGTTATCCGTTTTTTTTTTCCATTTTTCATTTGAGCATAAAATTGGGAAATAGAAAAATTAACCGTTACCAGTTTTTTGTTCTGGTTTTGAAAATGAAAAACAAAAAAACAAGTTGTTTTTTGGTTTTGAATTGAAAAACGATTGAACGAATGATACACGGATTTGTCACAATAACCTATAAATAATGGCAACTCCAAATTTTCTCCTTGAAAATGTAAATATTTTCATGTAATTTTACTGTATTTACACTCAAATTAATCATTTCTCAAAGACCATGATAAATAACCTGAAGAAATACCAATAACCACAAACGTGTTAAGAAGTGCAATTTTAAAATATTCTGTCTGTTACTAAATGTTTTGTGTATTTGTAAATGATAAACTGAAGCATAATATTGTTAAAATTGCACCTATTTTTCTTTAGAGATTATAGTTTGTTTATGTTATTCACATTGTTTCAAAGGATAGTTTGTAGATGTAAACATTTTCATGATGTAATTTTTGACCTTTTCACTCTAAAACATAAAAGAAAGTTTAGAATTGACATTATTTATGTATCATTATGTTATTATTTCACTGGTCCGGCCCACTTGGGGTCAAACTTACCTGAATGTGGCCCCTTAACTAAATGAGTTTGACACCCCTGCTTTAGTAGGTCTTCACACACTGACATCACA
The DNA here is from genome assembly GCF_902148855.1 of Sphaeramia orbicularis. Lineage (NCBI taxonomy): Eukaryota > Metazoa > Chordata > Actinopteri > Kurtiformes > Apogonidae > Sphaeramia > Sphaeramia orbicularis. Next base: position 41,484,593 of record NC_043962.1, on the reverse strand, counting down.
GGTAGAAGATGTAGCCGAAACTATACAGCACAGGTGTCAAACATGCGGCCTGGGGGCCAAATCCGGCCCACCAAAGGGTCCAGTCCGGCCTTTGGGATGAATTTGTGAAATGTAAAAATTACACTAAGATGTTAACAATTCTTTTAGTTCAGGTTCCACATTCAGACCAATTCAATCTAAAGTGGGCAGGACCAGTAAAATACTATCATAATAATGTGGAAGGAAAACAAATCATTGCTGATTCATTTTGTCTAAACTTTGTACTTGTCATTCTGACGATTTTAGACTCTGTACATGCTATACTGAAGATACTGAGCAAATCAATAAAATCTAGTCAAAACCAGATACTGTAGGGACACGTTATAGAACTTAGGTAAACATGCATACGTGGCCTGCACAGTATAAAGGCTCTTTGACTTCTATGTGTCTATGTCCAGTCTTAGCACACTGCACCCTGTTTGGCCAAACAGCGAGACTTTATCTCTGAATCTGTGTGTTGATCATTGCTGATTATTGTTGGTTGTTCACTTCGATTTGAAACAGTATTTTGTAATAATTTTTTTTATAAATCTACAGGGTTATTGTGCACTGTAAAATCTAGGCCTCGACAAATAACATATAAATACTGACAACTCCAAATTTTTCTCTTTGTAAATGTAAATATTTTCATGTATTTACACTGAAACAAAGTGTAATTTTGCGAAAAAAAAAAAAAAAAAAAGTGAATAACCTGAACAAATATGAACAACCTGAAATGTCTTAAGAGAAGTCAGTACAATTTTAACAATATTCTGTCTGTTATTAAATGTTTTGTGTGTTTGTAGATCCACTGTGATCTGTAAGTTATAATGTACATGTGTAATTGATAAACTGAGGCAGAATATTGTTAAAATTTCACTTATTTTTTCAGTTTGTTCATGTTATTCACATTTTTTTGAAAGGATCATTTGTAGATGTAAACCTTTTGATGATGTAAATCAACTTTTTTTGCTCTAAAACATAGAGAAAAGTTTGGAGTTGACATTATTTATATATTATTATGTTATTATTTTACTGGTTCGGCCCACTGCAGATCAAATTTAGCTGAATGTGGCCCCTGAACTAAAATGAATTTGACACCCCTGCTATATAGGGTCAAAACACAGTAATGTCCCGTCAAAGAGCGAACTTTAATTGATTGCCATTCCAACATTTATCTCAGTATAAAGTAGCTCCTCGCTTTGGATAATCCCTTTTGGTTCAACTAAAGTAAAAATGTGGGTCATTTAGCAACACTAATCTGTCAAATTATCTCTAAAATGTCCCATTAGAGAGATTTCGAATACCGTGTTTACCGTGTCCCTATACAGTCATGGAAAAAATTATTAGACCACCCCTTGTTTTCTTCAATTTCTTGTTCATTTTAATGCCTGGTACAACTAAATGTACATTTTTTGGACAAATATAATAATAACAACAAACATAGCTCATAAGAGTTTGATTTCAGAGCTGATATTTATCCATTTTCCATGTTTTCTTGATAATAACCAAAATCACTTAAAGGTGCGGGAGACTTTCATGACCAATTTTTCATCAAATCTGTAAAACCTTAGTCATAGCCTCAGTATCACGAATCTGTAGTTTTGTTTTTGTTTTGTTGTTTTTAATGTTAGCGGAACCAATAGGGTCTTTTAGTCTTTTAGTCTGCATTGGTATTTATTGATTATTTATTGTTGATTATTTAAATGCATTTATTCGTAGTTGTGTTCAGTAGTCCTGCATTTGTGCACTGATTTATTTATGTTTGACACATTGCACTTTGAATGTGGGCTGACGTCTGTGGTAAGCTGCAAATGAACTGCCCGTAAGGGATAAATAAAGTTTTCTGAATCTGTAAGTCTTTCTGTGATTACTCACCTGAATCTCTTGCATTACGGTGAACAATTTCGAAGTGCCATCCACCATAAACAAACCATGTGTTTACAAACAGAGCCGGGAGGTAACTTGGGCATCTTCAGAATTTTGTCGCAACGTGCATTGTGGGAAACACCAGCTGCTACGGACGACATGGAAACAGCAGGAGTTCCCTTCCCTCTATGCATATCCCTCTAGGTGTTTCTGCATCGTGTTTGTTTCATCCATATAATATCACATGGTCGCGTTGCCACTGCCGTTGTCAGGTGGCGGTGCGAGCCTTGGCTTCCCACAATGCACATCGCGACAAAATTCCGAAGATGCCGGAGTTACCTCCAGACTCTGCTTGTAAACATACGGTTTGTTTATGGTGGATGACACTTCAAAATTGTTCACCGTAACGCAAGAGATTCAGGCGAGTAATCACAGAAAGACTTACAGATTCGTGATACTGAAGATATGACTGAGGTTTTATAGATCTGATGAAAAATTGGTCACAAAAGTCTCCTGCGCCTTTAAGTTCTTACATTAATATCTATGGCATTGTACTGGCAAAAAAAGTGCTTTTAGGCATTCAATGTTTTCTTTTCTGTCTGTTTTCATCACATGATACACACAGGAGTTAGTACTGGATTGCATAATCATCGTTTTTGATGATTTTAGATGATCTAATAATAATAGAACACAAAACATTAAAGGGACAATTAGTAATTTGTTGTAAATATTAAAAAAAATGTTCTGACATTAAACACGAAACACGAAGAAATGTCATTTTTAGCACAATGTAAAAGATGTCAGTGTATTGTGTTGCAGTGATATCTGTGCTGTTTCGTAATACAACTCTGGGCCTTCAGGGGTACAGTGAGCCCCTGTAGTCCCCCCTGTGCTCTACAAGTGGTGTTATCCAAGTGGTGTAAGTTTTGTGCTCTATAAGTGGTGTTGTCCAGAGGGTTGTTCTTAGTTTTATCAGTCATGGGTAAGGACAGGTAGGAACAGTAAAAACAGCCAGAAAATGCTTCCACTATTTCCCAATATCTGAACCGTATGACAACACAAACTTTAACAAAAATATTCCAACTAGCATTATGATTTATACATGATATTATTGATTCAAGGTTTTGTTATGGCTGTTTTTTGGTCATTGGTGTGTCCATCATCATCTTCATTGTTGTTTTCTTCGCAGAGGTGTGACCAGAATGTGGGCATTTTGGTTGTTTGGGAGTGCAGAAAAATAATGTGGAGGCGGGGATTGTGATTGTCAGACCGGGGGGGGGGTGGTCCATGACTGTCAAACAGCATCTTATCGGTGGGAGGGTACTACTTGTTCATCATTGTCTTCATCATCGTCTTCTTCGTCGTCTTCTTCATTGTCTTCTTCGTTGTCTTCTTCGTTGTCTTCTTCATTGTCTTCTTCACCATCTTCATCTTCTTCTTCGTCATCTTCTTCGTTGTCTTCTTGTTCATCATCTTCTTCATCGTCTTCTGCGCCGTCTTCTTCGTCGTCTTCCTTGTAGTCTTCTTCGTTGTCTTTTTCGTCTTCTTGTTCATCGTCTTTGTCGTCTTCTTTGTTGTCTTCTCATTCATTATCTTCTTCGTCGTCTTCTTCGTCGTCTTCTTCATTGTCTTCTTCGTCTTCTTGTTCATCGTCTTCTTCGTTGTCCTCTTCATCATCTTCTTCGCCGTCTTTTTTGTCTTCTTCTTTGTCATCTTCCTCGTTATCTTCTTGTTCATCATCTTCTTCTTCATCTTCTTGTTCATCATCTTCATCATCTTCTTCATTGTCTTCATTGTCTTCTCATTCATTATCTTCTTCGTCGTCTTCTTCGTCGTCTTCTTCGTCTTCTTTGTCGTCTTCTTCAGCGTCTGCTTCGTTGTCTTCTTCATCTTCTTGTTCATCGTCTTCATCGTCATGTTCTTCATTGTCTTCTTCATCATCGTCTTCTTCGTCATCATCTTCATTACCAATTTCTTCAAACATCTTCTCCAACGAAACTACTGGTCAGATTAATTTCAATTTTTTTACGTCACTCCTTTGGGACAATGTCTACAAGTGTGCTCACAGTTTAAAACATTTTTTGAATTTTTTAGATGAATTTTAATTAAAATATTATAAATATGCCTTTACTTATAATGGGCCATATTTTAGTGACTTGAAGTGGTTACTGATATCAATATAATTACTATTGAGCACTGATAAGTCATATATGGACTTTGATTTAATGAGCTGAGTTCTCCTTCAGTGAAAGTACCACCCACTTCTATTGGGAGATTGATCTGCTGCATCTAGACCACAGGACTCTAACATAGAAACAGAACCTGACAACCTCGCAAATTCAAGTTATTGATTCTTGATAGAACAAGCTGGTGAGATACAGGGCCGTTGGTTCTATTATTTTTGCTACTAGGGTCAAAACGGACACATTAGCGGACACCAACACTGCAACTTTCTGGTCAAATCCTACCCTTTCTTGAAGTTAAAACTTACAAATCGTTTGTTCAATAACACCCAAATCCTCTTTTCCCTTCGAGTTTTTGGAACCTTGCTCTTTTATTTTTTTCAGTCACAAGAGCATTAGGAGGTCGGTCGGTCGGTCGGTGACGCTAGTTTCCAGACAGCTGTCTAAGTCATCCCTAAAGTGTTGCACCGGACATACAGGTCATGGTTCCGTGCAGGGCAGATTAATTATTTCACATCAAAACCTAAAAAAAAAATGCATTATTTATGGACTACACCTTGTACTTGGTGACATTTCAATACTAAAAGTGGAAATTGTTCTCCCCAAGCAACTCAAGTTGGAAGGATACTTGTGCATCTGAAGCACTAAGACAAACAACCGGTGTCAATAAAACAAAAACGTATAGAGAGAGGAGAATATTTTTGGCTGTTTAAAGTGGTACCTAGCACCTCATCTTTGTGTTGGAGGGGTTGTGGTTTGGTAGGAGACCATACACATATATTTTGGGATTGTCCAAAATTATCAGAATATTGGAAAAATATTCAAAGAGAAATAAAAGCATGTTTGTCCATAGACCTACCAATGAAACCATCACATTTTATACTGGGCATAATACCTGAGGATCTTCAGGAAAACAGTCAAACAAAACTGCTTAGAATACTTTTATTGATTGCAAACAAAGTAATAACAACCTCCTGGTTAAAGCCACAACCCCCCACAATAGTCCAATGGAGGGATAGAATTCAGGATGTGTACAACATGGAATATACCACTGCAGTGTTACAAATGAAAAGAGAAATATTTATGAACAATTGGACCCACATTAAGTCACATTTTAATTTGATGTAAGTGTTGTTGCTTTTTATTGTTGTTGCTGTTGTGGATTTCTATTTTGTTCTATCTCAGATTCTGAAAGAAATTCAAGGTTCTACCATGTTGTATTTTAATGGCTGATGTTGATCTCTCCTGAATATTCTGGTCCCTGTGGCCTAGGACTTGAAACAGCCATGGACTACTACCCCCATTAAGACTGAGATGTATGTATATGTATATATATGTAAGGGTAGAGACTGCAATCTGGTAGGATCGGCGATTCTACCAGTAGAGACTACAATCGGAGTCTCTACTGGTAGAATCGCCGATCCTACCAGATCGCAGTCTCTACCCTTACATATATATATGTATATATATATATATATATATATATATATATATATATATATATATATATATATTTATATATATCTGTCGAGGCCCAAAACGGAATCTGGCCCGATTCAGAATCGGGCCGGCCCAGAATGGAATTCTATTCTAGGCCGGCCTAGAATGGAATCCTGCTGCTATAATGTTATTTTTATACCGTGTTTAATGCAAATGATCCATAATTCCATAATTTGTCATAATTTTACATTTTCAGTCTTACATACCTTGAGTAACTAATGTCAATTTCAGTCGATTTCACTGTACCATATATTGGTGGGGAGTACCACTAGGTTCTATTTGTAAATAAAGTGTATTATAGTTTACAATTAAAATGTTGTTTGTTTCATTTTTTTTCACATATTGGCAAATTCCATGTATTGATTTTTGTAATAATTTAGATCATTTGCATTAAACATGGTATAAAAATAACATTATAGCAGCAGGATTCCATTCTAGGCCGGCCTAGAATAGAATTCCATTCTGGCCCGATTCTGAATTGGGCCAGATTCCATTTTGGGCCTCGACATATATATATATGTGTGTGTATGTATGTTTGTGTATTTATATGTATATGTGTATATGTGTGTGTGTATATACAGGGTGGGGAAGCAAAATTTACAATATTTTGAGGTAGGGATTGAAAGACAGTGTATGACCAATTAGTTTATTGAAAGTCATGAGAATTTATTTGCCACAAGAAAATTGACATAACAGAAAATGTTTTTATTCTATGTGTCCTCCTTCTTTCTCAATAACTGCCTTCACACGCTTCCTGAAACTTGCGCAAGTGTTCCTCAAATATTCGGGTGACATCTTCTCCCATTCTTCTTTAATAGTATCTTCCAGACTTTCTCGTAATAGTTTTGCTCATAGTCATTCTCTTCTTTCCATTATAAACAGTCTTTATGGACACTCCAACTATTTTTGAAATCTCCTTTGGTGTGACGAGTGCATTCAGCAAATCACACACTCTTTGACGTTTGCTTTCCTGATTACTCATATGGGCAAAAGTTTGTGAAAAGGTATGGATAATAGTGTTAGGTATGATTATGACATCAATATATGTTTGGTTTCAAAACAATTGACGTAGTGCCTGCTGAGGAAAAACAACTAAATGTTCATTGTAAATTTTGCTTCCCCACCCTGTACAAATATATATATATATATATATATATATATATATATATATATCTGTTATATAATGATTTGTTACAATGCACTGTATGGCTACACACGTGAAATCTAAATAAAAAGAAGTTTAAAAAAAAAAAAAAAAAAGTGGTACCTAGCATACTTATACCACAGTGGGTCATAAATTAGGGATCAATTTAAATGTTTTTTCTTGATCTCTCCCCTGATGTTTTCATCTGGCCTCTGTCGGTATAACCCCCCCCACCCCGTCCACTGCCTCTCTCCATCTGTCTTCCACTTTCCCACTCACTCCTCCCGTCATTCTCCTCCTATCTCTGCCTTTCTCTACGCTAATCTCCCATTACCAGAGATGCCATGTGAGAGAATGAGTGTTTTGAGGCAGCAGAGGCGTGTGTCTCTCTGTCTGCAAAGAGGCCGGCTAAATCTGAGACTACTCCTTGAAACGTATACATCTAAATCTCTTCCACCCCACACACTTCCCATCGCACAGCACAGTCTCAATGCAACATACAAGCTATTTACAGAGCAGTTGATGGGAGGTGAGCTCTGTTTTCACGGTGTGTTTATCTGAATTATGGGAAGAAAAAGAAAAAAAAAACAAGGGGATTTATTGAAGCACAATGTGGCCCCCTGGTGATGGGTAGAGGTAGTGCAGAGGTTTTCCTCCTAAAGCCCGCTGCCCAGTTTTGTGCAATCATTCTGTTCACACACACACACACACACACACACACACACACATAAACACACAGTCTGGGCTTTCTCTAGTCAAGTCTGCAGCCAATTTAAGGAAGATTCTGCACACTGATGTTTAATCCAAGGCTGCTGTTCTGGTAGAAAAATTAGTTTTACTATATCTAAAAGAAAGAAAGCTTGGAATCAATACATCAAGGTCAGGGAATTGATGGGATCATCCATTCCTATCAGGTCACTTTAACAAAATGACAAAAAGACTTCTAGCCAACCAGGCCTCTGATATGGGGCTTTGGGAACAGAGTTTTGAGCTAGTATCTTAACCCTTTCATGCATGAACTGGGAGAACCTTAGTCAAGATTTTTTTCTGCAGTGTTTTTATTCCTCCTTAGGCATGAAAAAAAACAATGCGATTGAGTTTTTTTTTTTTTTTTTTTTTTTCCTATGGAGTTACAAAAATATCCATGCATTTAATTTTTTAAGTAAAGAAACATGTGTTTAAAACCCAATATCAGAAAGTGATATGAAAACTATGAAATAAAAACATTTTTAATGCTGCTAATCTGATGTCCTCACACATTTTAACCCTTTCGTACACAGTGGTCACTCCAGTGGACAGCTATTCTACAGCTGTTCTCTTGTATATTCATGGATTTTGTTGTTCTTTTCATTGTTTTTTTGTTTTTGTTTTTTCTTTACACATATCTTTATTAAAGTTTTAAGACACTACATATCTTTTCTGACATGAATTGGTAACATTATGTAGATCTCTCCTGAGGATAAACCCCCAGGACCACAGGCCTTCCCCACAGTTTTCACACAATTTATCAGTAAATACATGTTTCTGTGCGTCACAAATTAAACATGTGGTGTCCAGCTGAGTGGATATTATTGCAACTTCATGAAAAATAGATTCATAAGAATGTTTTTGTCATTATTACTTTTTTAAATGTATTTTTTAAATTTTTTTAAAATTATTTTTATTTTATTTATTTATTTTTTTATTTATTTTTCAGAAGAAAATTTTCTATCACATTGTTTTTTTCATGCCTAAAGAGGAATAAAAACACTCAGGAAAAAAATTTGATTAAGGTTCTCATAATTTGTGCATGAAAGGGTTACTATATTCTAATACTATTTATTACTCACTTCATGGAGATAATATGCAAAAAAAAAAAACCTTCTAGTCTAACAAATAGCAATTGATTTACACTCAAACATGTTACTGCAGATCAGGTTTATCAAGAACAGCGAAGTTACAGTAATGATATGAATGTCAGTGTATTATGGGATGGTGCATCAGTGTCCACTGTGTTGGCTGATATGGAACTAAAACAATAAAACCCATGAATATACAAGAGAACAGCTGGAAAAGAACTGTCCACTGTAGTGAACAGTATATGAAAGGGTTAAATGCATTTTTGGTAACAGAGAAAAATAAAAAGTGGTGAATAAGTGCAAAACTAACAATGACATGAGAACCTTAGTTGAGTTTTTTTTTTTTTTTTTTTTTTTTGAGTGTTTTTATTCCTCTTTAGGCATGAAAAAACAATGAGATTGAGTTTTTTTTTCATAGATTTACAAAAATGTCCACTCAGCTACATCATGAATTTTATTCTTGAAGCAAAGAAACATGTATTTAAAGCCCATTATCATAAAGTGATATGAAAACAGTGAAATGAAACTATGCTTAATG